>NC_069363.1:101367673-101681340 GCF_021730395.1 Mercenaria mercenaria
TCAGAGACCACCAACTCAAAATAGTACAGGGAAATTTGCTACATTTTATATGTACTGAAAAAAGTTTTATTAAACGAATTTCTCCCGCCATGGCAAAGATGTAAAGAGAGAATCATTCTCGAAATCACTGTTCGTATATTTTGGCCGATATTTTGGTGGAACTAAAATAGTTCTTTAAAAGTGTGATTAGATATACATGTTTCGATTTATCGAAGGCCGTACACGCTATAATGTTATAATGGAAGTCTTTTGGAAAACAATTGGTGTTCTCTAACCAACAGATTATATACTCCTACTGACGGCATACTCGTCTTTGACTGAAGAGACCCTAGTTGTTAGGAAGAGGACTGACCCTATATTTAAACCGCGCCCTGAGAAAATCAACATAGTGCGTTTGCGACCAGCATGGATCCAGACCAGCCTGCGCATCCGCGCAGTCTGGTCAGGATCCATGCTGTTCGCTAACGGTTTCTCTAACTGCAATAGGCTTTGAAAGCGAACAGCATGGATCCTGACCAGACTGTGCGGATGCGCAGGCTGGTCTGGATCCATGCTGGTCGTAAACGCACTATGCTGGTTTTCTCATGGTGCGGCTCATTTGAGGATAGAGAACAAACTCGTCAACAGAGAACATTTAATACACAAATGTAGATCACTATATGGCGGTATCCCAATTTTCGTTAAATTTCGAGTCATTGCACATTAATAGCTTTACATGAAAATTAACATAAATACATGTATAGATCACTATAGCGCGGTGGCACACATCGTTTAATAACTGCAGAGTTATTGCCCTCAGTAGGCATTTTGATTTTGATTTCGGTCTCGGTACTTTAGCTGCGACGGAGTACTAGTTAAAAACACTCGTGCTTCGTTTTTATCTTCATAACGGAAATCTGTGGGAAGTATTTTGCCGGTCTTGGAGCAAGACACTCATTATCGTCTTCTGTCAACGCTATACAACCAAAGAATCTTTTGTTATAACATGTGTTTAATTCGGATATTTACAGATATCTCATGTTGAAAGTTAAAGTTAGCGGATAAATCGATGTCGTTCAGAGATCAGTTTCCGCGCAGTCTGGTCAGGATCCATGTTGTTCGCTAACGGTTTCTCTAACTACAATAGGCTTTGAAAGCGAACAGCATGGATCCTGACCAGACTGTGCGGATGCGCAGTCTGGTCTGGATCCATGCCGGTCGCAAACGCACTTTGCTGGTTTTCTCATGGTAAGGCTCATTTGAGGATAGAGAACAAACTCTTCAACAGAGAACATTTAATATACCCTAACCGAAAGGACATACTCTTCATTGAATGTGAAGAGATCTTATACTTCCCTTTTGAGGACAAACAGACATAATGTCAAGTAAGTTGTAGCTGTCCTTTGTTATTATTTTAGACGAATTTGGTATGACAGATTTGTTTTATTATCCCACGCCGAAGGTTGAGGGATATAGACTTGGTCCTGTCCGTCCGGCTGTTTATCTGTGCGTGCGCGCGCGCGTGCGTGCGTGCGTGTTGGACCGTCCGTTCGAAATCGAAAATGCTTATATCTACAGGGAGTTTTGTCTGTACCTAAGTAACCTTTTGATGGAATTTCATGAAGCTTTACACAAATGTAGATCACTATATGGCGGTAGCGCAATTTTCGTTAAATTCAGAGTCATTGCACATTAATAGCTTTACATGAAGTTAACACAATCACTAAAGCGCGGTGGCACACATCTTTCAATGACTGCAGAGTTATTGCCCTCAGTAGGCATTTTGTCAGCCTGGAGTACATTTTTATGTCGGTCTCGGTACCTTAGCTGCGACAGAGTAGTAGTTAAAAACATTCGTGATTCGTTTTAATGTCCATAACGGAAATCTGTGGGAAGTATTTTGCCGGTGTGGAGCAAGACACTCATTATTGTCTTTTGTCTACGTTATACAACCAAAGAATTTTTTGTTATAACGTTTGTTTAATTCGGATATTTACAGATATTTGATGTTGACAGTTAAAGTTTGCGGATAAATCGATGTCGTTCAGAGATCAGCTTCCGGAAATTTTTAGATATATTTGTTAAACACATACTAACATTTCTTATTTCAATGCTTGTTAATGGCTTAGCAAATATGAATGATATTTTAAGCGATAATATTTGTTCAGTTATGGTGGGTTTATTAAGAAAAGACGATGGTGACTTATTGATTAATTGTACTCTATAATTATACTTTATCACCGTTAAAAGTGCGGGTAAGTTGTTTGAAGAAAAATGAGAAATGAAACACCATGTCAATAAATTAACCTCACTAAATAGGTTTTAATGTTAGTTAAGTCCGTGAAAAATATCAACAAGATCCCGGATGGTGTAGAATGATATAAATACCCTCAAGGTCGACGCCAGTAGAACAATATAACAGGAAGTCGCAGGTTCGAGGACCGCTGAGGAAGTCTCAGCTATCAAAGGTTCTACAAAGTTTCGAGATGAAAAAGAGGGTGATATACATCTTATATAAAAATAGTACGTGAGAACGCACTGGGGACAAAGACTGCTTTTTATCATATGACAACATTAATTGTAATGACATTATGAAATAATACTGTCATTTACAAAAGTTCATTATTGAATAAACTTAATTTCAGGGGTTGTGGCTTTAAGTTTCGCAAGTTCCTCAATAATATATCAAAGAAGAAACAAACAAAATTCAGAAATATACATATTTCAATTAATGTTAAAGCTGCAATGGCTATGTAATCAATTGGTAAATTAAGACTTATTTTGTTAATTTTTTATGACCAGTGCAGAGCTAGAACAATATTAGTTAGTACACCGAAGTTTGAACACAAGCCTTCTTACATTTCAGGTGGACTCAATATTTTGCTACCAAAACATGTACTACGCCTTTAGGGAAACATAATCTTTTACAGGATTTTGAATACCGTTGTTTTTTTATTGTAAATTCGTCTACAGATGACAGTAAGGTGTCTTTATTGTTCAGTAAGCCAGTTAATATCTTAAATATCCATGACGCTCAGTATATAAAAAAAAACCTTACGCTTACTAAAATGCTTGCCGGTCGATAGTCGAATTTTGCTCAAGGTTCGAAGGTTGAGTATTTTACCTCATGACATTAGAAAAAAATCATTTTTGTTTTCTTCAAGTTTTGACTTTAGTCCAGCAAAACTTAGTGTTGAACTTTAGACCAGTCAATAACACAAACTATGGACCGGTTATTTATGTAAGGAATCATAGTATTACAGTAATAATTAAAACTGTTAGCATTATGATTATGTCTAAAACGTACACGAATTCTGCAGTAGAAATATCACACAATTTTGGACTTAAATAACAAATAAATACAATGGTACAGAAGCAGGGCGAACCAGACGAGAAGGCACTTCAAGCTGATAATGTGACTATTTAATATGAATAAAACTTTATTACGCAGGTTTGTCATGATAGTAAGTAGGCCTACGCAACACCAAACTCCCCTTCAGTTGAGTTTAGGGGAGAAAATCCAATAATCTTACATAAAGGCAACTAGATACTGGTTTTTGTCCTTAGAATAAGATTGAAACTAATGACATAGTACAATGTACTCTCCTATCAAGATTGTTCTTGAAAAATAGGCTATTTTCAAGCACAAGTTGTTCACATGCCGCATAATCATTTTATATCTCCATTATACCTGAAAGTGTCTAAATAACATGTTCTTTTATGATTTTATTCTTTGTGTTTGAAACAATGACCAGCTGTCTCAATAGGAATTTTGCGTTTATTGCGCTTTCGACCTCTGTGCCATAAAACTTCACTAAATATTATTACTCTGATTTGGACATTATTAAATGTTGACAATAAAAACTACAAAATGACCGCATGTCGGGTTATTTAGCACTAGCAATTACGAAAATATTTATAGTTTGATATAAAATCTGATTTTAACAAAGCTGAACATAAAATTAATAGTTTTTGTAACTTATCTATGCATGAGAAACTATTATTACAATTTTTTGGATTCAAAGATTGATTTTATTTTAAGTCGAAATTAACAAGAGATACATAAACACGTTACTTACGTATAAATTATGTTAATTATGTATATAACTTTATTTTTTATTTACCGAAAATGGGTCATGTGACGTCAAGAAATGAGGCAATGACAAGACATGCAATTAATTCATTTCTTTCCTATGGCTGGGTGATTACCTGACATGTCGTAAAACAATATGATGAATGAGACCAGGAGACAACGCTCGTTTATGTCTCCTTTACCGAATGTTTTTGATGTTTCTATTGTGAAATAGGCTAGTTTTTATGTGTGAAAATCTTAGAAAAGTTTAATAATCTAGTGTTAGTTTTTGTGTGATGTTTTCACTAAATAATTGGATTAATTCTTTGTGCTTCTGTCGCCGCCGGATTTCAGTATGAACAACTTTACAGCTTTTTAGGGTGTAGTTTTGGAACCATATATACTAAAATGAAGCTGCTAGTGATAGTTATAAGTATTTTTGGAATACAGCAAATTATAGGCGGATTTGTCAGGAATACGAGATATAAACGGTCATTTTTAGGGTCTGATCAACTGGACAGGAAAGGACGAAAATGTCACGACTTTTGTTCAATGATTCCCGAGCTGTGTCGGAATGGCGGTACGTGTGTAACGGACGAAAATACGTGTATAGGAAAATGTATATGTGCCCCGGGTTGGACGGGCCAATGGTGCCGTGATCCTTTTATAATTCCTGATTTTAGAGAAGATTTGATCAAAGAAAATGATGTAACTACTGCGAGTGATTTAAATGATATTGTAGAAAGTCCTCCGTCCGCTAAAGTTGCACGTGCAATGGAAAGCACGAGTCTTGTGGACGAATTACGCGATGGTATTTTGAAAGAACTCCGCGGTAGATTCTTTACACTAAGACCTTTGTTTTCCTCCACTAGTACTCCGTCGAAAAGAGCCATTGTTGGTTCGTCGGCGGCTGCGAATGAATCTATAGATCCTGATGACGATTTGGCAATGAGAAAGACCTGCGAGAAAAATTGCGTTAAAGGCGACTGCATAAAGATTAATGCTATTTATAAATGTAAACTGCGCGTGAACGCCACGGATAAAAGTATTCCAAAAGTTTGTGGCCCGGGCTTTGAGTGTGATCATGGTGTGTGCGACTTGGAAGCCCTGAAGACGAACTCGTATAATTGTATCTGTGAGAGTAATTATGTAGGTCAGTTCTGCACGTTGAAATGTCCCTATGACTGCGGCGAGCACGGGCATTGTGATATACACGTGGCTGACAATACATACAAATGCTTCTGTCAGTGGAACTACACGGGACTTAACTGTTCGGAGCTCGTGCCAGAAGATCCTGGTAAGTCTTTCATACATGTATATACATTACGTAAACCAGTGTGCCATTATGTTAGCAGTGACCAAGTTCACCAAATGAGAATGATCTGTGAATACTTTATTTCATAGAGATGTCCGTGAATGAAGTGTTAATTTCTTTCATGCAGTCTCCCATGTAAGGTTGTCAATCTTGACACACCCGCTTCTGAAACATGTAAAAATCGGCCTATATCATACTGGGGAAAATCTACCTATATTGTATCGAGGAAAATCGGCCTATATCATACCGCGAAGCTATACAGTTTACGTAAATTCTTCAGGTAATTTCTGAACACTTATTTGTGGCGCCTCTGGCAATTCCCGACTGCTTAACAAACGCGCACTTAAAATTCATTAGGTCAATCAATCCAAGCTGATAATCACGTTTCATCAGGTTTTCATTTAACGTCATCCGCCGTTTGAAACCGTTAGACGCACGTTCGACAGTTCTAACGTGACTCGTACAAAGTACTTCGTGGAAAGGTCAGGAATAACGACAACCACGCAAAGGAGAATTTTTGGACGTCTGAATTTTAGCTATTACATGTTGTTCTTTACCTTAAGAAGAGTGTGTCCTTTTGATACTTTTAGAACGTTGCAAATGTTTCTTTTAGCAGATGTGCCTCTTTAATTTCATCCGTTTGACGTCAACAAGTCTAAAAACAATATAGATCGTGTCCTTCTTTATTCTAACCGCAAAGATTTCAACGGCTTAAAAGCAATGTATTCAGAAGCTTAGAAACATAAACGTCCAACACGGCTTTACGCTTTATTATAACGGGATGGAAAATAGCTTATTAATATATATCCTATACAGAGAGGATAGTATCCTTGGTGGGTTTTTTTTGCCGAAGTTCAAGGACGAATTTAAGTAGGTGAATTTAATGAAGTTTGTATGAAGTGTGATATTTTACCTGTACATAGCTATTAGCAGGTGACAAAAGCAGTCTTGTTTTTATTTTTACTCGTGTTTTTCTTACGAACGTTCCAAATTTAAAGTCAATGTCATCTTTTATTATTCTCCGACATGAACCAGGCGTAACTTAGAAATGACAAAGTTAGCTTTGTTATGCTATTGTTCAACATACTGAGACTAATATTGATACGGCTGGTTCTCAGCTTGCTAATGCATTTGCAATCGTGCGCACAGAAAGCAAGGTAAAAACAGCATCCATGGGATCCTTTCGTAATACCCACTCGTCGTAACAGACCGGAACAAGTAACTTCATTTAATTGGAACTTGACAGATAAGACCATATTTTATGAGCTGTATCACGGTGTGAAAATAATGACCATCGAAATTCAAAGAAGAATGTTCCAAACTTATTGAAAGTACGGGTTCTTCTTTAGTAAAATAAAACGCTGTCGAACCAACTTATCATCTCGTATTCTGCACACAGCTAGAATAATAATTTGTAGTTTTAAGACACTGTCGTTAAATCGCTTTCCATATTTGAAATATGTTAAAATTTATATGTGTTTCACATATATTGATTTAAATTCATTTCCCGGATTTTATTCTGCTTGCTTCAAAAAAAAAAAACAAAGAAAAATATCAAACAGGGAATGCCACGCACCAAAAGCGCAGCCTCCTCAAAACGAACCCCCCCCCCCCCCCCCCCAGCACGCAAACGCGTGCACCACACACACACACTCAAAGCTTACACATCAGGACAAAACGAACAACACACACACACACACTCAAAGCCAACACATAAGGACAAGACGAATAATAAGCATACACACACGCGCGCACACAAAGTCAACACACAAGGACAAAACGAACAAACAAAGGAACACAGTGGGGCACCGCCTTGGAACGGTCAGTGGCAAAAACACCACTGGGGAGCTTAAACCGGTTTATGGTGCGCACCCAACCTCACTCTTACCCCCACCATGTTCAAAGACATGGGACAGTGTAAATAAAAGTAATCCCCTCCAAGTGAATCTCTAACACACGTAATGGAAACAAAAAGGCATGGCATGTAAAACACAAAAATGCTCGTGTATAAATATATAAAAAGCAAACCTTAAGAACCAAAAACGTATGTACTCAATGCCTTCTCAGAAGACAGAGCAACAAGAGAAACACCCTTAAGGGCCCGACGAAACAGGCCAGAAGACAAATATCAAAACAGTTCAGTCCTGGTAGGTTTTAAAAACTGCTCATCATAGAGTCCTCCCCCTCTTCCGTCAGACGCAATCAAAGAGGGAAGCGTAGTGTCCAACTGTAAACGGGTTGAACACTAAACATGCAGTATGTCTCAAAACAGTTGGGTCGTAACCTCTTTTAATAAAACGTTTGATAATCTTTCCAAATACATTTGGAAAATTACCATGACCCAAGATCTTACGAAGTTTGTAAACCACATCCCCATAAAAAACGGGTTTAGAAATACCTTCTCGCAGAAGTGTCTTTAAATTACTATTGAATTTTAAAACTAAATCAGAATTACGATAATAAAATTTAGTAAAATATTTACGCAATTTGTAATAACGGTAGCCTTGCTGAAGAAGTTTACTTGTAATATGTTGATTACGTTCATTGAAATGCTTGACATCAAACCGCATATTGGAAACCAGTCATAATCGTTTTAAATGTATAAAAATGTTGAAAAATTCTAAAATATATATTCATATCATGAAAAGACTGAAGGCAGTTATATATACATATACCTTCAACGTTGTAGTGAATTATCTGAAGTAGAATAAACGTAGCTTTTTTTTTTCTTGACAAAGTTAAATAAAATTGATAAACGGATTAATTGTTTTCCATTGAAATTGTTCTACATGGTCAAATTTGTTACCTCTAGATTCGTAAGGAAATCTGTTTCTGGGTTTGAAACCATCTTAGCTTTAAGTTGAAATGAATAAGCTCGGAGCCAAAATTGCCGCTAGGCCTTTTATGATTTTATAGGTATTTAGGCGGAAATATCTGGATTCTTTTAATTGTATAATCAAGATTATTTCTTAAACAGAACTGAATGCTCTCCAGCTAGCGTGGACTTGTTAAAATAGGTGGGGTTGAGCCATAGTTGACAGACAGACAGAAAGACAGACAATATGTCATCTTCTGTAATAGTTTACTGAATGTCTGAACAGGGTACACTTTGATTTTTTCTCTCCTTTTATTAAAATTTAATTCATTGAATTAATTTTGAAAGGTTAATTTATGATAATGGACATACTTATTATATGTGTCGGATCTTAAGTGTATACAATTGTCATTTTTGTTATACTCTTAAGGATACCTGTGTGCGCGCTACATGTATACGTGCTACTTTCAACACACGTACATGTTGCATTGTTTGTCCTGTAGTGCACACACGTTCATTCTTAGTATTTAAATATTATAAACTATTAAAGGACTTATGGGAGTTTTTCTTGAATGTTACCGCACATCCAACATAAAAAATTTACTTGTTTTCCTTAGATGTATGTGATATATGCATTTCCATTTTATTCAGTAAGAAAGTATATTAAATTACCAATGCGCATGTACATTATATTGCATGTATATTTGAGTAATATAAAACTAGGGAAATGATCAATTTATCTTTTTTGTCAAGAGGAAAAACAGACAGCAATGTATGTTATGTCAAATGTCATGCATATGTAGGCGGACGTTACAGAGAGTTCGTTTTCTATTTATAACTTTACGAGTACATCACAAATCATATGTTATTATTTCATTTTGAATAAGTGTATGTTTTTAGTGACACGAAAAACTAAGTTAAGTTTGGTTCAAACCAAATAACACAGAAGTTGCATAAATGAAACAGAATGATCAATGTCGACTCAATTTTAAAACGATATAAAGTCCGTACACACGTGTCAATACACCATTTATCCATGTTTTCTTTACGCGCAGAACAAACATTTGGAACGAGCGAATTGGCACTTGAAAATAAACTGCTGTTCACTCCGTGTCTAATAAAGTATACATCCCTCAAAGAAAAAATATTTTGAGGTAAACAGTATGGTACAGATATCCATGAAAATTAATTTGATTAAAGAGAACTGAGTATTTAATATGTAGTTAAAATCCACCTAATATATAATGAAACGTTGGAGTGTAAATCTTGTGAACTGATGGAGCTAAACCTGAATGTTGTTTTCTCTAGGCGATATGTATTTCTGAGTGGGTGATTCAAAAATACTTCAAGCTTTCTCAATGAATGATCTCTAATATTAATTACTCGTCAACCCATGTGAACAGACCATTATGTATAACATGTAATTCAAAAGGAAATTAAAACTTAGATTGATTTGAACCTATTAACAATTTATAAAAATTGGCTGCTTTGGTGTTTTATGACCTTTTTATACAAAGTATGAACAGATTGAGCTAATGTATCACTGCGCTTAAAAAATTCAAATGAGGAATTTATGTTCATAGATGGGACTTTTAATTAACAACTTGAAATAAATACACATACACTGAGATTTACTAAAAATAGTTCATCATAAATGATGAGTATTTCGTACCATATTTTTGGCACACGTTGTGTTCTTTCCAGATGGTTCTGTTTATTGATAAAATTTTAATGGGCACGAACGTTGGTTAAATGTGCTTGGTCATAGTTAATCTGAGTTGGAAAAGCGGATCTATAAATACTTGCAAAACGTCTACAAATATAGAATGTGTCCATCGAAGCAATATTAAATGTAGACTAGCCACTAGACTTATAATAACTGTATTTCTATATTTTTTTCCTTTTTTAAATTCAATTTCATAGAGACAAAAGCCAGTCTATTTTAGAGATTTTCACACAGGACTGATGTTGAAATTATCAGTCTAGTACAATCCGAAATGTTCTCAGAGAGATGACTGGCACCTATGGCTATTAGATTACCCATGGATAATTTGGTACATCATGCTAGTGGTCAAGTGTTATGCTGCTGATCATAAATCTGTTTACCTAACTGATTTTTAATGGTGATAACTGAAGTACCATTCTCATCTAGAATAAACCATTTTGCTACTTTTGAAATCTTGATGTGTCATCTTGCAAATATATTTATTAACAATAATATGTTAATTTTATTTAAAGGATTATTCTAATCAGTAAAATTCTGATACTAAAGAATGGATTTTAAAAGTTTATGTCATTGTCAAAAGCACATTTTAATTAAAAGATATGTTCAATGAGTTCAAGTTTATTCAAAGATAAAGAAATTGCTTTGTATAATATGTGGCAAAAAAGAAGATTATGATTGCTACCATATAAAACTTTTTAAAGGTGTTAATAAAACCGAGACTTATTGTCCCACTGGAAAGCCAGTAGATATAGACAAAATTATGAGAAAGCTATACCAAAATTAAAAGAAACACAAGTGTCAGCAAAAATGATTTCTATTCAGTGACCAAGCACCATACTGCAGTCACTGCAGCACTAAACAAAAAAGACCTTTTATTTTCTTAACAAAGATTGACAAATAACAAAACTATTGAAGGTCGTTGCATATATAGGAGGCTGGTGCACCATTCTTATTGCCAGATATCTAATTCTAATCGCTAAATACAATATTCTTGCTCTCATAATATGCAAAAATTTCAAATATCTAATGTTTATAATGCTGAAAGATAATGCTAATTGTCCATTGATTTTATGAAATAAAGATCTGCATCATGTTTCATGTGTCTGATTTGAAGCATGTTCTACCATGTCATGCCAGCATCGGACAATGCATGTTAGCATTCAGCTTTGTATGGTGCGCCATGCTAATATATTGCTGAATGTCAATTTTAATGCTAAATGCCAATAACCTTATGCTAAATACATATTATTTAATGCTAAATGCCATTTTTTATTAAATTATTTGTCATTTAGCATGACGCACTGTCCTTCCACAGTATTGATTTGCCATCGCATTTGACAATTATGACTCAATGTTTAAGATTTAGCATTTGGCATTAAATATTTTGCATTTGGCATGTGGCATTTTTCAAATGAAAGGGCGGAGTTATAATGTTAACTTCCTAATGCTTATTTTATGCGAAATATCAAATGCTTACTTGTGTTTAAAGTATTAAACATTTTTGATGTTAAAATGAGGTATTGGGTAAATTGAACAAGCCTTCCATGAATAAAAACTATACTATTATCAACTACATAGCAAATGAAGTGGTCTAATAAGATATGATAACCAGCGCTTAAAATTTCAAATAAAATTACTTTATAGTATACATAAGATTTTCAACCATCTCCAGTCCTCTCTACACTGCGATTAATTGAACAAATGCATGTACCTTATAAGAGATATGTAACTAAATGTTAATATGTAGAGTTACCTTTTCAACACCAAAACACTTTGAAACCACATGTCTCTATTTAACATTATATTTTTCACAAATCAATTAATTTTTATTTTAAAACATTTGGCTCTGTAATATTTACTAAAGATTATACTAGTATGGGGTTTTCTTGATTTGTAAAGCATTAGATAACTAACTGGAGTTAACTGAAGAATATAGTAATAAGTATGCAACATGCGAAATTTGCACAAATAAGAAACATACAAGAATTATAAGCTTAAATGTATTTCTAACTTTGAGATGTTTCTATCTTCTGCAGAAATACCAATTTTGATGTGAAAAATGTGCTTTCATGTATTTACATACAGATTTTTAAAGCTAAAAATTCCCTTCAGAAAAGCCATAGACCTTCTTACTAACATAATACAGGATAACAAGAAATGAAAGCATTCTGTCCGAATATTCTCAGAGCAAGATTGCAGAATTATGTGTCTGTACTTGTGTTTC
The DNA here is from genome assembly GCF_021730395.1 of Mercenaria mercenaria. Classification (NCBI taxonomy): domain Eukaryota; kingdom Metazoa; phylum Mollusca; class Bivalvia; order Venerida; family Veneridae; genus Mercenaria; species Mercenaria mercenaria. The sequence continues at coordinate 101,379,805 of NC_069363.1, forward strand.
ACTGTCCTTCAAATACAACACTTCAATCAGCCCCTGAACCTGGATATTCATTAATGCACCAAGAGGTGATACCACTATATTATATGTGCATTCCGTCTATTGAAGTTCAAGGTTTTAACACAAATATCGCAAAAGCTAACTTTTTCTGCAACCAGTCCGGGTTGCAAGTACAAATACAGAGAAATGAAAATTCATTTCTTACAAAATTTCAACTCAGCTGACCCCTGCGGTTGTAAATCCCAGCTACCCAGATGGTCTCAATAAATTGCATAAACATGTGGCAGTAAACCACTGATCTCTATCAGTTAGGCTGTGGTCATTTCTTGACATTGATTGATAACAAACCTAAAAAGAGGTTTGTGAATTTTCGGATTGTACTAGACTATGATATTGGACATAGGATATAGACTGGCTCAGTTCACTACATTCAATCATAAAAATGTAAAAAGATATATCATAGTCTAGGAGCTAGTCTATATTAAATGGTGTAAGAAAAGTTCGTTCCAACTGAAAATGTCAAGCAGCATAGCAACAGCATAGAACGTAAATTAATGTTGATATGTTGACATATTGCTACTACTTACAGAAATTTGGTAAATTTTCGAAGTTCGTTTTAGAGAAAAAAAATCTATTTTATACACTATATTCAGAAAAAATAACGAATATTACTTCTTTAATTGATTCTAATACCAACAGTGTTTGTTCAACAACTGTAATGTAAAGCAAAATAAATGTCTTCTATATACAGTGTGAAATACTTGTCATACAATATTTTACAACAGTAGTCTTTATTCTCCCCGTACTTGGTCTCAGTGTTGTTATATTTTCTGTTCTATTGGACTCATAAAGCACACTCATTTTTACTGTAATAGAGTTCCGCTTTAGCCGGTGCTATGGGGCGTTAGGGGTGTTTGCACATTTCATTACCTCAATCAAACCGAGTCTGCTATTCTATTACGTTGCTTTGCTGCGTTTTATGCTATCCATCGAGTGTACCTTTGTTAAGACGAGTACGTTTTTGTTGAGGGTGACAAGCAGACGGTATGCCATGTTGTAGAAAGATTTACTGAACGTTTCTACGGGGTACACCTTGATTATTTTTCTCTCCCGTTATTGAAATTTTATTCATATTAGATTAATTTGAAAGGTTAATTTATGATAATGGACACACTTATTATGCGTGTTAGATCGTAAGTGTATACCGTGAATTGTCATTTTTATTATACTCTAAAGAATACCTATCTGCGCGTTACATGTATGTGTTACTATCACCACATGTACATGTTGTTTTATTGTTTGTCATATAGTGAACACACACAAACCTCATTCTTGGTACTAACACATTATAAACTATTAAAATACTTAGGTAAATTTGTTCTTGAATGTTACCGCACATTCAACATGAACACTTTACTTGTTGTCTTCAGATGTAAGAACAGTAGATGCATTTCCATTTTTATTTTCTGTAAGAAAGGATATTTCAATGCGCATATGCACATTATATCATATTAAAGTAATATAAAACTAGGGAAATGATCAGATTGTCTCTTTTTGTCAAGAGGAGAAACAGACAGCAATATCTGTTATGTCAAATGTCATGCATACGTAGGCGGACGTCATAGATAGTGAGCTTTTTTTATTTATCATTTTACGTGTAAATCACAAATCAATTGTTATTTTGAGTGGAAGTGTATGCCCTTAGTGACATAGAAAACTATGTTAAGTTTTGTTAAAACCAAATTACACAAGAGTTGCATAATTGAAATTGAATGATTAATGTCAAATCGGTTTTGAAATGGTGTAAAGTCTGTACACATGTGTCAATAAAACTTTTTCTACGTATTTATTTACACCTATGTGATAAAAAACAGACGGAACGCTCGAATCGACACTTGAAATTAAACAACAGCTGTTCACTCCGTGTCTAATAAAGTATACATCCCTCATAGAACAAATTTCAAAATATAATAATCTGAGGTAAACAATATGGTGCAGATATCCTTACAAATTATTTGAATATTTCATATGTACTATTTCAGTCTGAAAATCCATCCAATATAATATAACGTTGGAGTGGAGATCCTGTGAACTGTTGGAGCTAAACCTGAGTGTTGTTTCCTCTAGGCTATATGTATTTCTACGCAGGTGATTCAAAAATACCTCAAGCTTTCTTCATGGATGATCTCGTATTATTAATAACTCGTAAACCAATGTGAACAGACTATTATATATAACATGTAATTCAAAGGGAAATTATAACTTAGGATTGTAATCATATAAGATGCTGATATTTTGACATATTGTTGCTAAAGAAAAATTTTTAAATTTAATATTATTGAGAAAAATTGATTTATTCTGAATACTATATTCAGAAAAAAAATAACTTCCAAAAACTAAAAAACATTACTTCTTTAACTGATTCTAACACCACCATCTTTAGTCAAATCTTATGTGTTTGTACAACACTGTAGTAATTAGATCTACCTGTGTGTCCACAGTCTGTAACCAGGCACTTTCTGTCCGGGGTACGTGCGAATGAGGCTGTTCTACGGCATAGAAGCTCGGAGAACCTCTAGAAGATGCTGTTCAATATGGCGGAGCGGAATGGAATGTCTATCTGCCGTTTCTTGGTACCGTACCGTATCCGTACGTTCGTACCACAATACAAACGCATCAACTGTAACGAACAAAAAAAACTTCTAAATACGGTGCAACATATTTGTTTTCTTTAGTCTACAAATTTTAAAAGCCCCATAAAATTTCGTGACCAAAATGCAATGTTCAACAACGCTGTATGTCATTCATTTATCATCAAACGCCCAAAATATGATCTTAAGTACATACTCTGGACCTTTCGTAGTTTCTGTTACATCTCAATGAAATAATACAGCTGTTTACTTAAAGTTACATAATATATATTATATTATATCGTCTGAGTTTCGCACCTGATGTTTCATTTAGCACGTTTTTCAAAATTGTTTTATTCAAAAAGCGTCTAACAGGGCTAAGCGTTTTGATAGAAACTATCGTTATATTCAAAAAGCGTCTAACAGGGCTAAGCGTTTTGATAAAAACTGTATTTCCATTTTTCCGCACTGACTGGAAAAAATCATCCAGGTAAACAATTTACAAAATTTTCTTTAGCAACAATATGTCAAAATATCAGCATCTTATTTGATTACAATCATAAGTTATAATTTCCCTTTGAATTACATGTGATATATATATATATATATATATATATATATATATATATATATATATATATATATATATATCGTAAAATTATAAAATGACTTCACACGCTCGCTTAGTTTTTCTTAAATTTTAATATAAAAGTCACAAACTAGTTTCGCCGTGAATGGCTCATCAGTGTGTCTAAATATATAACAATAAGAGAAAGGGAATTTTCTTTTTTATTTCTTTTTTATTTGTTATATATATATATGTATATATATATATATATATAGAGAGAGAGAGAGAGAGAGAGAGAGAGAGAGAGAGAGAGTATATATTCTAGAAAGTTTTGAACATGTATGTCAAATATGTCAAAGAAGTGCCACTGCTGAGAAGCTTTTGGGACCCAAAGTAACGATAATTGAGCCGCACCATGAGAAAACCAACATAGTGGCTTTGCGACCAGCATGGATGCACAGGTTGGTCTGGATCCATGCTGGTCGCAAAGCCACTATGTTTGTTTTCTCATGGCGCGGCTCAATTAGTATTTATTTAAAACAGCTTGTTGATAAAAGGTCTGTGTAAGAAACTGGTTGGCAGACCAATAAATACTCGACTTTAGAACTAATAAACTGAGGGGAAATGTGTTTTGGTCGAGTTGTCTGGAATTTAGTGGTACAATAATAAGATTTCTGTCAGCCAAACTGTTTGTTCTCCTTCAGGTGTGCACTTGTTAACATGAGGACAAATTGTCGGTACGTTTTTGTCTTTGTTGACAGGCAGACACTATGTCATGTTGTAGAAAGGTTTAGTGAACGTTTTTGCAGGGTACACCTTGATTTTCTTCTTTTGTTGAACATTTAATTCATTAAATTAATTTAAAGGTTAATTTATGATAATAGGCGCACTTAGTATGCGTTTAGGATGGTTAGTGCTCAGAGTTGACTTTTTGTTTCTTTTTCAAAGAAGTACATTTTTGCGTACTTCATGTACGTGTGGCTTCATTTTGTTGTCCTGTAGTTCACTCGCAAACCTCAGTACTTTTTGTACTTTAGCATTTAACTAATAAAAATTATGTAAATATGTCATTGAATGATATTTCAGATTGTAGATATGTGAACGTCTCGGCTAATCCTATCATATTGTTTGAAAAAAGTCTTCTAGAAAATACCCTACAAATTTGGAGTGCATTCTAGTAAAATAGAAATAGAAAAAGTGGAAACACCACAGGTCGCTCAACACGACAAAAATGAAAATGTTGCAAGCTCGGTTTGATTGAGCCTGTTCATGGACGGTAGTGGAAATGCATGCTACCGTCCACGCCCTCTAGTCCCGGGTTGAGCAGAACTAAACATTACACATGCTACAAGTACAAAAACAAATTAGAGACATTCGCAGACGTGTTCATACTGCGGTGAACATGGAACCTTCAATGATACACTTGTGTGTAATTCCATGATAAGCGGCGTATGGTCCCCAGTTAAAATTATGGGCTTGCCCTAAACGAGAAAACACAGGGCAGAACTAAACAAACTGGAATTTAGAAAGGGGATCTGAGGTTATGGAGCCTGCATATCACAGAAACTGCCAAAAGACAAAATTAAAAAGCAGGCACCATATCTAAGGGGTGATTATACAAAACCTAAAGCTATAAAAGCGGGAGTATTAGAACCACCCAGGCCGAAATGTTCAAATTCAGAAACTAAACAGTACCAATAACACGACATACAAGTCGTGCTGTACGATCTGAGAAGATCGAAATATAACAGCCCTGATTGAATGTAGACTCATTCTGTCTTTATTTTGTTGGGTGTAATCATTTAACTCATTATATTGATTTTTCAGTAAATGGTTTTACCTTTATATGTCTTCGGTATAATAAAATAAATATGTTTTCTTCACAAATCATAAGTGTTTTTACAGTAAAAGTGCTTGTCTTTTGGTGATACGAAACCTTGGATAGTCAATCTAGTCCAATATAAGTTACCCAAAGCCTACTTAGTTATCATGTCTGCTCCGTTTTAACTGACGGCAAATCCGTACAAACGTGTCGATGAATATTATATGCATGTCTTTATTTTCAAACGTATTAGGCATTTTTCTCAGTGATATATAACTAGTAAAAATGATTACATTTATTTCATCATGTTTTAATTTATTTTCATATGTGAATAATGTCACGCTTAATCAATTCTTTTGATTGAATATAATTATATAAGATAAGTAAAACTGAACTAAATTTTCTTTTCAAATGTCCTTGATGCTTTCACATTTTTAGGTGCTAGTTAAGTTTGTTATGTAAATATGGACGTAATCCAGTCACTGAACTCTCAGATGCATTGAATATAATATTCTTTGTCAAAGTAGATGCACCTAATGATATCGCTAACCCCAGTACTTTTTTATACTTAAGCATAATGCACTATTAGAAAACTAATGTAAATTTGTCATGGAATGATATTTCAGAAAAAAGATATGTGAACGTCTCGGCTAAACCTATCATATTACATGGAAAAAGTCTTAAGAAAATACCCTACAGTATCGGAGTGCATTCTAGTAAAGACTCCTGTCATTATTTTTCAGGGGCTGATATAAGAAAGGACTTGACCGAGTACGCACCATGATTATATGATTGAATATAAAACTAAAAGCTAAGAAAATCATCAATTTATCTTTATGTTTTTTATGAAGAAAAACAAACAGCAATGCCTGTCATGTTGAACGGCATATGTTTTGAAGTGTTGTGTTATTTATTTACATTTGAATGTGTGCATCTCAAATCATACGGGTTTTTACAGTAAAAGTGCCTGTCTTTTGGTGATACGAAAAAGTGGGTTAGTTAAGTCCAATATAAGTTATCCAAAGTCTACATAAATATCGTGTCTGCTCCATTTTAACCGATGGCAAGTCCGTACAAACGTGTCTCAATTAATTATTTTATGCATGTCGTATTCTGATATAACTGAAAAGAAAAAATGCTTATATTTATTTAATCATGTTTTCGTTTATTTTCTCATGTGAATAATGTAATACTTAATGCTTTAGATTGAATATAATTATATAAGATATAAAACTGAACTAAACTTTCTTTTCACATGTCCTTGATGTTTTCATTTTCTTCAGTGCTTGTTGATTTTGTTATGCAAATATGGACGTAATCCAGTCACTGAACTCGCAGATGTATTGAATATGATATTCCCTATCAAGGAGATGCACTTAATTAAATCGTATATATGAGCCGTGCCATGAGAAAACGAACATAGTGGGTTTGCGACCAGCATGGATCCAGACCAGCCTGCGCATCCGCCCAGTCTGGTCAGGATCCATGCTGTTTGCTAACAGTTTCTCCAATTCAAATAGGCTTTAAAAGCGAACAGCATGGATCCTGACCAGACTGCGCGGATGCGCAGGCTGGTCTGGATCCATGCTGGTCGCAAACCCACTATGTTCGTTTTCTCATGGCGCGGCTCATATGCTGTTTGGTATTCAAAAATTTAAATTCCATTTGATCTATATTCTATATCTAAAACTTCTTTAATGTAAATCTGTATGCCATGAATTAGTAATATCATTCTTATGTAATTGAGATGAGCCTTTTAAATTTTAAAGAGACATGCCTGCAAACGCTCTTCAGTATAATAGTATTATTATGCAAATAGAAATTATCATAAAATATCAGAAAACTAATTTCTACCAATGAGGGTTGCATGCAGTGGTAAGTATTTACAAATTTTATTTTAAAGAATCCATTTTCTTTGAGTACTATAAGTTTGCAAATGATTTTAAAGAAGTTTTTGAACCGCGAAATTGAAAACTGAACATTAAGAGAGAATAGTATTCAGATTCCACAGACTTTTTAATACGTAACATTGTGCCAATGCTACAAAAGCATATCAGATCTCCAGATAGCCATATGCTAGAATGTCGAATGCAATTTATATCTTCCTACAGCCTGTGTTGCGTTTGTGTCATATGAAACACGTAAGTGAATCTTAGTTTGTGTTTCTTCACTGAATTGAAAACAGATGAACAGCAATGGCAGAAATGTCATCAACATATGCATTAATAGTATAAGTATTTGAAATATGCACAAGTCGGCATAAGAGCCTTTACACAAAAGCGGACAGTAAAACGCAAAAAAAAAATCCTTCGTTCTGCAAACATTTGGAACAAACGAATACAACAGCTGTCCTCTCTATAAAGTTTACAATCTTCTAGAAACATGTTTCTAAAACAGTTGTGATGTTTTAAGGTAAAAATAATATGACACTTGAAAAGCATTTCATTAAGAAGAAAAAAAATGATATGTACGTGTACAATTTCAGTCTGAAATAAATAAATAAATAAATAAATGAATAAATAAATCTAACATGATCAGCGAATAACCTACATACATGTAGAGCAAAATCTATCTCGGGTTATTCTGCAATAAACCACTCGCGTGCAATGACGTCATCCGATCTAGGTGAGAAGCACGCCGTAAAAAGTAGTTACCATTTTTTCTAACACTGTTGATACTAGTATGTCGTGTTAGAATCGAAATAATAAGTTCCCAAGTGTGATTTATCGTAGAATAACCCGACTTTTTCGTTCTTATGCGAAACAATATATCACTCAGGCCTACGGCCTTCGTGATATATTCTTACGCATACGAACTCAAAACTCGGGTTATTTAAGAAATAATAAGTTCCCAAACGTCGTTTATCGTAGCATAACCCGAGTGTTGAGTTCTTATGCGTAAGAATATATCACGAAGGCCGTAGACCTGAGTTTTGAGTTCTTATGCGTAAGAATATATCACGAAGGCCGTAGGCCTGAGTGATACATTTTTTTCGCATAAGAACGAAATACTCGGGTTATTCTACGATAAATCACACTTGGGAACTTATTATTTCGATTCTGACACGACATTCTAGTATCAACAATGTTAGAAAAAAAGGTAACTACTTTTTACGACCGTGCTACGGTCCTGAATCGGATGACGTCATTGCACGTGAGTGGTTTATTGCAGAATAACCCGAGATAGATTTTGCTCTACATGTATGTATGTTATTTGCTGGTCGTGTTAGAATCTACGATAAACCACTTATTATTTCTTAAATAGATTAATTAATGAAATGAAACGTTGTAGCGGTTATCTTGTGGATTGGTGGAACTAACCCCGAACATTGTTCACTCTAAGAGACATAAATTCAGCAAGGGTGATTAAAAATGCATCAAATTTTCCCCTTGAATGCTCTCATATATAAAATAGTACAGACTTGTAATACATTTTAACTCTTCAACCAATGTGAGCAGACCGTTATATACAACATGTAATTCAAAAGGAAATTAAAACATGAGATTGATTTGAACCTATTCGCAAGTTATAAAAGTGGGCTGCATTTGGTATTTAATGACCTTTTACAAGGTATGAACAGATTTGTAAAAGTAAGACTAATTAATCACAACGATTAAAAATTGCTTGAGGAATTTATACTCGTAGGTGTCACTTTAATTTTACAATTTGAAATACATACATGTACATTGAGATCTACTTTCGGTAGTATCCCAACAATAGAATTTGTTCAAACTTTGTATATGAACACAGTTTCATGTTAGAAACAGAAAAATGCAAAAACAATCATAGGTCACCGTGCTTGTTTAGGAGTCTTGTGCACTTAAAACTGGATTTTCTTCAAATTTGCATATTTAAGGGCAGATAACTCCTGAACAAGCATGGTGACCTATGATTGTTTCTTTCATAATTCTGTTCCTAACATGACACTGTGTTCATATACAAAGTTTGAACAAATTCTATTATTGGGATTTTTTTACCCAAAACTGCCGCAATCGTCCTTAACATAGTTCTGTCCAGACTTTTAAGACAATTAAATGGGCAAGAAAGTTATGATAGTGTCCTTGTTCATAATTAAAACTGATTTGAAACATTTAGGCCATATAGAACGTTCAAGCTGTTCAGATATTCAAAATAAAATAAAGCATATGTCGCTTGAGTTTCGCACAGCTTGTTAGTGTTACATTTAACACGTTTCTTTCTTAACTTTATTTGATAAAGTCCCCAGAATTCTTTTTTAATCATTCGAAATTGATAGCGCATCATGTACTTTCCGTTGAGGTTGAGAACTATAATACTTTATAGACTATAGTGTCTTTAAGTAGACCAGTAACCCCCTTATATGTTGAATATTGCGAATACTAAAATATAACCAGGATAAATGCCGGAAAAGCAAAGCAACATTAAAAGAACAACATCTAACATAGATTGTATGCATGTGTACACAACTGTATACACATAAACGTGAATAAAAGCTGAATGAAGTACCGGTAATGAGACATATATGTAACACATACACAAACATATACATAAAGCAGGATCACTGCAGGGCACCGGTGGCAAAACCACAACTCTGGAGTTTTAACCGTTTCATCGATTTATTCTCCACTTTATACGTTCGGTAAGGGACTAATTTGTGAACACTTTTATTTCGCGACAGTAGCACTGTTAAGAGTTTTTTCTCCAGAGTTTTTATATAAAAAAATCGTTCTCCCATTAAATGTCTAGAAGTAGGTGCAAAACCTCATTTACAGATCAAAGCTGTAACCTTCTGTAAAATTTCTAAACCACGTGTTACACAGGTATGTTTGTCTCCTTGATATAGCCTGTAGGTGAAGGTCAAGGCCAAGTTAAGGTAGGTTAACATGTGGTAACGGGAAGATGAAACCATTTGCAACCGTTTTTATGAACTGTACTCTTTTTGTACCTGTCTCTACAGCTATCAGTAGGTGTTAGTTTCTGTCTGTTGTTTTCCTATCAATATCCCATTTGTAAGGGTAATGACATCTTATTAATATTCAATTTTTCCGTGACATTATCCATGTGTAAAGTAGGAATAACAAGAAACATCATTGAATGCACATCCCCCACCAAAACCGCATGGCAGAAAAGACCATATTTAATAAGGTTGTAACTTTCATTGGATGACATTTACCTTTTTCGGAATCAGCTTTATGTTAATGCGCTGAAACGTGCTGGATTGCATCAACTGGCTATAGCGAAAATCGTAATAAATGCCAGCTAAATTTACTAACAATACTGATTTGGCTTTAAAGCGACATGATTGACAGACGTTAATAATTGTTAGGCTTACAAGGCATTGTATTTGCTTTATCTGTTACCATAGCATTCCATTGTTCCCTTGCACTTGGAACTATAGGCTGGATATAGTAATTTATCATTATAAAATTGGACAAACAATTGTCGGCACATTAATAATGTTCGTGGTGTTTCTATAAACCATTGTATTTTTAGTTGTATAATATCATTTTAGATTCTAATTGTTTGCTTATCAAGGTTTCTTTATAAAACCTGTTTAGAACATCAAAATTGATACTTCTGTATCAGGTTTTAAACAATATTCTAACTGTAATTTTAATTTGATCAGCTCGGAGCCAAATTGTCGGTCGGTCTGTAAATTAAACCTTACTGAATTGTCTGGGATATTTAATGGTTCTGTTAAGATATCCGTTAAACAAAACCGGCAACTATATTTCTGGCGTGACTATGAACATTAGACACTTTGCCGCAGTTGACATGCCAAGGTGTAAAATAGTGTACTGATTTTTAGTGTTGGTATACCTAGATTTTTTTCCTTCTGCTTTTAATATATATATATATATATGATAATGAACCCACAATATGATTTTAAAATCGTAAGTACTTATGGTTGTCTTTAACCTAATAGTTATCCATGCTCATTTTCATGTTACTTTATTGTTTGTCCTATTATGTACAGCCTTACTCATTATAAAGTGTTAAAGTCCTTATGAGTGATATTTTAGAATGCCATAACTTCAGCATGACACTGCAACCTGTTACAGTAGTTAAAAAATAACTCCTTCTTTTTTCTGCAATTTATGGGTCTGGCTAATGATGCCAATGATAAACAAACGTGTAATAAAAGGAAGCACATGATCAATTTATATTATTGTTATCCGGAAACACAAACAACGATGTAAATTTCTATGTTACGTCATTTTTCGTTCTGTTTTGTTTATAACACAAAATATCTGAAAGAAACAATATGTATCATATATGTCTTGTAATAAAGCATTTGCATTTACATTAAATTTCATATGAATAAAAACAACTGTACAGTTTAAAGATGTTTTTGAATGCTGTCCCGTAACCATGCCAATGAACTTTTAGGATACGTTTAGATGTGTGCTTTCTATAGGTGTATGCATATTCTTTCTTGACATTTGACTCCGCTATAAAATGCTTATTTAATTGTATAATGATACTTTTGTAAAGGGCATTATGCCATAGATAATTCTCAAATTTGAATGTAACTACATAAAATTAGTATAACGGAACTAAAGTTTCTATTTTACATGCCTTTGGAGTGTTCATTTTGATTTCGTTGTGTAAATTTATATGCATGTATTGCAGTCACTGACTGCTCCGATACAGCATACGTAATTATGTTAGTCCCTCTCAAAGTGTTTGTTTTTAAGCTAGACTGATCATCAAGCAGTTACAAGACGTTTAAAGTCCGCATATGTCCATCCAAGCCTTATTTGTTTCAGTAAGACCAAAGTTATATAAAGCATATTCCGTTTTGATTTTCGCTCAAGCTTAATTTGATTTTGTTCTTTTAAAAATTGAAAACTGTTATGGTTAGAAGGAGTCTTCTCAGATCGTTCAGCACGACTTTTATGTCGTGTTACTGGTACTGTTTAGTTTCTCAGCATGAACATTTCGGCCTGGGTGGTTCCAATACTCCCGCTTTCATAGCTTTGGGTATTGTTTAATCACCCCTTGGATATGGTGCCTGCTCTTTAATTTTGTCTTTTGGCTGTTCCTGTGATATGCAGGCTCCATAACCTCAGATCCCCTTTCTAAATTCCAGTTTGTTTAGTTCTGCTCATTGTTTTCTCGTTAGGGCAAGCCCATTATTTTAACTGGGGACCATACGCCGCTTTTCATGGAATTACACGCTAGTGTAGCATTGAAGGTTCCATGTGCACCGCATTATGAACACATCTGCTGATGTCTCTAATTGTTTTTTTTTTGTACTTTTAGCATGGTAAATGTTGAGTTCTGCTCAACCCGGGGCTAGAGGGCGTGGACGGTAGCATGCATTTCCACTACCGTCCATGAACAGGCTCAATCAAACCGAGCCTGCAACATTTTTTGTTTTTGTTGTGTTGAGCGACCTGTGGAGTTTCCATTTTTTCTATTTTATATTTTATCCAGAAAAGTTTACTTAAAAGTTTAGCATGCTTTAAGCTATTTGAAACATAATGGTTATAATATGTCTCATCAGTCTTGTTACTTTTAATCGAATTTCTAGCTATTCTAAGTTTAGAGACTTTTTCTCTTTTTAAGCCAAATTTAGTAACACGAAGAAAAAAAAAGCGGATAGGCCTTGAATGTGTTTTTTTTTGTCGAAATATCTCGATTAGTAATGATACAATTATCGTGATTTTGCAAACAGAACGGACTTGTTTTCTTTCGAGCGCCCACTTGTTAACGTGAGGACAAATTGTCGGTACGTTTTTGTTTTAGTTGACAAGCAGACAGTATGTCATGTTGCATAAAGGTTTACCGAACGTTTTTGCGGGGTACACCTAAATGTTTTTGTTTCTTCTATGGATAAAATTTAATTCACTAAATTAATTTAAAGGTTAATTTATGATAATTAGGTCGTTAAGTATGCGTTTAGGATACATTATTGCTTACAATTGTCATGTTGCTTTTCTTTGAAAGCTTTTTCTCCGAACACTATCCACGTCTTGCTTTATTTTCTGTTCTGTAGTGCACACAGCAACACTAATCTTCCGTTCTCGAACATTATAAACTAAGTACGAATCTAAATTTGATCTTAAATGATATTTTAGAATGCCGCGCCTTTAACATGTCACACTTGTAATAAGAATTAGTGCATTTCCTGCAACGAGTGATATTCAATAAAAACACGGAAATGTGCTTTCATTTCTTCCCGTATCATAAAAAATCGACAAAACTCTTATATCATATCTTCCTTGGACAAATAATTGGAACTTATGGCAACGTCATGTGACGTCATTCGACCCAAATTTGTCTCTTCCTACTTTTCATTCGACAAAAAGATATAGATGTCATTGGCTTAGCTTTCAAGCTACAATTTCTTAAATCGAGTGAACATTTACGTGAAACATCAATGCTATGCGAATAACTTAAAGTTATAAATCTGACATAATTAAAATGTTAAACAGTTATTTTATGTTTGTCATCGCTTGAATATGAGAGTTGAATTGAGATATGCTATAACATTTTGTGGTCAAGAAAAGAGACAAATGCTATATTGCATAAAGTTCAAGAGGCAATGGCTGAAAACTTCATTTTATCGGTGGTATAAGAGGTGTAAAAGTGGCAAGGAGAATATCGCTGACGCATCGCAATCCAGACGTCCAAAACAAGAAACGTTCTGTCAAATTTCGGAAATTAGAGAGCATGTCCATCACAGTTTATTGTCTCCTTTCATCAATTTTACTGGAACATTATTTGAACAATGGCGAGAACACTTAATCACTGTTGATCACAAGTTGATTAATTTTGTTTGGTACGGACAGTGTCACAGCGACGCTGGACCGCTTTAGTGATAGTGGCGTTGTCTTAGAAATGGTAAATAAAAAGTGTTCATGCTCTGAAATCTTATATTAAGTACTAATATTTAAAGAAATATGAACTTAAGAGCAAGGACATGTGAATATAAAATGTGTTTGAGTTTTAATAATTTTATTCAAAAACGTTCAATCCAGAACATGTTTTTTTTTATATACATGTACACAGAAATAATCTATTACATATGTATATAAATATAATCAGTTTTCAGTGATAAATCACGAAGGAAAATGCTTACAGACTTGAAAAGAAGTTTGAAAATGAAGACATACATACAAAGTTCCTTGACACGTTACAAAGGCTTGACTTCGGTTACAACAGAGCTGACATAATACTTTCAAATTTAACTTTCTGGTTAAAACATGTTTATACACTCGGAATATGCTACTGTAGAAACGTATAACTTGTATATCATGCTCGTGTAAAATTAAAATAAAAACTACACACACTCAACATTACTAGAAAAGATTAACTGACGAGGTCCACACTTTTAAGTCGTACATATTTATAATAGGCCTCCTTTATATACAGAAAATTCGAGCTAGGGGTGTTTAAAAATACTGGAAAACGTGTTGTAATATCTTTATCTCTGTCTCTATTGTATTGAAATCTAAAACTATGATACAATACTACAAAATCAACAGTGACTATGTTCTAAAATACGAACGATTATAAAGTAAAAAGTCTGCGTATTTAAGTTGACAAATTAATAAAGTAAAAAAGAAGGAAGATAAAACAAAAAGATAAACGGATACAGATATGAAAAATCAAAATGGTTTAAGGATAAAATACTGTTTTAAGCTTTTATATGAAGAATCTCGGTAAGTTTGCAAAGTGTTGTAAAATTATGTATGTCCAGTAATGTTTATTGTTCCATGCTGTTCTCTAGTTACTTGTTCAATGTATATCAGGTTATGGCACAACGTTGATTTAATTGTATGTGACGTTTCCAGGGAATACGTTCTCCATTTTATCAAACTTTTGAAAGTAGCCAGTAATGTGGTTACTCTAATCCGTAGAGAGAGAGAGAGAGAGAGAGAGAGAGAGAGAGAGGGAGAGTCTGAAAAGCTCCATTTGTCATACATCGCGGATTTAGTCTTTGGCAAAAACTTATGTCGCACTGTCTCCTGATGTCTTATGTCTCTACGGAATGGTCTTGTAGAGCGGTATAGGTGTGGGTCAGAATTTTATACTGTACTCCATTTTATTGGTATTAAAACTAATGGATTTCGGACTCCTTCAGCACAAATGTAATCTGTCTATGGTGGGACGTCCTATTGAAAAGACATCTTGTACCGTTACGTGTGATAATGCGAGCTTCTGAGGTAGAAGATGTAAAGTTTCATTGAGCGAACATATGTTACACAGTACTACTCCCTTTCTCATAGATTATGCAATTATTTTAGAACGAATTCCACAACATTGCTAATTTTAATAATTTTAGATGAATAATATAATTAAAATATGACAAAGACAACTGCATTATTTTGAGTTTTAAAAAGAAGTGACTAATGAATGTGTACTTTTGTCTTCTATGAAACCCATCAGATAAATTGTGAAACGTCGAGATCAACCACAATGCTACAATATGTAAGACAACTGTTTTAACTAGATGTGGTCAAAAAAGCTTACAAGTTTTCTTCCCGATTTGCCTAAAATATAAATTCACATAAATTAAAAATACATCTTTACTCTTATGTCAAAGCGTGCGGTCCGATCTGTAGCCAGCAATTTTGAAGGAAGTTAAAGTTGAAGATTGATTCAAGCCAATTCATAATGTGTAAAAAGTTGGATGCGTGACCTTTTTTTACATGTACAAAACGTTTAGTAACAACACTTGGGCTAATTTATCATTCCACTTTTTAAAATCTATTACAGAAGAACTCTTTGCACGTAGGTGTGACTTTAAACATACAATGCACTGTCATACGTGTGTAGTGGGGTCCATGAAATCCTAGGTTGAACGCTACAAAATCAAATGTAAGCCGACGAAGGTGTTGTCACAAGTAGTCCAGGAGTATCGTATTTTCTTTACTCTCCTGGGTCGTAGTGTGTGTTTGTAGAGTTATATGATAAAGCTGCGTGTTCATTCGTATGCTTGATAAAAAAAATGAAGCGTAAGAATTTTGGATCCCGGAAAGGTTCCAGAAAGAATAGAAAAGGAGTTAATTTAGGGGTTGTTGTAAGGAGTACTTTCAGAAGTCATCTAAGTATACTGACTATCTTATTCCCATTAAAGAAGGGGAAAAACCCGAACGGATGTAAAGTTTTGTCTGACCCGTCCTTGCAGTCTGGAAGAAAACTGAGTTACTAGTTTTAAAATTCATAAAGCTGAAGTAGACAAGTCGTTTTACAGGCTTCTGGTAAAACTAAGATTTCAACTTTCCTCGCATTAGCGTTTATAACAGAGGCACTTGCTGTACCGTCGCTATCACTATAAGCAGCCAATAGAATGTACATGTATGGCGACATCTGTAACAGCGACTGGCAAATGTTACGTCCACACTGTAACTGTTACCATCAAAATTTTGATCAAAGTTGCAAAAGGTTTTTTATTCTGTCCGGGTCCTGTGCGAGTTCAGTGTAAAAACTTTTAAAACGTGATGAAAAAACATATAGAATATAGTTTGTGACTTTTACGACAACCTTAATAGTAACTATTATAGTAATGATGTAATAGCAAATAAGTTCTGATTTAAACTGTAACTGTAACCTAACAATGATATAAATGTTCCTTATGCTCCTTCGAGAGCACCCGGCTCTCTACTGTACAACATGCAAGTATTTTTAAATAACTTTAAAAACTAAATATTTGAATACATTTATGAAACTTCGCTTATAGTATCTGTAATCTTGAAACTAGATAAAACATATTGCACTTTTAATGAGAAAAAGATGCTTTGTTCCATTCCAATCTTGTGGTGCAAAAAGATTTGTCAAAAATATTAAACTGCGGTTTTTTTTACTTTCACCACAGACTAATCTACAAGCATGTCACGATTGTAAAACCTTAATTACAGAAGGAAAAAATCTTTCAACCCCAAGACTGATGAGTAATGTGGGGACATATTAAACGAAAGACAAAACGATATTAAGAATACAAATTATCTCCATATATGGGCAATGTTAAGTGTCATTATAAATGCAAATTTTATTCGCCAGTAATTACACAAAACACACTTATCTAAACTATTACTGAAAAGGTTTCTTTTTTTTTCTTATTGTTCTTAAACGAATTTATTCTATATTTTAAGTCAGAATTAAACTGGTTCAGAATACAAATTACACAATTAAATTTAAATTACTGAAAATCATTGCAATTTTATTGAAGCGTGCCTGCTTGAACAATTTACTTGTAAGACGCACATTCCATCTAATAACTGATTTGAACGAACACGGTAATGGCGTATTGACCTTTACGTAGCTGCAAGGTAGAATGGGCAAGAAGAACAAAATAGCAAGAGAGAAGCTCTAACAACAATGAACAATTATTGAGATCAGAGTTCTTAATATGCCTTTCCCGTTTTGGGCGGAGAGAAACATAAATTATGCTACCTTCCCTCAACACTCTTAGCATTGGAGTGCGTGTTCTTTAGTATCCCCTGCTCCTATGTTTATGTCGGGTATCGTGATTTTTCCAAAATATCCAAATGAGGCATTCATTTATTTATTTAGATATCTGCTTTGCTTTCCCCTTCGTAAGAACAAAACCGATCAATCTGCCGTCTTTGCTTTGCGGTTCACGTGGCTGACAGATCCAAACAAATTATAAAATGATGCAACATATGTGTTCTAGCAAGACAATCGCACGAACAGGTGCATGTATGTCTTACTAAAATAAGGCATTCATTTTCCAGGCTAATGACTTTTTTGTCTTACATTTCAGGAACACCACCACCGGACGAAGTGATATTTCACTGGTACGTGGTAGGAGTGTCGGTTGCCATGGTGATTGTGATGATATCAGCAGTGTTTGTTGTAGCATATTTCATGTGGAGGCGGCGGCTTGTTTTTATGCTGAAGATAGTACACTACTTCCAACACTATGAGGAGGACGGTGAGTTACCACGTACTTTCTTCTGAAAATGTTCTTAACTACGAGTCCAACACTGTCTGATATACGGATACTCTGTCCATGTGACAATTGATCTCAATAATACTTTGTACAGTATTCCGTATTGATAATTTCTCCGAGTCGAACGAAACAACGAATAAATGTAAATGATAGAAACAATTTTATAATGGAAAAGGGGTTTGTTACTAACGATGGCAAGGTCATTTATTAGCGATGGTAAAACGTGCATGTTTACAGATGCGATTGAAACGTGAAAAGAGGAGAGAGAAAAACGTTCAACTTGACATAGTTTCAAATGTTAAGCATCTGCGCAGTAATTATCTGGGGAAATGTTAATTTGTGGTTGAGAGGAAATCATAAACAGCCTCTCTGTTACACGTAACCATTCCTTAAAGGTTACTTAATGTCACGACAGTAAAAAATATATTGTTATGAAGTTATTTTCTACAGTTATTAATGAAGACAAAAGGAGTTATCCAGCCATACACAAAAACTCGTTAATGTTACGTTTACATAAACTGCATCTTGTATATGCAGTAAATTTCATATTTTCAAAGTAGTATACTGTTAAATAGACTGTAAATATAAAAAAGTATTGGAAATGGTCTTTTTTTATTTTATATATTTACAAAATTAAATTTATGTTTCACAGCATATGCCTTTGGTTAGTCGCCTAGGGCTATGAAAAGATGTGCAGCTCTGCATAAATATGCGACTAATGCATGTAACAAACGCAAATCTAGTAAAGTTAACTAAGTTTAGATTGCCGATGACTCAGAAAAAAAAAACACCTCTAGTCTCAAACAGAACAAAGAAAAGGAAATGCCTTTTCCCTGCACAAACAGTACCCCCTTTGTGCAACGATATCTTGCGTGAAATGTTAAGCTGACATTTGGAACACCGTTTAACCTTCTTAGAATGCAAATTCTATTTAGAAAGAAACAAACATGTGCAATAAATTTATGGAATGTGTCAAATATGTAATTTAGAAATCAAAAGGCGTTTCAGACATACGCTTAAAATGACCTTAAATAAAACTTAAAATTCATTTTCTTGATAATTTCTTAGAAGAAAATATTAATCATATCTAGAAATACTGTAGATTTGGAAATATTGGCAATGTTTTTTTTTCGCGAATCATGCCAGTCGCGATTTCAAAATATTCGTAGTTGGTAGTTGGTTAAAAAGCTCATTCAGAGCATATATTGTATTGTCATATGTCTTGCCGACTTATCTTATATTTTTGTATGTTAGTCGTGGATATTCAATAAGTTAAAATCTGCTAAATGCCCTTAAACAACACTCGCGTTCCGCGAATTCTTAACACCGCGAATAAGATTGTTACCCATGAAATCGCTAAAAAGAGCATATACGAAAGTTACTCGATCTACAATAATATACTTACAGACATTTAAAGGCAATGCACCTAAAGCATTATATTTTGTTGAGGAACATATCAAAACAATGATGAATATTACTTGGTACACATAGGTCATATTCCTTACTGAAAAGAGAGACATTCGTCTTAAAATAAGACAAACTGAGCGTAGTGTAAGTGTGAAATTACATGTCCACTATAATCAACGTCTAAATACTGACATGTGTGCTTTTTGATGTGACACCACATAAAGCTTTGACTATGACAGAGAAAAATGAAAAGAAAACATGTTTACAACAGGACAGTGCTCCCTTTTATTTTATCCTAAAAGCGTGTAATAAAGTAACATTACATTGCATAAAACAAAAGGGTGACATTCAAACTGCGGTTTTTTTTATTTTCATATATCACACGTTATAACAATAAATAATATTTTAAAGTGCAATGACATCATAATTAAAATTTATTGTTATACCTATAAAATCAAGAAATTTTGACAATAAAGTTGTAAGTACACAAATCTAACTGTATACATGATATAGTTATCATTTTTCTTATACTGATAGCAAACATTTCTTCTTTTCTTGCTTACAATGATGGTATGCTGGTCTTCCCAATTTAGTCTAGACAAGTATGCAATTTCCATCTTAACTTAGCAGCTGCTATGCCTCTGTTGTATAGTGCAGAACTTCAGGGAAATTGTCGGTTCTTTGAGCCATCCTTGCTGTAATGATAGAATGAGAAAATATGTTATCTGAAAATAAAAATGCTGTTCGATTACAACGAATTATTCAATGAATTTTTCAAGAGATAAAAAGATTATATTAATATTTACATTCTTTATCTTTAAAATACACCTCCAGATATAAAATTTCTTTATCAACATAGATTGCTGCCATTCCAAAGCAATGACCATATCACATCATATATACGTCTGGCTGAGAATCAGTATTCACATAGACGTTTAAAGATATAGTATGCGCATTTTACACAAAAAATATTTTGTTATTAAATTTAGAAAATCCTCATCAAATGTATTTAACTTAGATAAATATACAAAATAACTGTGAATGTAGAACTGCATTCTCTATAAAATGTCCAGAAGTAATGTTTGGTTCAGTCGCTTAAATACTGCCTGTTTATTAGCAGAAGTACGAATTCATGCTGTGAGTTATATACATTTATTGAGTGTGTACTAATTTATTCCTACGTGTAGTTTTTTTTAGTACATGTATATACAAACTTGTTTATTTCGTGTTGACGTTGATAATGTATAGTTTTTTGCTTTTTTTTTTCAAATATGAAATTTGGGCATGATCTAACTTTTAAGATTTACTGTAAAACCCGATAACCGGACATAATTATGCTAATTGATACAATCTTAATTTTTAATAAAAAAATTAGATAAGTTGATGAAGGCAATACTGTATATCTACAAGGCATAATTTGTGTGTATGTTTCTATTTACAGACGGGAAGGAATATGACGCCTTTGTCTCCTACAAGTCCTGTCCTAGAGACGAACAGTTTGTCCTCCATCAGCTGTTTCCTAAACTAGAGGGTGAATACAACTTTAAACTCTGTATGCACTTCAGAGATTTCTTACCAGGAGAAGGTAATTATCAGTTAATCTCTTACTTCTGTTTCACAGTCTTTGCTCTTTGTGATAGTTAAAAGCAGAGTAATTATGCAATATTTATCATGGATACAAAACGTATTAAAATGTGTGTTGAAAGTTCACTGTTACAGAGGCTTGGCAACAAGCCATAAAACATCTTTGTGATGATTTCATAGGACACCATAAACTTCTTAATGAGCTAAGTATGACACTTTCCTGCTAGTTTCAAGCCATGTCACTTGCCCTTCACTGCTGTGACTTGGAAACCTCGCTTGGCCTGTAAAATTCTTTCATGCAAGGAAGCAGTCCATGTTTCTTCGGAAGGTTGATGGTTCTACCCAGGTGCCCGCTTATGCCTGAAATAATACATGAAGAAACGACTGGGTTTTTTCCCTCTTCTCCCAAGCTCCTCTCCACCATGAAAGGCTGAAAGATCGACTTATGACCTATAGTTGTGTCAGTTTGACGTTTAGCCCAATAAAAACAATGCAAAAAAAAAAATCAAGTCATATTCTATTATCAGTGCAAAAGTACATTCTGCGTTTCATTTTAACAGTGATATAAAAAAAAATAGAATATATATTATGAACGTCTGTACCAAGACTTGGCTGCAACCTGCTCTGAAATAACTTGGTACTTGAATCAAAATTACTCATTTTATTTTTATTTTTAATTACAGCTATTGCAAACAACATTGTGTCGGCAATAGAAAGCAGCCGTCGGACGATAATGATTCTGTCGCCGGAGTACGTCCAGTCGGAGTGGTGCCGCATGGAGTATCAGAAAGCACAGCACGAGATGCTCAAGCTAAAACACAAAATCATCCCAGTCGTACTTGCAGACCTCTCAGAGGTCAAGAACATTGACAAAAACCTAAAATCTATCATGAACAGTGTCACTTATCTAGAATGGCCTGGACAAGAGAACACTAAAAAGGCTGAAAGGTTTTGGAAAAAACTGGAACTCTCATTACCGAAGAAATCATCACAGCCCTGTTCACAGTCAGACTCGGTCCCGTCTGATTCATTCAAAGAGCCTGTTCCAGAAAGTACTATGACGTCATCAGAGCTAGTTCCCTCTAGTGCTACAAACTCTCCCATTTCACCTGGTCGTGATACAATATGTCGGTCAAGAGCCGAATCACCTACACCATCTTCAGAACTTACGGATAATAACTCACCAAGATTTCAGAAAAATAAACGAAAAGACTTCAAACATTTTATGGATAAGCTGGTTCGAACCAAGTTGTTCAGTAGACAGGATAGCAACAGTAGTCAAGCTGACCTCGTGGATGACGACACGGTGGCTTCTCGAAGTAGTTGTGGTTCGGTATCAGAAAGCACGCTTAGTGAAAGCACTGAGTCTATATGTTCTACTCCTGACACTGGACATGTATTCCTGAATGAAATAAATGAGGATATAGAAGCAAATGCTTTTATACCTTCTGTACATAGTGATACGGATTTAAGAATAGTTAAAGGACATTCACTAGATCGAAATACAAAACGATATTTTGATAGACGTCGAAGAATTAGTGAAAAGTTAAAACCAAGTAAAAGAAATAAAGAGTGTCTTGTTAGCTCAGTTTGTGAGAAGGATCATTGTGAGGGAGTTCAGTGTTCAAATTGTACGAAATTCTGCGAAAACAAAACACATTGCTATGAAAGAAATTCACAAGAATTTCTTAACAAAGGTTTCGAAGATGATACAAAAGACAATATTGAATGTGATTATTGTTTGTATGAACGGAATCGGTCAGATAATAATAGAATCCGCATATCTGCAGTTGATGGCAGTGACCAGCTCCGAATACAAAGATTGTCACGTGACAATTCTTCATGTCCATATTGTGATCACGTGATTAGCCGATCTCAGCCTTATAGAGGTAGTGTTAAACAACATAAAGATGCTCAAAATTTTGAAATTATGATACAAAAGCGGAAACGCAATGCATCTCTTCCACGAAACTACAAGAGAAGCACTATACAAAATCGAGATGGTACCTTAAATACTCGAGACTTACGTGCAGGTACTCATGTAAAGAAAAGTGAAAATAGTGAAAACAGTTATTATATCGACGTTTGTGAGGACGTTTGAAAAAAAAGTAAAATACGTATATACCAAACTTAGGTAGCCGCAAAAACATGTTTCTTTCATTCACGGTCACTATAAGCGTGAGAGATGTCAAAGCAAGACAACAGTTTTGGATCCCGAAGGATTTGGGAAACCCATGAGTGTACGCAATACATTGCAAATAGAGCTAGCTTTGAGATATAAACATATTTCAATCCTCCCTCTTTTCGTGACAACATATGCAATGAACATATAAAGGAGATACAAAAACAAATTAAGAGAGGTAAAAGGGTTGGGCAACAAGTTCATCTAACATTAGTAATTCGGTCCGTCTCCGAAGGTATATCTAAAGAAAAATTTGTATTACTGATTGCATTGTATTCTCATGGACAATTGACAAAAGTTATTTGGAATAAAAAAGTTACGACGCTAAGCGAAGTGAGAGAGAACAGTGTGGAAAAAGAAATGAAAATGGGAGAAAACAATGTGGGAAATAAAAATGAGCTCATTACAGAAATTAAGCTTATGTAAGATAGACCGAGAGAGAGGGAGAGTCCGAAGTCCTGGGTCATAAATCGGGGAGGGGTGTTTGGGGAGGGGGAATCGTTCAGCTAATACTTTAGCAGCAAGCAGGTATCCTTACGAAACGATATCTATGTTTGATATATTTTTGTACTTTTAAAAGTGTTAGTGAATTTTCTTCCTCGGTATAATTTTCGTTACCAAAGTATTTAGTGGATGGAAAATACACACTAGGTATATATGCAGAGCTCACATGTATGTATGTGGAGCTCACATGTATATTATGTAGAGCTTACGGGTATATATGTAGAGCTCACAATTACATTATATGTTATAATAATACTCTTGAAGAAACTGCGTTAATACTACCCACTTTTCGTTCAACGTTGTTCATATAAACTAATATTCTACAAAATCATAGCTGAATATTCGTGAAATTAACATAATTATGCTACATTCTTCTTGTGATTTAATACGGTTTTATTATCTTTTTATAGCACGATTAAGATGTTGCACATTATGGCAAGCATTGTGTAAATGTCGCACGCATAACTTTATTTAAGCATGTGTCATGATGACTGTATTTCCACACGAAAATATATATATTTGTTTTTTCTTTTCGTGTTATGTTTTATATTTAAATATTTGTCTTGAAATGTTAAAGGGGCATTGTTTGTATTTTACCTGTTTCAATGCATGTTTTCGAACTTTGTATGTTGTCTAAATATATAAATCAAAGACAATTTTGACAGAATTTATATACTTAATACATTCAGATAACGTGCTTTAGTGAATTTTAATATGTTAATATTTTTTAAAAGTGATCACATGTCTAATAGGTTATTGTATTATAATCAAATTTGTTATGCAATATGAATATCTAAATAATGTTTATTAACATTTGTATACTTTATATATTTATAATGATATCTTTTATAGATAATGCATATTTTATACAATTGTATCTTGCTTAAAGTAATAACTTGGAAAGTGAAGGTCGCGCGTTTTTTTTTTAATTGATGGCGTTTGAAAGTAATTGCCTGTGTAAATTAGCAATTAAAGTTTTGTTACTTCATCTTTTTTCATTAACCTGAATTTGATAGAAAAAAACGGCGTAAGACAGAAAATAGTGGGCGTTGCCTATGTTTTATGTTAATTAGTCACATTGATTATAACAGATAGCTGGTGTTGTCCGTGAGTGTTTTATGTACATTTACTTAATAATGACAATGGCGTCATTTCATACAAAATTCAGTTCGGTCATAATCTGTGGTTATAAATCTTTCATAATGTAAGAACAATAGACAACAATGCTTCATACAAATTATAATATTTATCATTTTACCAAATTGTGATTACTTTTTATGGCTCGTGTATATCTGTTCGTTTTTCTTTGTTTTATTTTTTAACGTTTCTTGCGTTTTATAAACTTTTTATGGCAGTTTAATTTCTTGTTTTTTCTTCTTATCAGATTGTATGTATGGCAATAATTATATACTTATCTGTTACTCCAATAAAATGCAGAAATACGTATCTCGTTTTGTCTTTTCTCATTAGAGATGAGTTGTAATGTAAAATGTATGGTACCACTGGCAAACTTACAAACTTTCAAACGTAAGAACGTTTACAAAAAAATCAAACATCGCAAAACAATATTATATCAGAAATGTTTTATGAGAATGATATTATACAATTATTGGCATTGATAGATACGTTCTCATATTGACCGACCCTAAAAGGCAACAATCGTTTTATTACCAAATACAACGTTTCATAGGTTATTTGAGAAAACTCTCATCATTTAGAGCGGTTGGTAATTTTTCCGGTATTAAATTTTGCAGGACGTCTTCTTGCTGTGACGTTAGGTTTGGCTCCGCCTACGAGTCAAGGAGAGGAGTTTTTAAATTTTGAAAAACAATTGCCATGAATCTGGAGACATACATACCTCATTAATACAATTGCTGCATTATATAATAAATGAATTGCAGTTTACCAGACCTCGCAAAATAGCAGTAAATATAAATTTTGTACAAGTTTCACTTTAATTTCAATTTGTTTACAATACACAACTTGCTCCCGTTGTGACAGAAATTGTAAATCGATCACTGCTATCTGGTGTGTTCCCTGAGGAATGGAAAAGTGCTGTGATAAAACCTTTGTTAAAGAAGAAAGGTCTCCCACTTGAACTGCAAAACTATAGCCCGGTGTCAAATTTAACATTCCTCTTCAAAAATTCATGAAAAAGCTGCACTAAACCAAATCAATAAGCATACTGAGGCTAACAATCTCCTCCCAGCTTACCAAAGTGCCTATAGAAAATATCATGTGGTTGAAACAGCAATGGTCAAAATGTATAATGATGTTTTGGAAACCATAGATGAAAATCAAGTAACAATCGTGGCCATGATCGACTTGAGTGCAGCGTTCGATACCATCGATATCCCGATACTGATTCAAATCCTTCAAGATGAATTTGGTATACATAGCACTCCCTTGAAATGGATAGAATCTTATCTCACGAACAGAACAATGAAAGTTTTAGTCGAACAGTCAGCATCTGACACGGAGCCATTGAGGTTTGGTGTCCCGCAGGGTTCTTTTGCCGGACCCGTGATCTTTACCCTGTATATATCGGCTCTCAACCGAGTGGTGCAGAAATATCCAGCCGATCTCTATGGATACGCGGATGGTCACAAGATTGCATTTAAAATCCAAGCGGGAAATTCTCAAAATGAGACAACTGTTCTTCAACAATTCGACAGTTGTCTCAATGAAATCATAAAATGGATGACAACCTTTGAACTGAAAATGAATCAATCTAAAACTGAAATAATTATGTATGGAACCAGACAGCAGTTAGCGAAATTGAACATCACAAGTGTAAACGTTGGTGGGTGTAACGTAAAATGCGTCGATCATGTCAGAGACCTGGGTGTAACTATGACCAATACACTCAACTTTGACCATCACGTCCAGAAAAAGTGTCAGATACTCATGGGCAGTTACGAAACCTTAGGGCTATACGGAAACATCTCACACAAAAGTCAGCTGAATCATTAGTGCATGGATTGGTTCATTCTCACATAGACTTCTGCAACAGTTTATTTACCGAAATTCCAGCCTACCAAATCAACAAACTACAGCGAGTCCAAAATCATGCCGCTAGAGTAGTCATGAATGCTTCCTACGAACAGCCAAGTGCTGAACTTCTGAAAAAATTACGCTGGCTTCCAGTTAAGGCTTGAGTCATGTTCAAAGTCCTAGTAATAGTCTTCCGTGTCATCAATGGTACAGCTACAGTATATCTGAGGGAAATGTTTGTACCTACTCGACACCTAGTCGGCGAACAAAATTAGCAGACAGATCTATGGCCGTCGCAAGGGCGTAACCAGGGGGTGCGACGGGTGCGATCGCACCCCACATTTTCGGCAAAGCTTGCATTATTCATTACACCAAAATACCCTTAAACATCGAATCTTTGAATTTTTCGGCTCGCTACGCTCGCAAATTTACATATATTTACTACTTTTGACACTGTAATTTTTGTATAAAGTCTGTTTATGACCGTCTATATCTCAAACGATCAACGGATTGGGCCCCGGCAGCTTTTGTATAGATTTTTAGTTTTTTACCTAATGTTTCAATATTGAATCTGGCGATTTTACAGAAGGTTCGATCCATGTATCTATCAATACAGAGGACTGTTATTACAACCATCATACATTTAAATTGATCGGCTATAATTGACACACCTTCATCAAAGGAAACTCGAGCTCAGAAGTCTTATTTACTGAAAGTGCGAAACGACTAGTGAATATGGATTAGATGCTGACATTCGGTCCATGTATCTATCAATACAGAGGACTGTTATTACAACCGTCATACATTTAAATTGATCGGCTATAAATGACACACCTTCATCAAAGGAAACTCGAGCTCAGAAGTCTTATGTACAGAAAGTGCGAAACGACTAGTGAATATGGATTAGGTGCTGATATGACAAATGCATTACTGTATAAGTGTTTGTTTTTATTATGGATTTCATACGAGTACTAGATCTAGCCTTATGAGTAATTAATCTAACATAAGTGATTCTGCATTTTTCACATGAAACTGCACATGAAATCAAATTTTAAAGCTGTGCCTTTTCCTTTCTGTATACTTTTAATCATAGATACATTGTATATTGTAAGAAAAATACAGTGTCACGCTACTGCTGCTAAAAACAGAAAATTTATTTTGTCGTGCGTTTTTTTAAACGCCATGACGACATTTCCATTCAAAGACAGATTTTCCTGCGCTTTCATGAATTTAGGTTAGATATGAATTGACAGAAAAGCGTATTTTAACCCCCATTTCTTTTCTTTCTAAAGCTGATGCCTAATTTACATTTGACCCGGGCGCCGTGCGATAATTCCTTGCGGATTTTGGGGCACCGTAGATAGATACGAGCTACGGCGTATGTGTTCACATTATATACGAGCATCGTGCCATTTTTTGTACAGGCCCTCTGGGAAGGCCGGGAGAAATCCGTACGGACGCTGAGCGGAGATTATAAGTAAACCGTGCCATTTCAGTGCAGTTGCCGTGCAGTCTCCACAAGCTTTCCACGGAAATCGTACGACGCCCGTACTGCTTCCGTACATGCAGAGGCTGCACGGAGAAAAAACGGTGACAGTACAAGCCTGGACGGCAGTCTAGGTCCTTAGAAATTCTGGGGGTCAGTCTGTCCACCATCTCCCGAAACATGGTTTACGGAAGCCTGTATGGGGCACCCTGATGATAGGATGATGTCGTCTATGTTGAGTTGCACAACACAACAAGTCGTCAAAAATGTGCCGAAAAACCTCTATACACCACATCATGTTTTTTTCTTAAGATATGTCAACGTGTCGAGTTATTAAATCCCGACAAAATAACATTTTATATATGTCAACTTGAAGTAACATGCTGACATATTGTAAGACAACATGTCGTGGTGTATAGTTTTTTGTCATAATTTCGACGGCTTGTTGTGATGTGCATCTCGAAAGAGACGACATCATCCCATCATCAGGGTGCCCAATACAGGCTTCCGTAATGGTTGGCTCAATTCTGAGGTACGCTTAGAAGTCCCCTTGGGATTCCCGCATCAACTCCTGCATCAGGGTGTCGTAGTGTCCTAGGGTGACCCGTCTCGACAGCAAGAGCTTCACGCACACCGCCCTCTTCCTGTGCCTCTGTCGGGCGTGCTGCACATCAAGGACGACCAGGCTTGTAATAATCTGCTCTCTTCTCCTGACCTGCCTCAACTGCAACCGCAGGTATGCCGCTAAGAGTCTTAGTGGTACTATCATTTCTCCCAAGAGACAAATACACGGGTACTAAACAGTGCCTGCGGTACCGCCTGTGCCGACGAGGATTGAAGGCACCTCGCTTCCTGTACCGCAGGTACTTCGTCAATGTTTACTAAACGAGCGAGATCGGTGAGTGACTTTTGTCATTTTTGTCATTTTGTTACTGCATGAAGCATTTTTTAAAAAATCGGGGAATGTAGCGGGGTGTAGATGTATCTTATCTACATATCCATGCTAAAATTTGTGGCAAATGATCAATTTCCTAGAAACGTAAGGACAAATAAGTTGGGAATGAAACGTGATTTTTTCACATCAGTGACTGTTTAGACTCATTTCTTTTTGCTGACCCAAACGATGTCGTCTCTGCCGTGGTAAATTGTATTTATAAATGACATGTGAGTTGCTAAAACATAAAATGTGTCCACAAAATTCCGAATTTGAACGTTATGCCAATTTTGGAAAAGTGCCGCAGGCATTTCGACGATGCCGCAGCCCCTTCGAGGTGCCGCAGGCACTTCAAAAAGTTTCATAAATTTGGCCCATAACTAACCAAATCTCCAATAACTCGCATTCGCACGATTATATTTTATATTCACTAACATCAAATAGTATAGCAATCGGTTTATCTTCGCGGGTAATCTTAAACTCTAGTACGCGATTGTTACGGTCAGTTGAAGCAAACTGTATTTCCCAAACATTATGCTTTTTGAAAATTTCCTTCTCTGTCCGTCCTAAGCTGCTCGATATGGTTTTTTTTTTTCTCAAAGTATTGTCTGCAGGAAGAAAATAGGTTTTACGTACATGTAAAAACTATTACATTTCTCCCGTTTGATCGTTTATGAGCTATACTTTTTAAGTTCTCCATTTTTCTGAAAATATTTTCACAATATTTTTTTTTGTAGATATGCTTCATATTTCCAGGAAACTTTAGGCTATTAAAATAACTATAGAAAATTTCGAAATATCAATATAGTTTCTGACTTTATACCGAAATAACTGTCTAGCTAGTAAATGTCAGCTGTCCACAATGGGCTCTTACACAAATGGTATCGAGATTGCAATATTTACAGAAAACTTTTGACTCTAATTAGAAAACTTCGCTTTATCACGATAATTTCTTGAAGTATCGCGACAACTACCTACCTATCTCGTGGCAGAAATATAGGTTATAATGCAGTAATTCGGTCAGAAATGTGCTTCCGTGACTTTCGAAAGATGTCCCTAATAAGTAGATCCTAATTTTTTTTTTCCATTTTTCGCGCATATGCGCGTAAATCGGGAGCCAAATGGGCATTATTTCACTCGTGGAATGATTGTTACATAAAATAGGACACTTTTCATGCTAACATTCGCATGTTTTCGAGTTGTTTACGTGAAAACGAAAGTAGGGTGTTTATTCTGCGGACCGTTTTCTGAAATGCGGCAATATGAGGGTACCTGACTTGCATTTCACTGCATACTATTCAACACCCCTTTTTTCTTTTCGTTTCCTTGAAGGAAATGTATGGATATCTTGTGGAAAATAGGTCTACGATGGAGTGAAAATCTAGAAACTGTAACAAAATTATTCTGAAGTAGCTGAATTTTATATGAAATTTTTATTGGTTTATAGCCTATGCCACCATAATGGATGGATATTTAAAGCGTAACAAAGGTTTGGTCCCTTTTATTTTACAATACTATAAAGTCAATTTATTACAGTATCATGGGGGCATTTAGATTTTGCCCTTCTGTTTCTTTGTTTTTCCATTTGTCTGTTTGTCTAGTTTCGGCCAAATTTATGTCCCGATACGTTTTGAAAGTGCCTGCGGCACCTCAAAGGGGCTGCGGCATCGTCGAAATGCCTGCGGCACTTTTCCAAAATTGGCATAACGTTCAAATTCGGAATTTTGTGGACACATTTTATGTTTTAGCAACTCACATGTCATTTATAAATACAATTTACCACGGCAGAGACGACATCGTTTGGGTCAGCAAAAAGAAATGAGTCTAAACAGTCACTGATGTGAAAAAATCACGTTTAATTCCCAACTTATTTGTCCTTACGTTTCTAGGAAATTGATCATTTGCCTCAAATTTTAGCATGGATGTGTAGATAAGATACATCTACACCCCGCTACATTCCCCGATTTTTGAAAAAATGCTTCATGCAGTAACAAAATGACAAAAATGACAAAAATCACTCACCGATCTCGCTCGTTTAGTAAACATTGACGAAGTACCTGCGGTACAGGAAGCGAAGTGCCTTCAATCCTCGTCGGCACAGGCAGTGCCGCAGGCACTGTTTAGTAACCGTGAAATAATGAAAACATGTTGGAAATGGCCAATATAAATAACCGTCTGAAAAAATGTTTGCGGCAATGATGAGGCCGCTTGCCGCGCGATGATTGATTAATATTCGTGCGTTTTCACGGGTGCCGCATAGGCAGCAAGCGGCAATCTTGCGACAGCTGTGCGAGGGCCGTGCGAAGGTCCCACGGGTCTACAATCTCCGTACGATTTCTTTTGGGCAACATGTCCACGAAAATCGTGCGCTGGCTGCACGATCAGCGCAAGGCCTCCTAAAGATACCCATGCGGGGATTGTGCAATGCGATCTGCGACACGTCTGCGAGCTACGGGCTTTCGATTTTTCTAATTTGTATAACTTTTCACTAAATTCGTAGAGGCTGCTGAGCCCGTGAATCCGTACGAAAATCGCACTGCCGCCTCCTGCAGTGGCAGTCTACTGGTTCCGCAGACGCATCGCAGGCCAAATATGAACTAGACATTACTTGCCAAATATTCTCAGCTGTGAACATATACATGTAGGCCCTAATTATTCTTTGTATCATAGAATATGATTTTGAGAAAGTTCAGAGCATTACTTTTATGCGAAAATGATTATGTATAGCTATTTACCTTTTCACAATAGTGGAATGAAATATATAAAAATTACAGTTTAAGTTTACATTAAGTTTCTTATAAATGGTGCAATGTAAACTTTGTTTCATAAACAACAATGACCTTATCCTACGCAAATTGCATCTGTCAAATTTTTAAAAAAAAATTATAGTGTGTCTTCCTTGATATTACTTTTGTATTATTATCATTATGACTTCTTGATTTAAACAATTTTCTTGGGGAGGCCCCCCATAGCCCCTTCTGCGGGAGGGAGAAACCCCCTACCACACCTACCCCCACTCGTACTTGCACCCCCCTCCGAGAAATTCTGGTTACGCCTATGCGTCGTTGGTCCAAAATGGTGGAACGATCTACCCAGCTATCTGAAAGACATTCAGTCTGAAGCAAGCTTTAGACCAAAACTGAAAACACATTTGTTTAGTCAGTTTCATGAGCAATGAGTACGCTCTTGTTGAAAAACAAAATATCAGTAGAGGTATAAAATAGTATTTATATATGTCTAAATCTCTAAATCTAAGTTCTAGAATCATGTTCATATTTTGAATGTATATATTTTAAATGTGTGTTAGGGCCTATATAATTGTAAAGCGCAATAGAATATTTTATAATTTTTGCTCTATATAAATGCCATGTATTTGTATTTGTATTTGTATACTAAGACAGCCATGAATAAACATAAGTGAATATATAATTTTGTGTACAATACTTCTTTTCACAGAATATATTCAAATATTATAGTAAGTTAAATGAAAACATTTATTCACCTGCTTCAGATATTTATGGCTACAAGTTATGGTAAATATTTTGTTCATATCGCTTTGTTACAGATTTACTTCAGCCATATGGCTGACGTTTTTATGTTTCAGTTAAAAGCAGTCTTTTATACGAAATGTAAAATAGCTGTATAACCTAAATACAATTAAGTTATTAATAAATTAATCATAAATAAATTTAAAAGGTATAAAAATGACAAATTTTAATTCTTGAATTTCGTTTCCGTTTTTTATGGGTTAAAGTCACCGAAACCGACACAATTTAGGTCATAGGATGACCTTCCAACTGTTATGTTAGATTATACTTATTTGCTTTAGCTCGAATGTGATGAAAGCTTCAAGACTACTACAATACAAACACTATGTAGTCCGCTTCGTGGAAAAAGCCCCTAGTGGGGCCCGAACATACGATCCCTGGGTTGAGCTGCAGACACCTTAACACCGAAAATTAATTTACGGAGACACGGAATATTCATGAGTGCCAGGTCAATTCTTACGGACAATTCACAGTTAACGCCTTTTGTCTTAAAAAAAAACAACAACTTTTGTTTGATAGTGTAAACGGACTTTAAAATTTATGACTGTAGGTTTTGACTGATTTTTCTGGCACAGTGCTAACTTTGATTAACATTCACTGGACTCTAAGATGATATCTCTTCGACTATATGATTTTAATGAACTTCTGTGAACAAATGACTATACTTGAGGCGCACCATGAGAAAACCAACATAATGCATTTGCGACCAGCATGGATCCAGACCAGCCTGCGCATCCGCACAGTCTGGCCAGGTTCTATGCAGTTCGCTAACGGTTTCTCTAATTGCAATAGGCTTTGAAAGCGAACATCAAGGATGCGCAGGCTGATCTGGATCCATGCTGGCCGCAAAGCCACTATGTTGGTTTTCTCATGGCGCGGCTCATATATCAAAATGTCAACAAAATCAAAGACTATGCCATTATACAAGTCTGCGATATTTTACGCCCTCAACAAAGCGACACAATATTCAAACAAGCGAAAATTATTATGGCGGGAAAATGACAATAAACATACATAAAAAGGGTACATATCGTTACTCTGCATCTTTTATGGTCCCTGAAGGGGAAGCATAAAATTTTAGTCGCCGCTTCGTCCGTCCGTTCATACCGTATTCTTGTCCGGAGTATATCTCAGCAACCGCTGACTGGAATTTAGCGAAACTTCATAGGAAGCTGTACTATCAAGAGGACATGCATATATTGTCTTCGTGTTCCGCTCAGATAATATTCACCAAGTTATTGCCCTTTGATTATTTAACAGTAGTATACTATAGTACAATTCTTGTCCGGAGTATTTCTCAGCAACCACTGGCTGGAATTTAACAAAACTTAATAGAAAGCTTCACTGTCAAGAAGAGACCACTCCGACCTTCCGTCATGCTAATACATAGGAATACAACACAATCTCATTGTTATTAAACAATTATTTACTGCATACAAGTCTAAAATATTTTGATGAAATTCTAAAATAGTCATTCCCTTAATTATAAATAGGCTAGGGACGCTGTTTTAATCCAAAAAAAGTCCGAGTAGATTTACCGCCTTATTACTTTGTATGGTTTTCTTGTCCTACGCGCCGCAGTGACGTTTGACGATATGAC
This sequence comes from Mercenaria mercenaria, assembly GCF_021730395.1. Classification (NCBI taxonomy): domain Eukaryota; kingdom Metazoa; phylum Mollusca; class Bivalvia; order Venerida; family Veneridae; genus Mercenaria; species Mercenaria mercenaria. Next base: position 101,413,965 of record NC_069363.1, read on the forward strand.
GTAATAGAGAATAATAGGTTAGTGCCGTAGATGAGAAAGTTTATCTGGCGAGGAGGTTATCGGGTGAGCCGAAGGCGAACCTGATAACGTCCGGAGCCGAGCCAGAAACTTTCTTCATCTTAGGCACTAACATATTATTCTATTTATCTTGTCATTACTTCATTTTCCGATATTTGGCAATTTATTTTACAAAAATAAATGTGCGACAACCGCTTTAATGACGTCATATTCGTAATGACGTCACTTATATAATGACGTGATTACCGGCAAAATCGCAATAACTTCTTCGTTTTTGAATAAAAACTCATTATTTGACCATTCATTTTCTTAGTTCGGACATTTCCAACACAATGATGATGGTTTCGTTGCAAAATTTCTTATGACAACAATATCTATCATAAGGTCACATGATCAACTGACCGTATATCACCGGTCACATGATCAAGTGACGGTATATCAAGAAAGATATACGGCACCCTGATATCGGGTCGAAAATACTGCAAGTGACAGGATAAATGACGTACAAACACTGATAATTTTGCATCATAACGCACAGTTTCAGTCTTCTTTTTTAATTATAAAACAAAACGTGTCGTGTAAGAATGATCCCTAACACAATTTAAACACCTAATTGTTTATTTATAATCAAGGGACGGACTATTATGGAATTTTATCATTATATTTTAGACTTGTATATATAGGTTACATTCTCTGTTGATTATGTGTTACACTGTAGCAGTATAACCCCACTATCAAATTGGAAAAACGTGTCACATGCTGGCAATGTATCCTCTTCTAATCAAAATTTTTACGGTAGCCTACCAAAAATATGTTATGAAAAGTGTCACTTGATGCCAGTTCCGGTCATAGGGTACCAACTCTGGTCAACAGATGCTAGCTCTGGTCACTAGATACCAGTTCTGATTTGTCGGTGCGTATTCTGGTTACTGGGAGACACTTCTGGTAGCACGGTACTAGTTCTGGTCACTGGGATCAACCTTTGGTAACTATGTAACAGTTTTGGTCACTGGGTGCAACTTCTATTCACTGGATGCCAGCTCTGGTAACAAGTTGCCAGTTCCGGCCACTGGGTGCTAGCTTTGGTCACTGGGATTCATATCTAGTAACAAAGTGCCAGCTCTGGTCACATCATATATCCTATCCTCTCCATACACAAACACAAACCCTCCTATGGGGGAGGGTGGGGCACAGCCTCCGTAACTAACCCCTGTCAGCGCTTTGCCTTTACCATTCAAATTTACCTAACAACCACGAACAAATGTGCATACTCAATTGCCTCGGTAAAATTTAGTATCTCACTACGGCCAAACAATAATGTTTTGATGAACATCGGAAGGTTTATACCATCAATTCAAAAGTGACTTGTATGTTTGAGGTCATTTGAATATCTTTGCAAATATTTATTAATACTCGTATCTCTATGTTCTTTTACTAAATAGAATGCCATTGCTCAATACTTGTATTAGGTAACTTTATAAGGGTTGATACAATAGTTGCCTTGCAGGCAGACGGAAAATCCCCAGATTTTTAAGGAAATTACCCCTATATCGATTAAAAAACAACAGAAATGGGAAAAAGCTAGATAATAAATGTAGAATTAATCAGAAAGTAAAACAAAACTTAATTTCTTCAATTTTACGATATAGATGCATTTCCACCACCGTCCATGAACAGGCTCAATCAAACCGAGCCTGCAACATTTTGTTTTTGTCGTGTTGGGCGGCCTGTGAAGTTTCCACTTTTCTCTATTTTACGATATAAGCCCTTTTTTACCTTAAGATACGCTCGTATCTTACTAGATGATAGAGTTAATAAACAAATCTTACAAGCAAGAAAAGGTGATTATTGCGATTACCTTAAGACTTAAGGGACCTTTTAGTTAGCCACCCCTGGTGCAGTATACTATACATACGTGTATACTTGATTGTAAGCGTAAGGTTGTTTCCCTTAGTTTAAATCGGGCTTTATTTGTTTAACATTAAACAAGATAAACGGTAAAAAGACTGATCCGCAAGAAGACAACATTTTGACAGTACTTGGCAGATACTGGGTGGGGAATAAAGAGTAGTTGTGCAAACAAGAAAATTTAGCAAACAGGTAAGACTATTTGTTAATTCTTAATTTATGAGACAAAAACAAAGAAACGTATCATATATACGCGTGAAGTTATGCAGTTTGCCCTGCAGTTCTATGATGCATCCTCTTGTATGCAGCAGTTACAACGTTGGGTATCGCAATTGTTTGCTGGGACGTTTTTAAGTTATCTTGTTTACTTAGTGCTAATATAGACTTATTTTCTTGTTTACTCGTACTGTGACTGCAAATACTGTAAAAGATTACATATATATGTGATATCTTCTCTAGATGCAGAACTGTTCTCTGAATCATATTTCAGCGAGTGATATAATTTCTACTTAAGGAAAAATGTTTTCCACGGTTAAAAAAACGATGCATATTGACTATATTTAAAAATATGTAATCAAATATGAACACACAAAATTTTAAACTTTTAATAAAAAAAAATAAAGATTTTATTCACAATTTCGTAGAATCAGTACCGCAAATAGTTTAACACATTAATCGACAGCTGCAGGTTTTTGTTTCATAAGCAGCTACACGCGTTCGTCTCTTAAATGACACTAGAATCTGCAGCAAATGTGACATAGCACATCATTCTCCATTCACAAAAGTGCACAATTCCTTTACATTCCACATACTAAGTGTTGTCTGTTACATACTACTCAGTAGCGCAATTATAAGGCCTAGAATAATTGCTTGTTCAGGGTAGCAACCACGGAATTAGTTGAAAGATAGGTAGGCTTTCTACTTTTTTATATAGAACATCAGAAAAATCATTGTTTATATTATATGTCAGAAAGGGGCGTACCTGGATGATTTTGAACTGTTCTCCAGAGAGCAGCATAGCTACGAACCAAACAGAGATGCTGCGAGTGTGGGGTAGGTGTAGGAGGGGGTTTCCATTTGCCTGTGGATTGGGTCTTTGGGGCTCCCCCTTGAAAATATTGAAAAATGTTTGGAAAGAGTTATTCCAGCAATAATATATTTTGTTTGTGACATTTGTACTACATATTACGAAGATAATCGTTTAAATTCATAGCTTATTAAGCCGCTCATGCTTACTGGCAGGGATCGTGACAGTGTCTAAAACTGCAACTGGAGCAGCCCCGGATATTTTGAGGAGTATAACATGTAACTTTACCCTGGAAAGTATGTGCTTCAATAGCTCGATCGCTCTGGCACGATACTTGGCCCGTACTTGTAGTCAGTAATAATTCTATATAAGATTTTAAAATGCTTCATATCTATCTTTAATTACTTCGATACAACGATAAAATGAATTATGCCAGCTCAGAATGTTAAAACATCAGAGTTCTGTGAATTGCTCTATACAATACAGTCAGGACACAACTTAAAATCAACAGTAACAGTAGATATATAGTTATGTTTCAAAATATTTGCGTCATTGAAACACTATATATGTCATTCTGTGATATATTTTATTGTGCAAATGCCAAGATCCGCCTAGGCATGTTGTGTATCGCCAAGGAGACCTAACAATGTGTCTGTTAGGGTAACTGCATCTAAACTCTTATCTAATTCCAACTGTTACACATGTGAACAAATCGCATATCCGAACCGTGTGAAAAGCTGTTATTATCATTATTTATTTATTTATTTATTTATTTATTTATTCATTCGTTCATTTAATATCCACATATTTTTTTCGAAAGTTGCATAGGCAAAACTCACACATTATGGATATACTAGTTTTTGTTGTTATCGTTTTTGAAATCTGCGTCAATGTTTAATTCAATGCACGACTTCTGCAGATTTTTGATAAGTGCATCTACCCGCACATTGCAGATATTTCAAGTTTTCTCATGCGAAACGTAACCTTTTACTAGTTAAGGTAAACAACATCTAATATATTGGCAGATACAAATAAATCAAAACTGCGTATTTTCAAATAATTGCAAACAAAAAAAAAGAAAGGGAAATAGCTCTACAGAGCAAAAAAAGGAGTACCATTTTTTCGCACCAGTTTCCTTCTTAGTGTCTTTATACCTTAATTGTGACCCTTGCATTGCTTAATCATAAAAAGCCATCACAACGGGCGCGGAGAATAAATATATTGCCATAATAATTACATGTATAACAGTTAATATTTACTTCAAATTAAACAGCATTACTATTTTTAAATGGATGTAAGAATGAAACTAGTACCGAACAGGATTGAAAACTGAATAATCAAAATCTGTGAAGCGGATTATTCATGTACATATAGGTACATTAAAGTATGTTATATAAGATACATAATGGACCTCAAAATGTGAATAGTTTTTACCTTTTGATAGCTTATACATGATATACATGAATTCAGTTTATTTGTTTATGTTAAGTTCAGTAATATGATATTTTAACGATGAAAATAAATTAATTTGCCCTTTTAATGCGACTTTTTTTACAAGTCCACACCCCCCCCCCCCCCCCCCCCTTTAAGGACCTTATATCATTTTTCCTGAGCCACGTATTTTGAATGTTTATAAAATGTAACTTAATAAATAAACAAAATATTCGATCTGGAGGTCAGTGCCTTTAAGCCTAAACTCAAAGTTCACTCCTTCACAATGAGAACTATTAGATACACCAGTAACATCATTAAACTGGTATAACAGCTTTAATTCTAAGTCTTAGTAACTGTTCTAACTGTTATCATGGCGCTACTGCTGCACTGACAACTGACGCCGGTAAAAAATATGTCAATCCGATTAATCGATTCACGAAAACACAACACCGTTCAGGTCAAATACCTACATATAACACTAGCACGAGGTCATATGTCATGGATAGCCTGTCTTTGTTAAAATGTTGCACAAATATTTATAAATAACAAGAGCTGTCCGTAAGACAGCGCGCTCCACTATTCGGGGACTTGACAGTAAAATGAATATACGTCTGAATAAGAGACCTCTACTTTAAAAGGGAGATAAACCAAGGGGCATAATTCCATCAAATACACAAATTTGAGTTATTAGAATTGTTACAACACATGCAGATGATGATGATAAAGATATATTTTGAGTTTCAAGTCATTATCTTATATAGTACCAAAGTTATGTCCTGAAAACGAAGTTTTTTTTAAAAAAAAAGTATAAAAGGGGCATAATTCGGTCAAAAATACAAATCAGAGTTATGGGGATTGTTACCACACATGCAGATAAAAATGATAAAGATACATTTTAAATTTCAAGTCTTTATCTTATATTGCATTAAAGTAGTATCCAGAAAGCGAAGATTGCAAAAAAGTTTAAGTACAAAAGTGGCATAATTCTGTCAAAAACACAATTAGAGTTATGGGGTATGTAGCCATACATGCAGATGATTGTAAACAAATACTTTTAATTTCAAGTCATTATCTTTTAAAGTACCAAAGATATGTCTATAAACGAAGCTTTTGAAAACATTTAACATGAAAATAATTCAAAGTATACCTCCTTGGTGACCTTGACCTTAGGTATAATGGGCCCAGCCCCTACACATACTTTGTATGTATGCTTGGCAATGTTTATGTGAACTTACAGTATGATATAAGCAAAAGTAACAAAAGATATGACAGAAAAACAAAGGTTGCCGAAAAACTTTAACCTTAAAATTAACCTAAGTATAGGACCTTGGTGACCTTGACCTTCGGTATAATAGGTCCAGTCCCTATACATACTTTTTTTGTATGCTGGACAATGTTTATGTAAAGTTACAGTAAGATATAAGCAATAGTAACAAAGATATGACAGAAAAACAAAGGTTGCCGAAGAACTTTAACCTTAAAAATAACCTAAGTATAAGACCTTGGTGACCTTGACCTTGTTCACTTGTGCCAAATAAAACTTACTTAAACTTACTTACTTACCTTCGGTATAACAGGCCCAGTCCCTATACTTACTTTGTTTGTATACTGGACAATGTTTATGTAAAGTTACAGTAAGATATAAGCAATAGTAACAAAGATATGACAGAAAAAGAAAGGTTGCCGAAAAACTTTAACCAAGAAGGGTCACGCCGACGCCGACGCAGGGGCGAGTAGTAAGCCCCCCTATTCTCCGAATAGTGGACCAAAAAAGGATGTTGGCAAATTAATACAGGTATGCAATATCATTACCTAGTTATAACAGTACAATTATCATTCAAACATAGCGCTGTTGTTTCTTTTTTCAGTATATAAATTTGTTTTGAACAGTAAAACATATCTTGTTACATTCTATAATTAACCACTTATGTTTTTCAAATACTTTGTACAATTTTGACACAAGTATGAAACAGCTGTCCTATGTTAAAAAGAACTGTACGTAGTCAGTTTACCAAAGACTCAAATGCATCATTAAATAGTATTTCAAAATTAGATCATTATAAAAATTTCAAAACAACGTTTTGCTATGAACTATATCTAGATAAGATTGCCAGTGACACTTATAGAAAGCAACTTGTGTTAAACACATTTAAGACTTTGTTCAAACATTAAATATAAAATATAATTACAAAGCTATACAATGTAGTTGATTAGACAAAGAAAATCGTTTATGTAAAATGTGTAATGAAAATGTAACAGAAACTTAAAATCGTTTCTTTTTATGTGTGTGCTAGTCATGTACACGACCACGTGCTGTTAGCTGCGGTTTGGGGAGGAAGGCTGTGTTTTGGAACGTGGCTTTCCCTTTGGACATTAATCCTTGCTTCTTTACGATTTATGTTCTCTTTATTATGGATAAATCATGTCTGTCTTGGACATTATTGCAAATACATATAAAAAATGCATGTGTTTGCACTTCTAATACAAGTATCATAATATGTACTAACAACTTTGAACTATCCGGAAGCGAAACCCCTTCCTGGAGTCCCTTTCCGGGTTTTAAAGCATATTTGTATTTGAATAAAATGGCCATCTGTAGCAGCATAAAAGGATGTTTAATTTGATGTTCGATTTTCATATAAAAAGAAAGTTTTTTCTGTCGTTATGCGATATGTCAGTACATTAGAACAATGGCTTAGATATAAATTCATTAGTTGACCAATATACATAAAGTCTATACAATGTAGTATCATTTTAAGTTGTTCTAATATCACAAATAGTGACGTTTTCTGATATTTGTTGAAGTGTTTTAAGCATATAGATCTAACAGAAAGTTGATCTCTTTATTGTACACAAAATTAATTATCTTTCATAAATATTACAACATTTTCTCTAAAGACGTCTTTTAGCTTAACAGATAAAATAAATATAGTAGAAAACACTTAAACATTCAAATCTAACGATAGGTTTGCAAAAACGCCATTCAAATGAAATGTGATATTGAAAACAACGTCATCAGTGTTTTATCTTGTGGAGAAGAACAAAATAGGGTATGCTATAAGACAGTCATGGCTTTCCATACATGTAAAATTCCAAAGATTTTTGTGATATTAATTATTTCTGTTACAGACATTTACATGAAAAAAGTCTGATGGCCGCCGAAGTTGAAGTTGTGATAGAGAAAAGCTGTCACACTACAGGAGAAGGGCCACACTGGGATGAACGGACACAAACCCTGCTCTATGTTGATATAAATGATGGTTATGTCCATAGATGGTCACCTGAAACCGGAAAAGATGAAAAACACAAGTTTGGTAAATATACTTCCTGTGATTTAATTCTTTGTGAAAAAAAATAATTATGTTATATAAGCCGGAATGGTTCTTTTGGCACTACAAGTACTTGTCTGACTAACAGCAAAAGGGAATGACACGTTGCTTAAATAATAATGTATGAATTGATTTCCATGACCTGAAGCTATTGGGCAGATCTATCTCAGACGGACCTCTACATCGTTTTACTACAGCAATGTATAGCAGAAATAGTTACTGTAATGCATCAAGAAGTTACATTGAAACAAATGTTCAACAAGCAAAAAAAAAAAAAATACAACCAAAAAACACCATACATCACGATGCAAAAATGCGTATGGCATAAAACCGAGATCCCGCCTTAAATTTATAAGTCACTACTATCCGAAAGCATTCAGAGAACGTCTACGTGTTGCTGTTTAGGCATTTTATACATTTTTATAACATTGCTCCTTGTATACATCACCGGTCCATAGTTTTGACCAGTATATTTTACACACTAAATTTTGTTGGACTTAGCATAAAACGTAATAAATATCTCTGATGGCATGTAAACTTACTAGTATTGAACGTTTTTTCGGTCAATAGTCAAGACTATTACCGGACCTCGGGCAACATGTTCGCCTATTTACCGGCAAACGATTCAGTAAGTGTATAATTCAACTACACTTAATTCAAGTACACAAGATGCATCCGAATGTTTATGGTCACTCAGGGACCTTTTTTTCAGATACATCTTGCTCTCTAGTGGTTCCATGTAAAAAAGGTGGCTACCTAGTTTCAGTTGGGACATCGGTCTGCCATTTTGACTGGGACACAAAGAAACTGACAACTCTACAAACAGTTGACAAAGGAAAAGAGACGAGAATCAACGACGGAAAATGTGATGCTTCCGGACGGCTCTGGTTTGGTATGACTCAGTTTTCGTAGACTGTCTATATGTTTTAACCCTTACCAAGCTAAATTTCTATAATGAACTCGTCCATCTTTCAATTTGGACAGCACCATTTTTTTTGGTGGAGGGGCATATAGATTTGTCATTGTCCGTCCGTCCGTCCGTCCGTCCGTCCGTCCTTCCGAGAATGTTTTGCCACGCCTAGCTTCAAAAGTATTTGACGTAGAGTCACAAAACTTTACAGGAATGTTGGTCAGCATGTGTAGTTGTGCACCTGGGTTTTCGCGTCCGGATTTATTCAGTCGTGTAGGAGTTATGGCCCCTGACTTAGTACAAAATTGGTCATTTTAATGTTGTGTCGCGCCTAGCTCCAAAAATATTTGACCTAGAGTCACCAAAGTTTACAGGAATGTAGGTCAGCATGTGTAGTTGTGCACCTGGGGTTTTGCGTCCGGATTCATTCAGTCGTGTAGGAGTTATGGCCCCTGACTTAGTACAAAATTGGTCATTTTAATGTTGTGTCGCGTGTAGCTCCAAAAGAATTTGACCTAGAGTCACAAAAGTTTACAGGAATGTTGGTCAGCATGTGTAGTTGTGCACCTGGGACTTCGCGTCCGGATTCATTCAGTCGTGTAGTTATGGCCCCTGACTTAGTTAAAAATTGGTCATTTTAATGTTGTGTCGCGCCTAGCTCCAAAAGTATTTGACCTAGAGTCGCAAAAGTTTACAGGAATGTTGGTCAGCATGTGCAATTGTGCACCTGGGGTTTCGCGTCCAGATTCATTCATTATTGTAGGAGTTATGGCCCCTGATTTAGGAAAAAATTTGTGTCCTTTGTCATGTAGTGGGGGCATCTGTGTCCCATGGACCCATTTCTAGTTATTTTCTATTGTGCATGAAAGTAAAGTTTTTAAATACCTAAATAATCTTTGTACCAGCAACGCAACATACTTAAGCGGATCCCTTCTCGTTTTATCAAAGCCGCTGCTTCACTCACTTCTGGGCCTCTCTCATACGGTATTAACTTGTCGATTATACAAGGGGTGACAACAGATGACTTGATATGTGCACGGGTATTTCCCCTGTTTATACAGAACGAAAAGACGGATGTTGAGAATTATCGTCCTGTCTCGATTTTGAGTATTGTATCAAAAATTCTCGAGAGGGTTATTTTTGACCAGTTAGATGAATATCTTGTTCAAAATAATCTTCTGTATGAGTTTCAATCAGAATTCAGACATGTTTTTTTTCAAAAGATACTTGTCTCACCCACCTGTCAGATTATATTCGCTTTGAGATGAATAAAGGTCACCTTGTTGGTATGGTCCTACTTGACCTACAAAAAGCCTTTGATACAGTCAACCATTCAATTCTCTTAATGAAATTAAAAGCCTTAGGCCTTGATGTTCCTACAGTTAGTTATCGCCCTGACAGACATCAGTTAGTTGACATATCAGGTATATTGTCTACAAAAGGAAATATTTCTTGTGATGTTCCTCAAGGATGAATATTAAGGCCCTTTGCTCTTTTTAATTTACGAAATGATAATTTCTTTATGTCTGCAGTTATTAAACATAAACTACTCTTATATGCAGACGACTTTGCAATCTTAGTCAGTACCGAATATAAGAAAGACATAGATTGTCTCTTGAGTGAGGACTTGAATACTGTTAGTGTGTGGCTTATTGCTAACAAACTTTCTTTGCACCTTGGTAAAACTGAAACCATCCTATTTGGGTCTAAACCAAGGTTAAGGTCCCAGTTCCAGCTCAGTATAAAATGCAAAGATCATAGCATTGAATCCAATCTTCTGTCAAATATCTTGGTGCAACTCTAGATCGAAGTCTGTCTTTTGAAACTATGGCAAGGTCAATATTAAACAAGAAATATCTTTAAAAATGATAGTCGGCGAATTGTAATAAGGAAATAAGTTTATGAATTTTTCATCTAACATTCATCTTTCATCTAACATTTTTCAAATTGCAAAACTAAACACCACACTTTAACAATTTAAATGGTTCTCTTTTAATTTTTTCGCAAAGGTTTCGTAGGGTTGCAATTATGTTTCGTTTATCCTTAGACGAATAATTACAACAGTAGTTTGATGAAGATTCACGAAGCGGTTCATGAGAAGAGGTCATTAAACGTGTTTATATTTTAGCTAAACTGGTCCCTATCCCCATTTGTAACAAAATAGCAGAAGACCTTACGATATTGTTACACATCAAGTTTGATAAAAATCCATTACATTTTAGTGGTTAATGCGAAGAAAGGCATATCTACTTTTAGCTATAGTGGTCCCTAATAGGACCCAAGTTCCAATATAAATAAATCTGGAAGAGGACCTTATAATGATACTCCAGACCAAGTATGACAAAGATCCACCAAGCTGTTCATGAGACGCTGCATAAAGGCATTTCTAGTTTTAGCTCTAGCAGCCCCTAAAAGGGGTCAAATGTCCCAGCGGAACAAAGTTGGCTGCGGGCCTAATAAAGATGCTACAAATCAAGTTTGATTAGAATACATGAGAAAAAATCAATTAAAGGATATTTTTTATTATTTTTATTTATTTCTAAAATAAGCCAACTGATCCCACTTTAACAAATAGCATATTCGCTATTCATCAATCTTTGGACAATCACGTCACACCTATAAAAATTTGAAGGTCAAACAAAACATACAATTGTAATTATTTCAATATTTCCATTTCATAAGCAAGGTTTGACCGTAGTCATATCACATAGTTAAACTGTATGCAGCGTACCTTCATCTCTGGGTAATGAGATTCAGTCATTATATAGCATATATATGATAAAACAGATTTCAACTGAGTTCAATATTTGCATACCATACTTAAGAAAAATATTCATATATAATAAATCAGTTAAATAATATATAACAAATAAATCAAAGCAAGCAAGTACTCATTTTAATATGCAATCTGAATAAGTCACAAAAGCAAGAAACATTTTCATATACAGACGACAATTGTAACAAGGAAAATCTTTTAAAGTGCACTTCTCTACATAAAAGACTCTTATCACACCCTTATTCATGTGATACGCAGACCGTATTCAGCTCTTTCTTTAATTTGATATATATTGGTATTTAAACAGGTTTTTATCATATTTATTAAACTTACTTATCATTTTGAGATATATCAATATTCTTGCTAAATATACTGAGCCAAAATTAGCTTTAAAACTGTGAACAGCGTCGTTTAGGATAAACGCTTTGTCTACAATGCGTTATCAAGTAGTTTGATTCGCAAACTGAAGTCACGTGGCATAGGTAACGAAAACGAATTTAGACGGCGTCGCCGAAAAAAACAAATACCAGGTTAAATTTTGTGCATAGATAAAGTCAGTTTCTCACTCAGCATACAAATAAACTCCTCATAGCGTCACTCATACAATGCCATTTTGATTATGCGTCTTCTGCTTGGTTCTATAGTTTAACTCAAGAGTTTAAACAGAAGATACAGGTAACACAGAACAAATTAATCAGATTTATTTTTAATTTAAACGCCAGGTCACATATTGATAAAGAACATTTTGCATGCCTTATTTGTTTGTTTATTTATTTGGGTTTTACTGCGCACCAACACAGTATAGGTTATATGGCACCAAACAGGACTACAAATTTTGGTTCCACACCTCATTTACATCGAAATAAAACATGAGGTATGGAATTGCACGCCTTCACTGGTTACCTGTAGCAAGTAGGGTCAGTCAAATAACTCTATGTTATGTCTTTAAGATGCACTCTAACATTGCTCCTGCTTACATGAGAGAGCATCTATTTCCTGTAAGTGCAGTTTATAGGAATAAGGTCAGTAATTCGGTCGAAAATGTGCTTCCGTGGTGTAGTCGAAAGAAGTCCATAATAAATAGATCCTAATTTTCCCATTTTCTGCGCAAATTCGTGTAGAACGAGTGCTTTAATCACACTTTTTCGCTACTAGAATACATTCTGCATGAAATGAGATGGTTTTCATGTTCATACAACCCACATGGCAAGTTTTGCAGATCGAAACCGGAAGTCGGTGTTTATTGCGCGGAGGAGAGCAAATATGCGCCATTTTTAGGGTAGCAGACCACAACTGACTGGCATTTCACTAGGAACTATTCAACCCCCTATTTGTTTTTCATTTTTTCGTTAATTTGTGATAGAACTTTCATGAAAAATTGGTGTAGGAAAAGGTGATGTTCTCTAAAGATACGTAAAGACGACATGAAGTTGTCGTTTTTAATATGAAACAAAGAAGGATTTGAATTACTGACCTTTAACCTATAAGAGCTGAAAAAAGACTATTCTCGGAACACATCGCAATTAGTCCTTATAGCCATAAATCGGTTGTATATGATATAAAAGAGTGTTTCCAGTGCAAAATAATAATGAAATTTGAAATTTTTTGAATTTTGACCTTATTTTATGTAGATGCGCCTATTTCAGCAGCGATTTCTGGGATTAAAAAGCCAATACTTTGTCTCCAGAATGTCAGAAAATGCACAAAATGCATCCTTCTGGGTCTTATTCATGACGGAATGAATGATATTTCAGAATCCCAGTGAAAAATGATGCAAAAGAGTGAAACTTTTACCAAAATATACAATAAAATGTCCATAAGGCCAAAATATAGCCCTGTAAATGGGTAGGGGATGGCTTCTATTAAATGTCTATATTTCTCTAAAATCTCGAAATTTCACAATGAAACTTGGCAATATGTTTGGTGTTACATCTTTCTTGGAAATAGAGATGAAAATGGTGTGAAATTTGATAAGAAACATTTCTTATAGGAATAAGGTCAGTAATTCGGTCGAAAATGTGCTTCCGTGGTGTAGTCGAAAGAAGTCCATAATAAATAGATCCTAATTTTCCCATTTTCTGCGCAAATTCGTGTAGAACGAGTGCTTTAATCACACTTTTTCGCTACTAGAATACATTCTGCATGAAATGAGATGGTTTTCATGTTCATACAACCCACATGGCAAGTTTTGCAGATCGAAACCGGAAGTCGGTGTTTATTGCGCGGAGGAGAGCAAATATGCGCCATTTTTAGGGTAGCAGACCACAACTGACTGGCATTTCACTAGGAACTATTCAACCCCTATTTGTTTTTCATTTTTTCGTTAATTTGTGATAGAACTTTCATGAAAAATTGGTGTAGGAAAAGGTGATGTTCTCTAAAGATACGTAAAGACGACATGAAGTTGTCGTTTTTAATATGAAACAAAGAAGGATTTGAATTACTGACCTTTAACCGTATAAGTACCCCACAAGATTTAGTGTAAAAGTTGATTCTGCTTTAGTCAACATGAACAATTCTTATTCGGATAGTAAACTTTTTGCTATTCCAAAAGTGAAAGGTTTCGGTAAAAACTCTTTCGCATATAATGGTTGTAACCTGTGACACAGCTTACCACAAGCTGTTAGGAATGCAACAGAACTTTCAACGTTTAAGTCAATGTCAAAGAACACCAGATTAGTATTATCTGAATTTGTTTAAAATTGTTTTAATCATTTTTAAGGTTCCAGTACGATTTTATTCGGATAGATTTATTTCTCTGCTAGTCATTTTTGTCAGATGTTTCCTGGCATCATTTCACCATAGTAAGTTTCATATATTACATTCATGATTTAGCTTCAAGTATTGCATAAGGTGAAGTACTGCGCGCTTGGACTGCCCAGGCAGCGTACTTGTTACCTTATTTTATCAGGTAATTTTGCAATCTCAGTTATATAGAATAATATATTAGATGATAATATATAATACTTATTTTTTAATCCATCTATTGTGATAATGTTATTTTTTATAATGTTATATCTATGAATTGTGATAACCTGAGTCTTTCGGGGTTTTTTCTGTGATGTTCTCCCATGTCATACCATATTATACTACACAAGGACCACAATGGAAATAAGAGATGATTTCTATCTCTTTTTTTGTGTCATCTTTTGTGTTATAATGTATATGACATGGCTATATTTAACATGCATACTTGTTCATTGTTATCTGTATGTTGTTACTTATATTGCCATGAATATGTACATTGTACACATAAATAAATCTACCTATCTATCAACACTTGTCGCAAAGGCAGAATAAGTCGTGTTTAGCATGCTAAGGGTTAATATAAATATTTCTAATGCACATCTTGTGGAAATGTTCGTTCCTTTATTGCGGAAAATGATCTCCATGACTTTAGACAACAAATAATCATCCTCCAACCATAAATAATACTGAATCATTTACATGTTGGATTGATTAATATTCCATATTAAAGAACTCTGGTGTGTTAACTTTCCATCTATTTAACTGAATTATAGATTTTGGAAACAACGGCGTTAATTCTCAAAACAAAACGAACAAACGGTTTTCTGTCGTATAATCCTAGAACTGGAGTTATTCGTGAGTTATGTTAGTTTCCTTGAGTTATGTTAGTTTAAAAGTTAATGTCATTAAATGACCACATGGACTGGGAATATAAAGAAACAAAACCACTAAGATTGTTTCTAGTGTCACGTGGTTATTATATCCTCCCAGCAAATTGTGCAAACGTTTCAGCCACAATGGGCTTGGAGAAGACCCCGGCTGTAGTGAACAAACACCAAGGTTCCCTTTTCAGCCTAGAAATCGATGGTTCTGTAAAGAAACACATAGAAGGGGTCAGTATTTCTAACGGTTTTGCATGGACAGCTGACAATAAAACAATGTACTATATTGATTCAATTCCAAGGAAAGTGTTCGGCTATAACTTCGACATTAAAACTGGCACTATGAGTAAGTATAATAGTCTATTGTAATAATTTATGCTTTAAGTTTTAGGGTCTGGTTTCTGTCATGTCGTGATGTCGTGCCAACGCCCCTATCAGAACTACAACAGGACAGCACGATACATTTTTGGTCGACTCCCCCGCCAGCACGACAGGTACTTTGTAGTAACCTCATGTTTTCGGGTGACGCCGCCGCCAGATCGGAAATAGTGATGATTGTCATTACGTTTGCAAATTGCAATATCTTCAGTAGAACGCCATTCTGCAGGATGTTTTGTTTTTAAGTGGCGACATTTTTTTTATTATTTATCAATGAACGTGTAGTTGTAGACCTTGGTAGGGATGACACGATCCCGACGTTAGCTTTTCCCGACGGAATGACGATTGATACAGACGGAAAGTTATGGGTCGCTTGTTTCTACGCTGGAAAAGTGTTCCGCTTCGATCCCGAGACAGGTAAGACAAGAAATAATTCCGCAATGTCATGTATGGGTGTCTTTAGAAGAAAACATAATTGCCGTGAATGTTTCGGCAAAAAGAGAATTATCTTTGTGTTTTAAGGTATTAGATCACTTATAGTAATGTTTACAAAATGGCCTTTGCTTGGTATATTCTGAAAGGTAACTGTGTTTTGCACTATTTTGCAGTTTTGAAACAACTTTTACCGTGCCGTTTTTTATAAATTTTGTGTAACTTATGGTGTCTCCTCAAGCTCAAGTAGAGACAAATTTCAAAGTGATAGCCACTATCCAAAACGTTTGCAGAGAACTCATTTTACCATTAATTTTAATAAAAGAAACATCAAACTATTGGTAAACAATTATAAAACACAAAATAAAAAAGTCAATATCATTTTTTCCATGGTGCTTCAAGTAAACGGATTTAATGAGACAGAATTCATACATCAACATTGAAAAAATAAGGTCGAATGCTTTGTTTCTGTTTTGAATTTTGCTTACTCCATTTAAAAATAACCTAAGGGCAGACGTAAAACCTACCTAAATTTCTTCCACAATAAATGATCTAAGAGTGAAAGTAAAATAGAAAACTTTCACCGCGTGTAACTCAATATTTTTAAAGATGTGTAACTCTACCCCTTCTGTTTAAGTAGTAAATTCACTGAAAACACCAAGAAATCACTTATAAGTTTTATCTTTTTCCATTTTTGTACAAGAAATCAATAATATGCCTTGAAAGAAGTAAAAACTTACTAGAAAAAAGGATAATAAGGAAAGAAAATTTGGTCTCAGTAGGGCTTGAACCTACGCACCCACTAAGAATTGCAGTAAAAGTAGGTTTATGGTAGGAATTGAATATTCTTCAAAAAGGAGGTTCTCTATTAGTGATCTAATACCTTAAACAGAAAATGTTTCGTTGTTAAAACAATTTATCGCCTTTAATAATACTAGGACAAACAAATCTTATCTTAATGATAATGAACAGAAGGATGAGTTAAAGAAAAAGATCTGCACCAGTCAATTATTGCTGTTATTGAAGTTCTCTTGATTTCAAAAGTTCACAAACAGTTCATGTCTCCCGTAACCATTTCCCGTTCAGCCGTCAATATGTAGGATGATAATATAAGACAAGTGTCACCTTTCAGGTAAACAGATTGGTGCAATTGATGTTCCAGCAAAAAGAACTACCTCATGTTGTTTCGGAGGGAAAAACTTTGATGAGATGTATATCACGTGTTCTCTATATGGTGTCACTGAAGATGAGCTAAAAGAAACTCCGTTAGCTGGCTCGGTATTTCGTGCAACTGGACTTGGTGCCAAAGGCACACCGGCACCGGTATATGAAGGATGACTAAATAGAAGGATATTCCATGAAAGTACATACTGAACAATAGTGTTGAAATTGTGTTAGAATAAACGAACTATATTGTTATGTTTTACGAACTTGATAGTCCGGCAGAGATTAATCAAAACATTTGGTTTCCTATGGATACATATTTATTATAGCAATGCATTACCATATGTGTTTCAAAATTTTGAATCAGGATTAAATATACAAGATATAATGCGTTAGTTTTGTTCCAAGTTTTTCTTGGAAATAAAAGACATGTACAGCCGACTTAGTCTCTGTCGTAGACGAAATATCTTTACTTGCACAAACTTCAATGTAAACTGGCTCTTCAGATCAAAATTGTTGCTTGTAACTTTTAAAAAATGACCCATTCTTTCTATAAATTTCGTTGGGGCATTTGATACAAAAGTGATATCACATGTGTTATCATGGAATTTTGTATTCATTACTTGTACTTCTTCAATGACCTTTATTGTTTCGCATTATAAATTGATGGTACAGGTCTTTGTAAAGTTTTATCAATTTCTGTCCTCTGGAACTTTATTTTGAAATGTTATTGTGATTCTAAAGAAAGAAAAGTAAATTGATATATTCGCTATGAAATTGACCAGGTTTGCGTTGAGTTATCATCTTGCCTTCTGAATTTCAATCAAACTTCTTCCCACAGCGTGTTTGTGCGATAAGATAGCTTATGTCTACTTCACCAGATGGTGATTTACAAGGACATAGCTTAAATAAACAGAGAAAATAATGTACAAGGATAATAATCATGCACATATTTTTATTGTTACTCATCAGTATGTCGAAGTTGGCACATGTAGTACATTTGTGTACCCAGTGTTTGAAGAGGTCGAATGTGTCGAGGCCAAATGTGTAGTTGCCGAGTGTGTGTATAAGTCGACTATGTAGTGGCCGAGTGTGAGTTGTGAATTAAAAAAAACAATTGTCAAACTATAAAACACTGCAATTGTTTCATTTATTTTACAAAATAAAGGTAAATAGAGGTTTGTGCACTATTCTCATGTGATTTTATTTAAGGTGAACCTGATTTCTGTTATAACGTCTTTCCATCAATTTAAATAATTGAGCCGTGCCATGAGAAAACCAACATAGTGAGTTTGCGACCAGCATGGATCCAGACCAGCCTGCGCATCTGCGCATTCTGGTCAGGATCCATGCTGTTCGCTTTCAAAGCCTATAGCATTCAGAGAAACTGTTAGCGAACAGCATGGATCTTGACCAGACTGCGCTAATGCGCAGGCTGGTCTGGATCCATGCTGGTCGCAAAGCCACTATGTTGGTTCTCTCATGGCGCGGCTCATATGTATATTTCAAAAACTATCGTAGTTCCACCAAACGTACGGACAAAACGTATGACCAGTCATCTGAGTATCTTTCACGCGAATATATGACCCTTGTTGGGAGAAAAAAAAACGTATATAATGAAACTTTTTTCATAACTCGTCAAATTTAGCAAATATTGTCAGTACTGAGAACAAATGACAATAAACTTTGACTTGGAAAAAAATGGCACCTCTTTAATTTGTTTACATAATTGACCAGTCAGGACGTACTACTCATCAGGAAAACATTCACGAGACCCTATTCCCAGTAAGTTTACACAATTTATGGAGAATGATGTTATTTGAATTTAAACAACCTTACAAGATGGAACTAATTTAATGTTTTTTTTGCCTTAACCCTTACCCTGCTAAATTTCTATAATGAACTTGTCCATCTTTCCATTTCGACAGTACCATTACCATTAACTGTTAAAAGGGGGTGCATACCGGTATGGCGAACAGTGTAGATCATGATCAGACTGCACGGATGTGCAGGCTGATCAAGATCTACACTGGTCGCAACGGCAGAATCAATCATGTCCAGCATAATAATGGTTAATTTTGCAATTCACAAGATCGTCTAGTTTGAATGAACTAGGGTGAATAAAATGGTATTTTATCATGATTTTTTTCTACTGACACTATACGTCATATTCAAAGGGGTAATGAAATTGACCTCTTTTAATTTTTTGTCACAAAGTGTTTATTTTCTTTCAAATCTTTCAATTTTAACATAACATTTGGTTAAACACCACCAAAAGTGACCAATGGTTTTAGCTATTATGAAGTAATAGCTGTACTGTGTGACAAAAAGGTTAATATATGAACGACGCGAAATTGATGTATGGGTTAGTCGCTTTAACATAAAACGCTAAGTTGTTCTCCTTAGTTTAAACTGAGTCATATTTTCACAGCAAGATTAAATGTAAAGAAAATATTAAGCTAACAAGTAAGACATTTTATTAATGCTTTCTATTCGTTTGTATCACAGCTCGGTGTTTTTTCTTAACAAATTTGGTGCAGGTAATTCGTATACTCCGAGTACAGAGTGCGGTAACTAAAAGTGTGCAGGTATTTAATACCCGCACGCTAGTTATCGCACTGTTGGAAAGAAAAGTATGCCTGCGTGTCTGAAACAGTAGACTGCTAAGTGTATTTTATTGATTTTCTGCTCTAGCATTGGTTTATTTTACCTGGGCTTTACACATTTGTAAAGCAAGGATTTTAGTACTCACTGAACTGCTGTATATGGCAATGTGGAACGCCTACAACTACCATATATGGCAGGCTATGATACAAAACAGAAAGAACATTCAAACTCTCGGGTAAACGATTTATACTCGGGGGCTACGCCCCCTCGTACAAATCGTTTACCCTCGAGTTTCAATGCTCTTTCTATTACTTAATTGCTTAAGATTATGCACTTTGCCATAAAAGATGATAAATTTCATTTTATCAGAAAGTTATAGCAGATAAAGCAATTCATCCAGTTACATGAGTTACATTTAAAAATACAATACTATTATCAAAATACAATACTATTATCAAACTCAGTATATATATATATATATATATAGTAGAGAAAATGTATACGAATTAAATCACCACCACAATATACCAGACCAATTACGGCAAAACGCCTAGCAGTACAAACGAACTCGCACATGCCACAGCAAGTCCACTAACCCAATAAGATTAGTTTCGGTGCTGCTTTATATACGAGCCCGAATTGTACTACACATTCGTACTGGTTCAATATTTGCATATATATACTCAAATCTCTGTCTTCATGTCTCACAAATCGGTAGTGACATTTTAGTCTTTTTAACTGATTGGGACCAGAGAAGCTATATTTTCTCTCTTTGAAACTTAACTGGATCTCGAGGATACATTGAATATATAGAGATAGTTTGCATTAAGGGATATCGTTATATTCAGAACAGTTGAATATATATATATATCTCCCCCACCCCCACCCCCACCCCTGCAAATAAATAAATCAAATAAATAAATAAAGTAACAATATAAGCAGTACACAATAGATACAAACAAGGGTACTTGATACCGCGTCACCAGGAAATGACTTCTTGAATATAGACAGAACATCTACACCACCCGCTTCTAAGACTTATGGAGAAGCATGTTATAAATGAATATAAATACTATATCCAGGAAAAAATTATATGTTTTGGTGAAGCGAAGCGAAGCGAACAAACCAAAGTCGTCTTTTATACGAATATCCTTGTATACACATATCAAAATATAATACTATGGACACGTTACGAAAATAGAATTTATAAGAAGAGCCTTTGAAAGTATTGCATGCAAAACAGAGTTTGTTTAATCGAGTCTGTAAATGAGAGGTAAGGAATAACCCTCACGTGCCTGGCACTGGCTTAAGTGGCATACTGAGGGGACTCCATGACCCCAAAAGACAAACAATATAGCAGCACTGAATCTAAGTTACGGCCGAGACACAGCGCTTGGATAAGACTGCTGTTGTGAGAGTTTCTAGTAATAAATTCTACGTGAAGATGCTTTTGAAGCAAAGAATGCAACACAGACTCGGTTTGATTTAGTCTGATCATGATGCCCCTTAGCACCAACTTAACTTGAATTATTTTACACAGATATTAAATAGTTTGCCCGAATTATGCAACATTTGAACGCTTTCTTTTTCTTTTTTTTTTTAAAGAAAATACTAAAACTTACTTGTTCAAAGGTGAGGACAAATGGATACAGTACACTTGTACTGCGCATATAGTTATATACCAAACACAGACCTGCAACTCTCCTTTTTTGCATTTCTTGACGATTGGGAACGGCCGATGAGACATTTTATTTGAAGTATTTAAGCGCAGGTCTGCCAAGGGAAGCCGTCAGAGACGACTATTGAGCCGACAATTTTTTTTTTTTTTAGTCACGACTGCCTCTTACAGTTAAGGGGATTTTTATCTTATTTTCCTACCCCTTAAACCAATATAAAGTATGTACTTGTGCCCCCACAACAAAAATACATAGCTGCACAGATTATGAAGACGTGGCTGCAGGCATATTTTCTGCCAAACGCACGCTTACACTAATCAGCCTATATATTTACCATTGCATTTTTAAAGCTGCCATAACCACTGGGCGGCAGTATATTAGCACATACGGACAAATAATTCTGCAACCAAGCGTTCATGTGGACATTTCAGTCATTATACTAAAAAGTACAATAGCCCAATGCAATAGCCGAATGTTTTAGCCCACTGCGCCACTGTGAAACTTATAAAGAATAAGAAACAATTCCCGGTTCAGGCTAAGCCTCCGCCCTATCAATAATTTGCCCACGTTTGGATCGATTTTTTTTCTACAATGTAGAATTTCATTAATCTCTGATTTTTCAAAACTTCAGAATATACCTAGAAAATTGAGCAAATAAAAAAGATAGGGTAGTGTGCTAGACTGATTTGAAAAATTTGGACCTCACGCAATATTTCATAATGGGAGTCTATCGGGAAATCGTTACTTTCATAACATTTTCGCGAATAGAAATATTTCTAAAATGAAGTTTCACCCATTGACCTTGAAACCACATGTCCACACGGCATTAACTATCGTCTGCACATGACGCTTCAACAGCCACTTGCCTAGAAACTTCCCAAACTGACGTTTCTATTGTTCTTAATGAAGGCATGTTCTAATCTCTGGCCTGGCCTGGCCCGGCCTGGCCTGGCCTGGCCTGGCCTGGCCCGATGAGCCCAATTTTCGACTGGGCCGGGCCAGGCCAGGCCGGGCCAGGCCAGATTTTATTGTACATAGAGAAATGAATGGCATGAAATCTAAATATACAATTACAATAGCAGGCAGTATTAACCTGCATTGTTTACTTGCTGCATGTCAAACAAAATGAGAAACCAATCCCCTGGAGAATCATTAATTAGCCATCATTCATCTTATTTGAAATACAGATTTGCACTGAAGAAAATGGTGTAACTAAATGATAACTACCCATTTTTTCTGTGATCAAATTATTTAAAGTCAACTTTAACACTTAGTTTTAAAACTAATGGCTAATTTCATTGATAAGCTTACCTGCTGCAATATAACTGAATATTTGCATGCATCTCTTTGGGAATTGTAATTACAGGTTGTGTCCCTACTATCCTTAGCTGACCTTCTAACTGTTCAGTTGAACTTTTAATGTTTGGTTTAGTTAATCTGATGTTCAATTTATGGAAGAGTAATAAAAATAATATTCATTGTGGGACCTCTAACTCATTGTCAGGGTGTTGGCATTTTAGATTATTGATATTTGTCTTGCACAAAAAAATAATGGTGCATTGTGTTTATGTAATTTCTAAGTGATATATTTAATGCTAAAATATGCTCTTGAGCCTGTTTCACAAAACTTTGTAGGATTTTTTTTCCACATACTTATATCAATATAAAAACAATCTTACAAAAATATTCAGTATATGTATAACCTAAACTACAAAATTTATATATTGCTTCCCCGCACCATACTATCCCAGATTCTAGAACGGAGATAGCATTATTTTAGAAATTGAAAGTTGTTGTCCGTTAGTATTGACAGGTGCCACTCTTTATTTTACACCATATTTGTAACCTGAAAATATCTAAATTGACCAAAATAACATGCAATTAAAGTTTACCAATGACACAGTGGCGTAGTGATAAGTTCTGCGACTTTCACACATGTTACCATGGGTTCGATTTCAATTCAGATTGTTTTCATTAAATCAATATAATGTCATTTTATTGATACTGGTGTTGTTCTTACAACATTTTATGGTAATAACTTGTATGTAGAAGAATGTCAAATACTTGTGTATTTCATTCAATAAATGAACAATAAATCACGATAAGTGACAATTTTCCTGCATTCTAAGTTTACAGAAGAAATTTAAAAAAAAATGATAATGAAAATGGTCAAACAGGTCACGGTTTCGAACTTACAGTCCCGAGATTGGTAGCTGAACGTTTTGTCAGCACAACTTTATCTGCATGTACGACCTGGCAGTAAAGAAATGTAACTTGTTTATATTTTATTTGGTTTTCAATATTTATATTTTTATTTATGTTTGGGCACCGATTTTTTACGGAAGCATATGGAATATTCTTGAGTGCTAGTTCAATAATTTCAGACAATACTAAATAATCCTCAATAGACAAAATAATAAACTTAGTTAGCTTATTCAATTTGGGGAAAACCAAGCCACCAGTCGAGAGTCAATTGAGGTGAAGATCCCCTGATAATAGTCATAACAATTAATCAGGCATCGCCTTTAAATTAGACATAATAGTTATGTTAGCTACAGGCTTATTCCCAGGTGTATAATTTTACAGAGTGAGAGTTCAAAATGTATTTATATAATGTCTGAAATATCCAAACTTATTCCAAAAGTCAGATTTTAAAGTTGCTATAAAAATCACTTTCACCTTTTACGAAATTGAAATCTATGGCCTGGCCTGGCCTGGCCCGGCTCGGTCGAAAATTGGGCTCATCGGGCCAGGCCAGGCCAGGCCAGGCCGGGCCAGGCCAGGCCAGAGATTAGAACATGCCCTTAATGAAAAGTTCTAAGATACTGATTTGATATAATTATGGGCAACACCTTGAACCTCATCCTTTTGGCTGATACTACAATGCATGACATAATTTAGTTGAGACAGACATTATGGATATCTTTAAAGCTGTAAGTGTACTACACGAATACATTTTTCGTATGATAAATTATATATAAATCTTTATTCATATAAAATACTCGTACAATTTTGAAGCAATGGTATGTGTAACAAAAATTTATCATTAGGTTCAACACATCTGACCGAATGAGTTTTGCTGTTATTTGTTTAAATTCTAAATTTGAGTAATTTAAGTCTATAATTTCTATCAAAGATTTTGACGGGAAACTTAATCCTCCACTCTTCTTGGAATAAAAGTAGTTATACATACATCTCAAGTTGATATAAGACGTTGTCTGAATCATGAAAGGATCATGAAAGGATATCAGTTATATTAATTTGTCATCCACATTTTGTAATAGTAGTAAAACTTTTGTTGATATAAATCTACATTTGAGCACGGTGAAAAAAAGTGCGCGTCTACAATAGGAATTAGTTGTGAAATATTTAGTAAACTGTAGGACTAGGAATAGCAAAATCTGCATTAGGCAAGTACATTTATTTTGGCCGTATCCCAGAGTTTCAGATGTGCATATGCAACAGAAATGTTTTATCAATCACTAGCTAATAAATTACATTAAAAAGTGGAACATCTTAATTGAACGACCTGATATTTCTTCAGTCATGAGCTTGTAAGTAGGCCGTTGAGTCCGAAAGAGATGCTTTAATCACACAGCAAAATATATGGGAAATTATCAGTATTATACAAATAACCTACAGAATATCAATTTATATAACATTGACTGAAAATATTTAATATTCTATGTATGTTGAGATTAATAAAGAATGTTCTGATGAACATCGGAAGGTTTATACCATCAATTCAATAAGTGACATGCATGTTTGAGGTCATTTGAAGATCTTTTCAAATGTTCATTAATCATCGTATCTCTATATTCTTTAACTAAATAAAAAGCCATTGCTCAATACCTGTATTTAAAGGTAACTTTATAAGGGTTGATATGATAGTTGTCTTGTAGGCAAACGGAAAATCCCCAGATTATTTTACGAAATTACTTCTATATCGATTAAAAAAAAGGAACAACAAGAATCGAGAAAAGCTAAATTATAAATGTAGGATTTATCAGAATGTAAAACAAAACTTAATTCTTCAATTTTCCATGCGCGGATCCAGCCAGTTTTCTCAGAGGGGGTCCGGCCGACCCCTCATTATGACTGAAAACGTGTCTTTATGGATCCAGCCAATTTTCTCATAGGGGTCTGACGCCCCTCACTATGACTGACAAACACGTGTCTTTATACACTAAATGTGTGTGTATGTGTGCGTGCGTGTGTGTGTGTGTGTGTGAATGTTAGCCGTTTACAAGTACCGGGTTGCCAATAATTTTTTACTGAACAGGCTGAAACAGAAAAGTGGCCAAGCAGCTAGGGGGTCCGTGGGCATGCCCCCCTCCCCCCGGAACATTTTGAAATTCTGCGCTTCATTTCCTGCATTTTATGAGCTTAAGAACACCTTTTCCACTGCAATTTTGTATACGAGCTCAACTGTTAAATTTGGGAAAATAATTAAGTCTTCTTAAAGGTAAAATTCTTTTTTTTTTTTTTTTGAGAAAATTAACATGAATATGAATTACGTCGAGGTCGTATGTAGCAGCAGCCACACACACTTTGAATGCGGTCCTAATGTTGCCTTTTCGAAAAATCATTTTCTTTCCTTCTTCTCTTCTTCTTTATTTTTGATATTCCAGGGAGGGTCCGGACCCCCGGAACCCCTCTATGGATCCGCGCATGATTTTCAATCTATTTACGATATAGATTTACGATATAGACCCCTTTTATACCTTAAGATACGCCATTACTTCAAGTATCTCGTGTGTTACGAGATGACTGAGTTAATAAAACAATCCTACGAGCAAGAAAAGGTGATGTTACGACTACATTAGGACTTAAGGGACCTTTAAGTTATACACAAGATGTTAACAATACGTGTATATTTGACTGTAAGCGTAAGGTTGTTTCCCTTAGTTTAAATCGGGATTTATATTTGTTTAACAAGATAAACGTTGATAAGATAGCCGCATTTATCTACGAGAAGACAACATTTTGACAGTACTTGGCCGATACTGGCGAATATAGAGTATTTGTGCAAACAAGAAAATTTAGAAAACAGGTAAGACTATTTGTTAATTCTTAATTTTTGACGCAAAAACAAAAAATAAAGTGTCATAATATATCATGTGTATATGCTTGGAGTTTAATGGTGCATCCTCTTGTATGCAGCAGTCACTACACGCGGATATCGATATTTTCTGCTCGAGATGTTTTTAAGTAATCTTGTCTACTTAGTTCTAATATAGACTGTGTTTTAGCTCAGGTGAGTTTTTGTGATCTCTCGATGTCCGGCGTCCGTCTGTCGCCTGTATGTCAACATTTAGCTTATGTATGCGATAGAGGCTGTATTTTTTCAAATGAACTTCATGAAATTTTGTCAGAATGATTAGCTTGATGAAATCTAGGGTAAGTTTGAAAATGGGTCATCTGGGGTCAAAGACTAGGTCACTGGGTCAAATCAAAGAAAAACCTTATGTATGCGATAGAGGCTGTATTTTTCAAATGATCTTCATGAAATTTTGTTAGAATGATTGTATTGATAAAATCAAGGTCCATTTGAATATGGGCTATCAGGGGTCAAAATGTAGGTCACTAGGTAAAATCAAAGAAAAACCTTGTGTAAGCAATATAGGCTGTATTTTTCGGTTGATTTTCATGAAATTTAGTCAGTTCTAATGATTGCCGTGATAAAATCTAGGTCGAGTTTGAATATGGGTCATCTGGGGTCACAAAGTAGGTCACTAGGTCAAATCAAAGAAAAACCTTATGTATGCGATAGAGGCTGTATTTTTCAAATGATCTTCATGAAATTTTGTTAGAATGATTGTATTGGTTAAATCAAGGTCCATTTGAATATGGGCTATCAGGGGTCAGAATGTAGGTCATTAGGTCAAATCAAAGAAAAACCTTGTGTATGCGATAGAGGCTGTATTTTTCTATTGATCTTCATGACATGTAGTCAGAATAATTGCCTTGATAAAATCTAGGTCGAGTTCGAATAGGTCATCTGGGTTTAAAAACTAGGTCACTAGGTCAAATAAAAGAAAAACATAGTGTGTAAAAAGTAGGTCTCTTGGTCAAATCAAAGAAGAAACTGTGTTCAGGCATTTTATACATTTTTATTACATGGCACCTTGTATACATCACCGGTCCATAGTTTTGACTAGTATATTTTACACACTAAATTTTGTTGGGATTAGCTTATAACTTGAAACTTAAAAACTAGGTCACTAGGTCAAATAAAAGAAAAACATAGTGTGTAAAAAGTAGGTCTCTTGGTCAAACCAAAGAAGAAACTTGGGTATGCGATAGAGGCTGTATTTTTCAACTGATCTTCATGAAATTTAGTCAGAATGATTGTCTTGATGAAATCTAGGTTAAGTTTGAATATTGGTCATCTGGAGTCAAGAACAAGGTCACTAAGTCATATCAAAGTAAATACTTGTTTAACTCAGGGGACCACATTTTTGGCCCAATCCTAATGAAAAAATGGCCAGAATATTTGTTTCCATAAAATCACTGGGTCAAACATGTTTACACTGTTATGGTTTGTTTCTCAGGTGAGCGACCTAGGGCCATCTTGGCCTTCTTGTCTTGTTTACTCGTACCGTGACTGCAAATACTGTAAAAGGTATATGTCATATATTCTCGAGATGCAGAACTTTTTCTGAATCAAATACACAAAGTCATATGAGATCAGCGAGTGAGACAACTTGTAATGAAGGACAAAAGTTTTGCACGGTTAAAAAATGAAAAGAATCTGAGAAAACAATGCATATCATGTGACTGTATTTCAAAAAAGTGAAATCAATTATGAACACAAAATATTCTAAACATTTAATGGGTCTCATCAAAAGAAAAAGATTGCATTCACAATTTCGTAGCATCAATACCCCAAATAGTTTAACACATTAATCGACAGTTGCAGGTCTTTGTTTCATAAACAGCTACACATGTTCGTCTCTTAAACGACACTAGAATCTGCAGCAAATGTGACATAGCACATCATTCTCAATTCGTAAAATTGTACAACTTGTTCCTTAACCTTCCTACTACTAAGTGCCGTCTGTTTGATACCACTCAGTAGCGCAATTTTAAGGCCTGGAATAACTACTTGTTCAGTGTAACGCCCAGAGAATTAGTTGAAAGATATGTAGGCTTTCTACTTTCTTATTTAGAACATCAGAAACAATCATTTTTACATTATGTGGCAGACAGGGGCGTACTGGATGATTTTGAATTGTACGCTAGATATGTGCAGCACAGCTACGAACCATGCAGAGATGCTGCGAGTGTGGGTTTATTGGAGAGGCAGACAGACAGGAAAACAGACACAGTACGACCATCCAGGAAGTGTTGCTATATTTACATACAATATGCAACACTTACGGACAGTGACCTTGACCCATTAACCATCACGACATAAATACGCACGTACTTATAATTTTTAAACGAATGACCCAACACATATTCGTGATTACAGAACATGTATTATTATTCTTATTAGTTATAGTTGATCATTTATTTAAAGGTTTTGGATTTTTAAATTGACACGGCTCCATTATTAAGCGTGGGCCGCTAGCTATAAGGCCCCTGACTGTCACTTTACACATTTAAAGAAGTAGATATTTTTGTATGGTTGCTAGCAACGGATTTGGCGACGTCTAGCAAATGTCTATTTGACAAATTACACTGTGTGACATTATTGATATAGTCTGACGCTGTTTGCACACAACGAAGAAAATACACATGTTTTGGCACATTCCAGTTTGTCAACAAAGTATATATGTTCCACACTGGAGCCACATCGTTCTGTACAAAGGCATCTGTTGAGTCTCTTTTGATGCTGAACTCTCCACACTGGAGCCGCATCGTTCTGTACAAAGGCATCTGTTGAGTCTCTTTTGATGCTGAATCCTCCACACTGGAGCCACATCGTTCTGTACAAAGGCATCTGTTGAGTCTCTTTTGATGCTGAATCCTCCACACTGGAGCCGCATCGTTCTGTACAAAGGCATCTGTTGAGTCTCATTTGATACTGAATCCTGAAATTGACAAAGGCAGCAGCAGCAACGTCTCCCTAACAATGTGTTTAAACCTACCATGACAAAATACTTGCATCATCACAGAATAGATAGTAATGCATTTCTTTTTTGTGTCTGATGCATCAAGGAGTAACCTTTTTCTTGGCATAAACATAATTTTGTCTAGATTTCTTGCCATTAAACGCCATTAATAGCACACCTAAGTTAATAAAAGACGACACATTTTCTTACCCGTTGTTTCCTCAAGAGGCAATGCGGTGATTGTGTGATTACACGCTGTATGTTTTACTACTACTGTAAAAACTGTAAAATGGAGGACAACCATTGGAGATTAAACCAACGCTGTTCTCTTCCCTCCAATAACAGAGCCTGTTTTAAAGGAACAGGCATCAATAGGTGAGCGAGGGGGTCTTCATCTCCAGGCGGATTTGGTTTTGGTGCTTCCCCTTGAAAATATTGAAAACTGTTTGGCAAGAGATGCGTTATTCCAGCGATAATATATTTTATTTGTCACATTTATACTACATATTACAAAGATGAATATTTAAATTCATAGTTTATCACACCGCTCATTACTGGCAGGGATCGTGACAGTGTCTAAAATTGCAACTGGATTAGCCCCGGATATATTGAGGAGTTTAACCATTTTAGAGTCCTATATAACTTTACCCTGGAAAGTAAGTGCTTCAATAGCTCGATCGCTCTGGCACGATACTTGGCACGTACTAGTCTTCAGTAATAATTTTATATAAGATTTTAAAATACTTCATATCTTAGTCGCAGATTTTTCCTTTAATTACTTCGATACATGAACGATAACATGAATTATGCCAGACTGAGAGTCTTAAAAACTTAGAGTTCTTTGAAATGCTGTATACAATTCAGTCTAGGAGAGTTCTTTGAAATGCTGTATACAATTCAGTCTAGGCCACAATTTAAAATCAACAGTAACAGTAGATAATTATATAGTTATGTTTACAAAACATAGCAAAACTTTTCTATGAATGAATCATATATCTGTTATATTTAGTTGTTTACAATTGAGGTTTCTCTTAATTTTAATTGCAAATGACAATCTGTCAAAATCTACATGTGGCGAACAAATAGAAAAATGAATTAAATCAACGAAAAACTTACTTATTTTCAATTTTAGGACTTGGACATTATTGCCAATACATATTAAAATGTGTGTTTTGCACTTCTAATACTAGTACCATACATGTTGTAACAACTTTGAACTATCCGGAAGCGAAACCTATTCCTGGAGTCCCTTTCCGGGTTTTAAAGCATATTTCAATAAAATGACCATCTGTAGCAGCATAAACAGATGTTTAATTTGATGTCCGATTTTCATATGAAACGCAACTCTTTTTTTCTGGCGTTAGGCGATATGTCAGTACATTAGTACAATGAGTTAGATATAAATTCAATAATTGATCAATACACATACAGTGTGATGTATCATTTTAATAGACTATCGATTTAGAATTTTTTATGGTCTTTAATATGAATATGAAAGTATGCTTTCGTTTTTAGACTTTTAATATAGAAGTCTTTGTGCAAGCAAGGTATCGTGAAACATAATGTTTAGCTGTTCTAACATCAAAAATAGTGACGTTTTTCTATGTTTGTTCGAGTGTTTTAAGCATATAGATCTAACAGAAAATTGGTCTCTTTATCATACACAAAAATTAATCATCTATCTTTCATTAATATAACAACATTTTCTCTAAATAGGCTTATAGCTTAACAGATAAAATGTATATAGTAGAGAACACTTTTAACAATCTGTTAGCAAAAACGTCATTCCTATTTCAAATGAAATGTGTTATTAAAATAAGTACTTGTTACCGTCATCAATGTTTTAGCTACGGAGATGAATAGAATAGGATATGCTTTTAGACAGTCGCGGTATTTCATACATGTAAAATGCCAAAGATTCGAGTGTTATTTATCATATCTGTTACAGACATTTACAAGAAAAAAGTGTAATGGCCGCCAAAGTTGAAGCTGTGATAGAGAAAAGCTGCCTCACTATAGGAGAGGGACCACACTGGGACGAACGGACACAAACCCTGCTCTATGTTGATATAAATGATGGTTCTGTCCATAGATGGTCACCTGAAACCGGAAAAGATGAAAAACATAAGTTTGGTAATTATACTTTCTGTGATTTATTTCTTTGTGAGAAAAATATATGTTTTGTAAGCATGAATGGTTCTTTTTTAAATAATTTGGCACAAGAAGTACCAGTCTAACTGTCAAAGGGAATGACATGTTGCGTAAATTATTTAATGTATGAATTGATGTCCGTGTCCTGAAGCTATTGGGCAAAGCCATCTCAGACGAACCTCTACATCGTTTAAAAACGGCAATGTATAGCAGAATTATTGATTAACACGTTATATTTAAATAGAATTCAATATAAAAGAACACCACAAATGTACAAAAAACTGGAGAAACACCATACATTACGATGCCAAAGAGTGTAAGGCATAAAATCGGGATCCTTGAAATTGTCAGTCACTAGTATCCGAAAACATTCAATGAAGATCTGCGTGTTGCTGTTCAGGCGTTTTTTTACATTTTTTATTACATGGCTCCTTGTATACATCACCGGTCCATAGTTTTGACTAGTCTCCTATACACACTAAATTTTGTAGGGCTTAGCTTATAACTTAAAGAATATCACTGTCATGTAATAAAACACTTATTAGTATTGAAAGGCTTGTCGGTCAATCATCAAAACTATTACCGGACCTCGGGCAACAGTTTTGACTGTTAACCGACAAGCCACTCAGTAGGTATATAATTCAGTTACAATTATTTCAAGTAAACAAGATGCATCCGAATGTTTAAGGTCACTTCGGGACGTGTAATTTTTTTTCAGACACATTTTGCTCTCTAGTGGTTCCATGTAAAAAAGGTGGCTATCTAGTTTCCGTTGGAAATTCAGTCTGCCATTTTGACTGGGACACAAAGAAACTGACAACTCTACAAACAGTTGACGAAGGAAAAGAGACGAGAATCAACGACGGAAAATGTGATGCTTCTGGGCGACTCTGGTTTGGTATGACTCAGTTTTTGTTTGTTTGTTTGTTTTGGGTTTAACGCTGTTTTTCAACGGTATTTCAGTCATGTAACGGCGGGCAGTTAACCTAACCAGTCGTCCTGGATTCTGTACCAGTACAAACCTGTTCTCCGCAAGT
Organism: Mercenaria mercenaria; assembly: GCF_021730395.1. Lineage (NCBI taxonomy): Eukaryota > Metazoa > Mollusca > Bivalvia > Venerida > Veneridae > Mercenaria > Mercenaria mercenaria. The sequence goes on from NC_069363.1 coordinate 101,446,501, forward strand.
AACTGCCAACTATCCCCACATGAATCAGAGGTGGAGGACTAATGCTTTCAGGCACAATGTCGTTTACCAAATAGTCACGAAGAACATACGTCCCGCCCGAGGATCGAACTCACGACACCGCGATCCGTAAACCAAAGCTCTTCCTACTGAGCTAAGCGGGCAGGTGATACAGTTTTCGTAGACAGTCTATATGTTTGATAAATATAAATATTTCTAATTCACATCTTGTGGAATTGTTCGATATCTTAGTGAGGGAAATGATCTTTATGACTTTCGACAAAAATTGTCCTCCTTCAACCACAACTAATACTGAATCTTTTATATGTTGGGTTAATTAATTAATATTCCATATTCAGGACTTCTGGCCCCATGTTCACAAAACAGTTTCAGTCTCAACTGAGTTTGATAACGAAACTTTATTCGTCATTTATATCTAAACAGCATGTTTAAAATTAGATTTGAAGTTAATAACTATTTTCAAGTGACTATTTAGTACTGATGGTCAGTCTCATTTGGAATTTAACCATGAAGTTTTAGTAAAACTGATATTAAAATTTCCAACTCAAACTCAGCTGAGACCGAAAAATGTTTTGTGAACACGGGGCCAGGTTTGTTTTATCTGAATTATAGATTTTGAAAACAGTGGCGTTAATTCACAAATTTAAATAAAACGAACAAACAGTTAGCTGTTATATGAATATAGGAATGGCTTCTTTGAGATATGTTAGCGTAAAAGTTAATGATACTAAAGGACCACATGGGCTAAGAATATAATGAAACAAAACAATTGAGATTGTTTCTGGTGTCATGTTGTTAATATCCTTTCAACAAACTGTGCAAACGTCTTTATTACACTTTACAGGTACTATGGGCTTGGAGAAGACCCCGGCTGTAGTGAACAAACACCAAGGTTCCCTTTTCAGCTTAGAAATCGATGGTTCTGTAAAGAAACACAAAGAAGGGGTCAGTATTTCTAACGGTCTTGCATGGACAGCTGACAATAAAACAATGTACTATATTGATTCAATTCCAAGGAAAGTGTTCGGCTATGACTTCGACATTAAAACTGGCACTATGAGTAAGTACAATAGTCTATTGTTATAATTTATGCCTTTTATTATGGAGTTTGGTCATGTCATGTCGTGTTGTCATGCTAACACGGAAATTGTCGAGTGTCATTACGTTTGCAATACCTTAATTAAAACGCCATTCTGCAGGATGATCTGTTTTTAAGTGGTGGCATTTTTTTTATCATTCGCAGGTAATGAACGTGTAGTTGTAGACCTTGGCGGAGAGGACACGATCCCGACGTTAGGTTTTCCCGACGGGATGACGATTGATACAGACGGAAAGTTATGGGTCGCTTGTTTCTTCGCCGGAAAAGTGTTCCGCTTCGATCCCGAGACAGGTAAGACAAGAAATAATTCCGCAGTATCATGTATGGGTGTCTTTAGAAGAAAAAACTGCCGTGACTGTTTCAGCAAAAACGTAATTAATTTAGTGTTTAAAACATAAAATGTTTCCGTTTTTAAACTGTGACAATTTATCACCGTTTATAGCACACTAATTCTGAGATTTGTCACAAAAATTATCTTTAATCTTAATGGAGAGAATGACGGGTTAAAGTCATCACCAGTCGTATTGATTATTGTTGTCGTTAAAGTTCGCTTGATTTCAAACATCTTATGTCTGCATCAACCTTTTCCCGTTCAGCCGTTCATATGTAGTAACCCCGAAAATCAGAAGTTTTTCTTTAAAAATTTACTGACAAATGTTTTGTTTCAGGTAAACAGATCGGTGCAATTGATGTTCCAGCAAAAAGAACTACCTCATGTTGTTTCGGAGGAAAGAACTTTGATGAGATGTATATCACGTGTTCTCTATATGGTGTCACCGAGGATGAGCTAAAGGAAACTCCGTTAGCTGGCTCGGTATTTCGTGCCACTGGACTTGGCGCAAAAGGCACACCGGCACCGGTATATGAAGGGTGACTAAAAAGACGGATATTCCATGAAAGTAAATACTGAACAATATTGTTGAAATGGTATTTGAATGAACGAACTATATTGCCATGATTTACGAACTTGATAGTCCGGAAGAGATTAATCAAAACATTTGGTTTCCTATGGATACATGATAGTTATAATTTTGTGTTTCAAAGCTTCGAATCAGGATTAAATGTGCAAGATATAGAATCTAATGCGTTGATTTTGTTCAAATAACAGACAACTGAATTATTCTCTGCTATAGACGAAATATCTTGACCCTGCATAAACCTTTTTCTATGTAACCTAGCTTCTAGTGATGATATAAACACTTCAGTTCAAACCTTACAAATGACTTCTTGCCTTCTTCCCACAGCGTGTTTGTGCGATAAGATAGCATATGTCTACTTCACTTGATGATAATTTACAAGGACATAGCTTAAATAAACAAAGAAATTAACGTACAAGGATATTAATCATGCACATCATACTTTTGTTAGTTATTTTTATCTCGATTATGTCGAAGTTAAGTAGTACTTTTGTGTATCCAATGTTTGTAGACGCCGAATGTGTAGAGACCAAATGTGTAGAGGTCGAGTGTATGTTAGGTCCAGTGTGTATAATCTAACTGTATTGGCCGAGTGTGATTTGTGAGTCCAAATATATAACACTGTGCACAATAGTTTCCAAAGTGCATGTAAATAGAAGTTTCGCACTGTTCTCGTGTGCGTTTATTTAAAGTGAACCAGATTTCTGTTATAGCATTCAGGTGTTAACGTCTTTCCATAAATTGAAATATGTATATTTCAAAAACTATTATAAGTTCCACCAAACTTACGGAAAAAACATATGAACAGTCATTTGAGTATTTTTCACGCGAATGATATGACCCCTGTTGGAAGAAAAAAAATTTTAACGTAAACTTTTAATGATTTTTTTTTTCATAACTCTTAATTTAGCAAATATTGTCAATACTGCAAACACAGTGCAAACTTTGACTTGGAAAAAAAAGTCACCTCTACAATTTGTTTTCACGACTGACCAGTCAGGACGGATTGGTCAGGACGGACTTCTCAGGAAAACATTCACCTTATTTCCAGTAAGTTCCCTGCCCATTTACACAATGTATTATTATTATTATACCAGATTCATATAGCGCCCTTTTTCATGACCAATTTCACGTTCAAAGACGCTTTACATAATTCAAATGCACCCACAAAGGGCGCATAATTCATCCTCTACTAGTACAGACACAGAGCGATCTGACCAGAGGGACAGAGTGAGACAAAGCCCCCATGACAGAGAGATCAGAATTTATGGAGAATAAAGTTATTTAAATTTAAAAAACCTTAAAAGATAGAACTAGCATAATGAGTTTTGACGCTAATTTCTCAAATCTTTCAGTTTGGACAGCACCATTAACTGTAAAAAGGGGTGCATACCAAAAGATACCGACGGAACGGCGAACAGTGTAGCTCATGATCAGGCTGCACGGGTGTGCAGGCTGATCATGATCTACACTGGTCGCAAAGGCAGAATCAATCGTGCCCATTATGATGAGGTATAATTTTGCAATTCATAAGATCGTCAAGTTTGACCGAACTAGGATGGATAAAATGGTATTTATCATGATTTTTTTCTACTGTCACTAAAACGTCATATTCAAAGAGGCAATGAAATTCTACCGCTCTTAAATTTTTATCATTTGTTAATGTATCTAAATATTTTTCAAATCCAAACAAAAGTTTACAATTTCTATAATAATTTATGAAGAAATAGCCTTTGCTGCTACGTAGTTATGCTAAATTATTATATTAAAATGTCAGTTTTACTTTCTTCGGATACTTTGGGCTTAGAAGAAATTACAGGGATAGAGGGGTTATTTAAGCCTAGAAAACCGATGGTTCTGTGATATGACACAAAGAAGGAGTCAGTATTTCTAAAGTGCTTGCATGGATAGCCGGCAACAAAACCATGTATTACATTGACTCACTTCCAAGGGATGGTGAAGGAAGACACCAGTTGCCTCGGCTCTTTCTGTAGGGCACGGGCGTGCACATAAGTAGATCCACCGACCTTCCATGAGGTAGCTAGAAGTCTTCCTCATATGAAAGAACTATACACTCTGAGCAGCGTTTTGAACACAAAGTGACGAGGGGCAAGTGAAGGAAGTAAAGACAGTCCCGGAAATATTTTAAATGATGCACATACCCACATGAACTTGAACCAAATAATTAGAAAGAACATGACATCTACGAACCGCTAAGATAAAAGTGGACCATCCGTCTTTCAAAATTCCTATTTTTGTACATTTTATATGTCATCTATCACTTTATACTTACAGCTGATGTATTTTATGTTTTATTTGCGGTCAAAACATATCCGTATATACAAATAAATACAATTATATAAATTAATTACCACGTCATTTCTCAAGGCAAAGCAAGCTGAAGATGATTATTGTTTGAACCTGGATTCACTTTTTGCTGTTACTTCCAGGTAATGAACACGAAATAGTAGACTTTGGTGGGGGGTTTCCTGATTGAATGACGACTGACACAGAGGGAAAGATGGGTCGCTTGTTTCTTCGCCGGAAAAGTGTTCCGCTTCGATCCCGAGATAGGTTACTTCTGCACTGAAATAAGTCATTACAAGAAGACAACTAGGAGCCAAAAGGAAATATTTGACGAAAACTTATTTATCTTTTAGAATTTAGTCTTGCATGTCGTGTTGTCGTGAGATTTTTTACGCTTTGGCGTAGATTTACGTTATATAAACTGATGGTAATACGTTAAAGTTCTATCAGAAGACTTATGTTACTGTAGCTCTTATTTGAAATTGAATCCTTTAAATAGTTTCTACAACAAGTATACCAAGTCTGCTCGTTGCAGGTAAACATGTTGATGTAGCATAATAATAATAATATAATAATAATAATGATAATGATATATCACGTGTTCTCTATATGGTGTCACCGAGGAGGAGCTCATGTAAAGCCGTTAGCCGGCTCGGTATTTCGTGCAACTTGACTTGGGGCCATAATAGCTTTAAAATGTTTTATATTGTCTTTACATTTTAAGACAAGTTATTGAAAGTTTTATTTCATGAATGCAGTTCATTGTTTTCATTTAAAGTTCATGGAAAAGGTTTCTGTAGAAATGCAGATTTCTGTCCATTAGAAATGAATTTCGAAGGTTAATTGTTATGATTTTGATTAAAAATTAGCATAATTATACAAGAAAGTTAAAATGAAGCGCTCACGTGCGCTCTAACATACTCGAATTTGAATACATTCGAGTTATAATCTTGACTTCTGTATTTATCCCCGACTCCTGTCCACATGTTTGTGCGATAAGATATCACTGTCTACTTCACTTAATGATAATGTATAAGGACTTAGTTTGAATAAACAGAGGAATTTCTAAATTAAGAAATTAAGGATACTAACCATGTAAATATGTTGTTGCTATTTATTCTATGTTTAAGAAGATAGTTTTCATTTGGGTATAAAATACATTCGATTTGGTATATATTCGGTCGTCATGCTTAGTTCAAACAGAACCTCGCCTGAAGTTGCATATTGTATATTTCATTATTTAGTTTATACTATTTGTTTTAGTTTATACTATTTGTTTTAGCTCGATTAATGATGAAAGTGATGAAAGGTTCAAGCTTATTGGAACCACTCTCGAGTCCGCTTCCTGGAAAAACAAGTACTAGTGTCTTATGAGAAGTTATGGTCGTGACCCAAGTGGGACTCGAACCCACGACCCCTGGTTTGAGCGGCCGATACTTTATCAACTAGACTTCATCACTTTCTTTAACTTGTCCATTGTACACCTTTAAAGCTATTAAATCCCCCAAACCGTAAAATCGCCTGTTAACAACGTTTTCGTATAAGCTTATGCAAAAACCACATTGTCATTCAGTTTTATAATTCTTAGCTAAAAAACCCTAATGGATACTGATATTATAATTACATACCTTTTGAATGCACATCTTGCTGCAAAACAGTAACTGATAAACTTGTATAAAATTGCCCCAAAAATGAGTATGTTTGAATGTGAATTTTCATTTCCTCTTATATATTTTTATATACATGCAAGTAAAAATATCGATTCAAAACTAAAAAAATATTTCATTGTGTTTGTTTTGACCAATTGCAATGTACACCTCCCCAAAATATTACACGAATATCTGAGCGGACAGAAGCAAGGACACACAAGTTAAGTAAACAAAAAATGAGCAAGAAACAAATGGGAGTAGTGTTATCTTTCAGTTAATTAAGTCATAATGCCAGCCAATGTAGAAGTATTGATAAAAAAGAATGGTAACGCCACCGGAGAGGGCCCACACTGGGACGAGCATACACAATCACTTCTGTATGTTGATATACACGCCAAAGAAATGCACAGATGGTCTGCAGCTACAGGGAAAGATGAAAAATACACTTTCGGTGAGGTAGAATTGGATATCTTCTAGGGTTAGGGTTAAAAACCAATCTAGATAAATGAAAAACATAAACGTCTTCCGTAACAACTACAATACAACTTCAAATCTTTGCGAATCGTATGAAAGAACTACTTCTACATTCTTTAATTTCATTTACTTCATGCGTCTCTGCTTCTTCTAAGAAAGACTCATTATGATCATTTTAAATTCAAATCATGCGAGAGCAAAATATGAATGCGTCCTTGCAGTAAGCGTGCGTGTCTTATGATTGCGTCCCCATATCTCTTGAATATTAGTTATAGAACTGTTCTGTTCACACTAGTTACATACTCGTCTGTAACATAGTATTGTCATGTAATGGTCAATATAAGCAACGATAACTACATCCGAGTCCTAAGGCTAGCAGTGCCCGCCATCAAACCAATTGGATACTATTGCTGAATGACAAAATTCGGAACATGTTTTCAGATGATTACTGCTCTCTGGTAGTACCATGTAAGAAAGGAGGTTATATAGTGAGTATTGGAAAGTCGGTGTGCCATTTTGATTGGGATTCCAAGAAACTGGATGTGTTACATACTGTTGATAAAGACAAAGGAACGAGAATCAACGACGGAAAATGTGATGCTTCAGGCAGACTTTGGTTTGGTATGATACACCAGTAGCAAGATTATTTTGTTATTTCAAGTTTTGAAGATTAATTCTCAGCTAAGGAAGTCTATGCAAGATCATTGTGTGACATGTAAAATATACAATCCAGAAAGATACAGTTTATTACATGTACCTTGTATAGATACTACACAAAATGAAAAAAGGTGATATTCCAGTCCCTTACTTCTCTAAAACGTCAGTGTGTGCAATAATTAAAAGGAAATTCTATTTAAAATATAGACGTTTAAATGAAAAGTGGAATAAATGATGAAACCTCATCAATATTTTGTAGGTGAAAGGAACAATCGTCATTCTACATTTAGTTTCAATTATGTCATAAAGTACTCCATTCTGTCATGTGTTTTTGTCATCTTTTTTATTCTATTGAAGGGACAATGTGTTTAGGAAAAACTGTAGACGAAATCAAATATCACCAAGGCTCCTTGTACAGCTTAGAAGTCGATGGGACTTTGAAAAAGCACAAAGAAGGAGTCAGTATATCTAATGGTCTTGCGTGGACAGCCGATAACAAAACCATGTATTATATTGATTCAATTCCAAGAAAAGTGTTCGCCTATGACTTCGACATTAATACAGGAAATATGAGTAAGCTTTTTCCACACATGACATTGCTATATAACCTTGGTATTATGATTTTTCCACATATAACATTTCTATAAAATGTTGGTGTTACGGTATCAACATATAACATTAGAATGATGGTATTACGGTATCAACATATAACATTTCTATAGGATGTTGGTATTACGGTATCAACATATAACATTCCTGTAGGATTTTGGTATTACGGTATCAACATATAGCATTCCTGTAGGATGTTGGTATTACGGTATCAACATATAGCATTCCTGTAGGATGTTGGTATTACGGTATCAACATATAGCATTCCTGTAGGATGTTGGCATTACGGTATCAACATATAGCATTTCTATAGGATGTTGGTATTACGGTATCAACATATAGCATTTCTATAGGATGTTGATATTACGGTATCAACATATAGCATTTCTATAGGATGTTGGTATTACGGTATCAACATATAGCATTCCTATAGGATGTTGGTATTACGGTATCAACATATAACATTAGGATGTTGGTATTACTGTATCAACATATAACATTTCGGATCAAGTATAGTATAAGCAAAAAGTAGTTTCGTGATTTAGTTTTTGAAATAATACGCTTTAAAGTATTAATACGTGTTTACTAAATAATAAATAATATATTAGATCTACTACATTTCTAGTAATGAGAGCGAAACTATTTTATCTTGTTCTTTATTTAGAACTCAGCCAATGTATAAATAATATATTTCTACATTTCTAGTGAAATCATCCAATTGATTTATAATAATAATTAATAAATATCAACATAGAAATAAGACAGGTTGACAGGTCGACAGATTGACATGTCGACAGGTTGACAGGATGACAGGTTGACAGGTCGACGGGTTGAAAGGTCGACAGGTCGACAGGATGACAGGTCGACAGGTTGACAAGTCGACAGGTCGACAGGTTGAAAGGTCGACAGGATGACAGGTCGACAGGTTTACACGTTGACAAGATGATCATGATTAAGTCAACTGTAGATATTGAAAAATAAAAGTATCAAAATGTTTATTTATAGATTCATGTTTTTTGGTCTGTCAACCTGTCGACCTGTCAACCTGTCAACGCAATTATATTTATTCATTAATGACCTGTCAACCTGTCGACCTGTCATCCTGTCAACCTGTCAACTTGTCGACCTGTTTGAACGCCATTATATTCATAGATCAATGTCTATAGATTTTATTAATTCCTTCCGAATTACTTTTTTACTTGAAACAATAACAATTAGGAATTAGGGCTATAAGATTTATTTGTATTCTGAAGTATATAGCCTTATAATAAAATTCAGTAATGTAATTTGGTTTGTCATCCTATCAACCTGACGACCTGTCAACCTGTCAACTTGTCGACCTGTCAACCTTTGAACGCCATTATATTCACAGATTAATGTCGTTAGATTTTATTAATTACTCCCGAAGTACTTTTTTACTTGAAACAATAAGTATTAGGAATTAGGGCTATAAGATTTATTTGTATTATGAAGTATATAGCCTTATAATACAATTCAGTAACCAAATTACTCATTTATTACACCAGAATTACTTTTTGCTTATACTATACTTGATCCTCATTGGCCCAACATTTCTATAGAATGTTGGTATTACGATTTCCACATAAAACATTTCTGTCGGGTGACAGTATTGCGACATCCACATAAAGCATTTCTATATGGTTTTGGTATTACGATTCGATACATGACATTTCTATACAATGTTGGCGTCTTAATTTTTGTTTTGATACTTGCAGTTTTTACGAAAACTTGAAAACTAATGTTTATATAGGTAATGAACGCACAGCTATAGACTTTGATAAAGTCGAAGGATTGCCGAAGTTAGCGTTACCGGACGGAATGACAATAGATACAGAAGATAAATTGTGGGTGGCATGTTTTCTAGGTGGACGAATTACTCGTTTTGATCCAGTAACAGGTTTGGAAATATATCTTTGTTTTTATTTTAAACCCGAATACGAAACATTAACTTGTGATCTTTCGAAGTTCAAACACTTTCAATACTAAAATGTTCAGGATATTGGAAAGAAAACATTTACAGTTCATTTGTGTAATTCTGATTTGACAATAATGTTCAAACATTTATTTAAAATGAAATAACCATTCAGCAATTCAGTGTTGTGGATAATTTTAAAAAGTAACGCTTTTCGAAAAGCATGCCATGTTACACAACTGACTATATCACATGTCTCCGAAAAATTATAGGAAAAGAAATTGGTCGTGTGGATGTACCAGCTAAGCGATCCACTTCCTGCTGCTTTGGCGGTAAGAATTTTGATGAACTTTTCATAACAAGTATAACAGATGGCGCTACAGAAGAGGAGCTGAAGGAGACACCAGATGCAGGTTCAGTTTTTCGCGCAACCGGACTTGAAGCAATAGGAAAACCTGCACCGGTTTATGAAGGGTGAAAAAAACATTTTGCGGATTCAGACTTACATTATTGCATATAGATGATTCTTAAATGAAATGTTTTGTGCGGAAAAATGCACTTAAATACATGTATGGATCCATATCTTACACGATGTGTTTCTTTAAATGACCCTGTCAGGTGCTTTTTTGAGTCGCCACATATATGTAATCTTGACTCCTGGTATTCAATAATCTTAGTATTTATGAATTATGCAGACTATTATGTGGTGATTTGTTTGAAAATATGTATTATTGAAATTATTTTACTTACAGCTCTTATATATCTGTTGCTAGTTGTTTGTACATTTTTGTTTTCAGTAGTCGGTTAAAAAGCTCAGTCAGAGCTTATGTTTTATTGTTGTATGTCTTGCCGACTTGAAATAAAACTTATTTTATGTTACTTATCTCCCCTCCCTTCCACAGTCTTTCACATACATTGCAACTACTTTCTCAAAAAATCATTGACTAGAACTTTACACTTTTACATTTACAAAAATGTTGGCTATAAACTTGAGAATTAAAATTCAAAAGGCTCCAACTGCGATCTCTATAGAGCTAAGAAATTAACCCTTATAATACAAAAATGTATTCAAAAGGGTCCGAGACTGTTAGGAGTTTGGTAAATTAAATTGGATTTCTTGAATTTTGAACATCAGTGTTTGTCTCTTGATAACATTCTGGTCAAGAACTTTTTAGAATGAATTTGAAATAAAAGTTTTACACGTAAGTTATTTGTCATTCTCCCATACAAGAGGTTTATCATAGCTGTATAAGTGGGCCAAACTTTGGCCCCATTCTTCCTTACTAAAACAGCGTCGTTTGACAACCATAATATATTTAAAAGAATTGCAATAGTCTGTGTTTAGAATAACAGGATTATGTAAGTTCCCGCGGTGAAAACGAGACAGTACGATGATGATAACGCGATAGTATCGCGTTTCGTTAGTTATTATCATCGTGTTGTCGCGTTTTCGTTATCGTAGATTCTTGATTTCGCGTTTTCATGATCGTACTATCGAGTATCGCGTTTCAGATCAACACACTCAAAAGCGATGACCCTAACGGAATTCCGTACATTCCGGATTCAGAAATTTGTATTAGAGAGACAAATTGACAGTAAAGGCTTGATCGTCAAGACGCATAGCGCCTAGTGTAGCTATGTACCGAAGGGGATATCCTGGACAGTTTTATATATTAGTATGTAAACAGTGGCATCTGGTGTATTTTTGGCACTAGATTCTAAGCACCCAAATATCACTATTATCTTTTACTCATGAACTCTATTTTCCATCGTCAGTCTAGGCTTGACACATTCGAAGAAATGATTAGATCTACGCTCATTTAAACCGACACATTTTTAAACATTTGCCTTTGTTCCTAATTTTCATAACAAGAGCAAAACCGTCAGGCTTACTGAAAATATCAGAAAGAACATTTTTTGCAGAAAGAATCCGTATGACTAGGTTTTCCCGTCGGATAGGCAGCGCCTAATTTCAAATTATTGTTCTTATAAATTATTACTGGAATGATACAAATAATATAAAAAATAATTATAGTAAAAAAGTGTCGAAATTAGAAAAACGAGTGTTTTCCTCAACACAGTGTCTGCCAGACATTCTATATACTTTCTCAGACATTTTGTCCACATGTAACGTGCACACTTGAATTTGAACGAAGTGATCGAAGTAAGTATTGAGGACGCTTTGTACCGTGGAATGTCTGGCAGACGTTTTGTACCGAGGACAGCACTCCATTCTTCCACGCTTTATCTTACTAAAATCAGTCAAGTATTTAAACAAGAGCTGTCGGAGGACAACGACACTCGACTATTCAACAGCCTTGTCAACTGAATGAAAATACATGTAAAAGTAAAAAAGGGCGCACAGAAAAATGCAAAACAGAGTTATGGAACCTGATCAATGCATGTCAGACCATCACAGTGGACTAATGTGTGAAGTTTTAAATTTATTTCCATCAGTGTGTGCCGCGCTACCAGCTTAGATACACAAAGTTAACCAAATATTGCTAAGTCAAAATGGGCATAAGTTTGTAAAAACGCAAAACAGAGTTATGAAATGCATGCCAAGTCATCATCACAGTAAACAAGTGTGTACAGTCAGTTCAATCTATTCCCATTGGTGGGTACTGAGATACCAGCTTACATACAAAAACGTAACCAAAACTGTTCCAGTCTAAAAAAGGGGCATAATATTGTAAAAAAGCCATATAGAGTTACGGGACCTGTGCAATGTAAGAAAGTGTGTGAAGTTTCAATCCATATTGAAGTTTCAATCTACAGGTGGCGAGTCCATTAGCTCTACATATTCTTCGGGTTTTTACTTTAAAAATAATTCTTGCCAATAAGCATTTATTACAATACGGGAGGAAATCTCCCGCTTTTATTCTCTGTTTTATGAATGGGAGTACTTCCCCTTACATTAGGTTGAACACTATTTTTTGTTTCTTATATATCTTATATTGCCTGTTACTGTACATGTTATTCTTTGATTATGCATCTCAGCGTTTAGATTTTAAAATCAAATTTCAACTTAGTTCGCGCACTAACGTTTTAAAGGCGAACAAGGTCAATACAGGTCTAAAGATGAATCAAGAAATATATGATCAGGAGCAGAACGTAGATGTTAAAGTTATTGATTTTATACCGTTTGAGTAAAAAATGACAAAGTATTACGTGAGTCTACAACCCCAGTACAAGCTGAAATTTATCATGAAGATAGCCATTGTATTAGGCTAGCAGACGTACCGTGAAGCGCAGCATTCAAAGTTACCTAGCCAAGAAGAACTCAGCAACCCTTACGTATTTATATTAACACGATGCAGGATAGCCGACACAGTCTTTGAATATTCAGATACAAACAGTTCGCAGTCATTTTGCTCTGTAAAGCTATTTTCCTTTTTTTTTTTTTTTTTTTTTTTGCATTTGTTTCTGAAATCACATGACAGATCTATGCTTGACATCTAGGTAGCATTTTGATAATGAAGTGATAACATGAGAGACTTTGTCATGTAATCTTCGGTGAAGTTCGGTCATGCACTATCACTACAATTTGGGGTCTAATTTCTTTGCTGATTTTGCGGTATGTGCGTTTGATTGAAAATATTTTCTATCATCAAACGTGACCACCACTTATCTTTTGATTTTTATTCAGCACTGACAATGTTCTTCAAGAAAATGTAAGTCACAGACATTTAAAATGTGTCTTGATGTGTGCTGCAACCACTGGAAATTGGTCAGTTTTATATAGAATAAAGAAGGCCAGCTATTTAGTATGTTCATGCCTAAAATGGTTTAAAAACTGTTAGAATACAGGCGGTGTTTGGTTACTTAAACTTTTCCGCTCTTAATCATAATTATCATATTGTTAATTGTACATGACTTAGAGATTGAAATATGAACAAACCGTTCACGTCCTCTGCATTCAGTACATGTATATTCTACATTGAATCATTAACATTTCACAAAATAGGTTTTTAAACAGTGTAAAATTCAATACATCATTACCATCTGTTGCGAATGCATGTGACTATGAATAAAGAGCAGTTTGTAGTTGTCTCCCTTCTCACGGTAGTATATCATATTTATCAAGACTGTTTATGTATCTGTCCAGGCATATTAGCGGGAGTATGTAAGTAACATTTCTTTAATTGTTTAAGTTTTCAATAAATCAACTCAATTTTAGTGTTTGTAATTTTAGAGGTGTTTAGGCAATAGGTTAATTGATCAATGTAGATATTCACTATATGTAAAGTGCTACGAGGCAAGATCACTTCGGCTGTATTTTAAAGAAACTAAACACGTACAAGCTTGTTGGTGTTAATTACGGTAATCTCTCCTGTATTATATTGTTTTTGAATACCAGCACGGATAATAAACCTGTCTGTCTAAAAAAATAGGTGAATATAAGCATATAGCTACCTAATTAGAATAAATGTAAAGTGTTTTCTGGATGTTAGTAAGTATGTATGTCAAAGTAACATTAATATTCTACAGATGTTTATTTTATCTTTTAAATACAGCACGTTACACGGGTGTTTATTCATATTTAATTTTAGTAAATTGTATATAATGATTATAATGATAAGATGTGAGTGTCTGCCCAGAATTTGATCATTTTTATTCAACGAGTTTAATAACTTTAATGTTTAAATACACAAATGTAATATTCTTTTTATCATTAGTTAGCTTTTGTTTTCGCTGAAACTTCGAAATTCACTTTTTTTTACCTATTATGGACAAAATCAATTTGATCTACGTCTCTATACGTGAAATGACGTCAACGTCAACAGCGTAAAACAAAAATAGTGTAATGACGCAACGTCCGCCGTTGTGTCATTTGGAGCAGTTACAAACTCGGTTGCCAGAAGACATGTTTCTTTTTAATTTAACATGGACTGTATTTTTTTCACTTCAGAACAACAGAACTAATTTAAATGTCGGCCAAAGTTGAAACCCTTATCGAATGTAGCTGTGTTAGTGTTGGAGAGGGTCCGCACTGGGATGGTGAGTCACATACATTGTTGTATGTGGACATTATTGACGGGTCACTGCATAGATGGTCAGCTACAACAGGACTGGATGAAAAACATACATTTGGTACGTTCTATATTTACCTTAGGGTTAAGCATCACACCGACAAACATATAGGTTACATCTGGAAGTCGAATTGTACACCCGAAGCTGGGTTTTAAACCCACAGTCGTAAGGGGCGTGGTTCGAAGTAAGTAACTTTAACTACTTGGCCACAGAGGACCCTTCAATGATGATGATCACGCGACTACAAGTTAGGTCTGTTCAGGCATTGTGGTTGATTGTTTGTTTTATTTTGTTGGGTTTAACGTCGCACCGACTCAAATTCAGTTATAGGTCATATGGCGACTTTCTAGCTTAAATGGAGGAAGAAGGCCCCAGGTGCCCCTCTGTGCATTGTTTCATCACAGATTGGAACCTGGGTAGAACCACCGACCACCGACCTTCCGTAAGCCAGCTGGATGGCTTGGGTTTTTTCACATGAAGAATTCAACGCCTCGAGTGAGGCTCGAACCCAAGTGGTTGATTTCAGATACCCATCCAATCTTGAAAGATGTCCAGGTTGCATTCTCCATCAATAAAACAAATTGACACGTGACATAAGTTTTGTTTTTATGACTTAAAATATTTTTGTACAGAGAGCATGCATACCTTTATTTATTCGCAAACTGTTTAAACATTTGAATTTAAAAGTTCTTATCTCCTTGTAAATAAAACAATTTGATATGTATGAAGTACCATTAACTCTGGATTAAGTATTATATAAGAAGGAAACTTTTTATAACCTTGAAGATAAGTGCAAATATGAATTTAAACATCCGTCCTGCTATTTCTTCATGTCTGTACAAATTAATGCGCCTTGGCCATCTACCGTATAATGAAAAGCTGAATGGTTTCGTTTATATAAAAATGTCGTTACAACAGTTTTGTTAGCAAACTTTTGATATAGTTGTCTATTTTTTCAGATACATTCTGTTCTCTGGTAGTTCCATGCAGAAAAGGCGGGTACTTAATTTCCCTTGGAAAGTCAATATGTCACTTCGACTGGGATACGAAGAAGGTCATAATTCTACACACAGTTGATGAAGGGTTGGACACCAGAATAAACGACGGAAAATGTGATGCATCAGGACGACTTTGGTTTGGTAAGAACGTTTATAACGTGACAACGTGGAGTTACTAGTTAACCCTTATCATGCTAAACACTATCTATTCTGCCTTTGCGACCAGTGTAGATCATGATCAGCCTGCACTGCCGTGCAGTCTGATCAAGATCTGCACTGTTCGCCATTCAGTCAGTATTTTCTTGAAAGATGGACAAGTTCATAATAGAAATTTAGCAGAGTAAGGGTTATGTACCTCGTCATACTGTACATAGGGTAATTTTAGCCTAGTCTGTTTGTGTTGAAGGACAAGATTCAGATATTCATGAATATTTTGAATACACGAGTGGTATTATTTGCGAATATTTGGAATTCGCAAGTGGTATTATTCGCGAATATTTTGATTTCACAAGTGGCATTATTAGCGAATATGTTGAATTCGCGGGTGGCATTATTCTCGAATATTTTGAATTCGCGATTGGCATTATTCAATATTTTGAATACGCGAGTGGCATTCGTCACCAATATTTTGAATTCGCAAGTGGCATCATTCTATTTTGAATTCGCGAGTGGCATTATTTGCAAATATTTTGAATTCGCGAGTGGCATTTTTCACCAATATTTTGAATTCGCGAGTGGCATTATTTGCGAATATTTTGAATTCGCGAGTGGCATTATTCTCGAATATTTTGAATTCGCGAGTGGCATTATTCACCAATATTTTGAATTCATGAGTGGCATTTTTCACAAATATTTTGAATTCACAGGTGGCATTATTCACCAATATTTTAAATTCGCGAGTGACATTATTCGAAAATATATTTTAAACACAAGTGGCCTTATTCACTAATAATTTGAATTCGCAAGTGGCATTTTTCGAGAATATTTTGAATTTGCGAGTAGCATTATTCGAGAATAATTTGAATTCGCAAGTGGCATTATTCGAGAAGATTTTGAATTCGCAAGTGGCATTATTCGAGAAGATTTTGAATTCGCGAGTGGCATTATTCGAGAATATTTTGAATTTGCAAGTGGTATTATTTGCAGATATTTATAATTCGTTATTAGCATTATTCATGAGGTATTATTCACGAATAGTTTGAATGCGCGAGCGGTATTATTCGCAAATATGAGCGGAAATAATACCAACTCCGTGGCTCTTATCCACTCTACTGTATATTCATTATTTTTTTTAGTTAAAAATATTCATTGATTACACTCGTAAAGGTAATGAGTCGTTATGTTATATGTGAATATAAAAAAAAAACTATATGTGAAAATGCTGACTCTTTTCTTTGATATTTAAGGAACAATGACAATGCAGAATGCTCAAGGCGAACGTGAACTGTACAAAGGTTCCCTGTATAGTCTAGAAGTTGACGGTACAGTCAGAAAACACAAGGGCGAAATCACTGTTTCTAACGGACTGGCGTGGTCGGCGGATAACCGCACTATGTATTACATTGATTCGCACCCAAGGAAAGTGTTCGCGTATGATTTCGACCTTAGTTCAGGGACCTTAAGTGAGTATGAAACAGCATGACAATCAGTAGTAATTGTCTGTTTGCTTGGTCAGCTTCAGATAGTAAGTGAACCCCACATGTGCATATCATAATAGATGTATTATTTTATATTGTGTGTGACACGGCCTTACCGATTATAATCATAAACTCCTTACTTAACCCCTAGATGATAATACGAGTATCTGTAATTTTTTTGTTTTTTGTTTTTTTTTTCAATAAAATGTGTTTCTGCTATGCACAGCAGTCATAACAAACTAATGAGCAGTAAAATCATAGCATATAATTAAATATTATCGCTTTCGCAACCCAAGTCTCACAATCAGCATTTGTCATAGCCTAGTTTCTCGTTCATTTTTGTTAAATTTATGAAAGAATGAAAACAAGTTAACAGTGTCTTTCCTAAGATCGATTTGTTGTGGGCTTTTTTGTTGTTGTATTTAGAATTACATTGACACACTTCGCTATAGATTAGGGTATACGGTGACCTTTCTTTGATGATGATGATGATGGAAAACCTAAGGTGCCCCGTCAGACATTATTTCGGGCTTGGTAAGCAAGCTGGATGGATTCCTCATTAAATTTTGAAAAATTGAACACCCAAAACGAGACTTATAACCCACATCGGTGAGTGTCAAGTGACTCGAAGTCAAAGACCCGGACCACTCACCCATGGAATCCTCTTCCCACGATTGAACTAGTTACGTTAGCTACATAAAACAAATCAGGTAGATGTAGAAATTATGTTCAGTGTATACATGAAAAACTTACTTTTCTCTGCATAGAAAGGTTTTGGAGCGTTGTTTAATTTTCTGATTCTTAGCGATCATGGAGTCTATTCCATATACAACGTACCTGTATAATACATTTTAACTTGAGGGGGTTGCCATAACTCCCACGAACAGACTCGGTCAAACCGGGTCTGTCATTATTTTGTTTGGTTTCCTGTATCCAAGGGATTTTCTTATAAATTTTATTGATTACAAGTTGCGTGGCTTACAAAATGTGTTGTGGCAAGTTCAGGTGGCCTCAAAAGAAAGGCTTTTAGTCTCGAACTATTCAGTCTGGCCCCAATTTCACGAAAAAAAAAAGCTTGAGCAGTTAAGTAAATGTATGTTATTTCAAATGCTTGTTTTGCCCTTTATGCAAATTCAGTTTTGACTTTTTCATCTATACAGAACCGTATATGACTATTTCATAGATCAAAACACAACAGTCATTAATATTTTCAGAAAACAAAGAATAGAAATAAGAAATATACTTAAGCAAATGTTTAAGTTCGTTATATCGTGCTTAATATCATATTTGCGTGACTTAAATATGTACTGCAGACAAATAATACTAACCACAGTATAATTTAGCTATAAATACTTTGTAAAATATCCACATTTAGTAACAATAACTTAGGGCATTGCACGATTTTAAAATAACTGACTTAACAAAGTAATTACTTAAGTTTATTTGTGAAATTAGGAGCAGATGTAAAAGTTTTATAATCTTGCAAATATGAAACGTCAAAAAGCCCTAAACTAGAATGGAAAAAAGCTCTAAAGGTGAAGTTTTGTAATGTTGATTTTACCTACAGGTAATGCACGTGTTGCCATAGACTTTGACGATGAAACGAAACAATTAGAGGGATTTCCAGACGGGATGACCATAGATGTCAATGGAAAACTTTGGGTAGCTTGTTTTCATGGCGGAAAAGTCGTGCAACTTGACCCAGTGACAGGTTGGCAGCACACTTAACACTTACCCTGCTAAATTTCTATTATAATAATGAATTTGTCAATCCTTCAATTTAGACAGTGTCGTTAACTGTTAAAATGGGTGCTTACCAAAAGAGATACTAGCTGAATGGCGAACAATGCAGATCCTGATCAGACTGCATGGAAGTGCAGGCCGATAATGATCTACACTGGTCGCAAAAGCAGAATCAATCTTGTCCAGCATGATAACTGTTAAGTATTTTTCATTAAGTCATAGGGTCGCTTAATTTACAGACATAGCTATGTAAAGATCTGTCCAGACCATACAGCAGTAATTAAACGTCTAAATGTATTTGAAGTATTTTCAAAAACATAAAATGGTTTGATAATTATAGACTATTCTACGACCCTTACATTAGCTTGTATAAACAATATCATAATACTTCTAAAAAGATAATTATGAAACTAATTCTGTGTTTACTTACATAAACTTAGAGATTAACAGCTACGTTAGTTATTTAATACTCACTTGTAATTGATATCTGCATCAAATTATTGCAAAACATAGGTCACTGTCTTTATATGATATTTTATATATTATATATTTTATTTTATATTGTATTTTCTTAGATATTGCCAGACATAATTCATTATCTGTACATTGATTTTTTCTTAGCTATTGCAAGATACAGTACACTATTTGTGTAATAATATATTTTGTAAGGCTTTGTTCTATCAGTATGCAATTTTACATCATCTGTACAAAACAGAATTCAAACGTGGCCAGAAATTCAGCGAAACAGTTACGCGAGAGCTTAATATTTATTATCTTTATTTTAAATCAGTATTTCATTTCTTCAATTTTGTTTTGATTTTACAGGTAACACAATTACATCCATAGAAGTACCAGTAAACCGCCCAACGTCATGCTGCTTCGGCGGCACCAACTATGATGATTTGTTCATCACGTGTTCAAGGTACAGTTTGCCAGAGGAAGAATTAAAGCAAACACCGCTTGCTGGTTCAGTGTTCCGTGCAACTGGCCTTGGCACGAAGGGAACTCCGGCTCCGCTTTATGAGGGAATAATTAATAAAGCGAGCGGACCTGACTGTAGAATATGAACATATCTAAAGTATATTTATCTAAGTATAGTTTCCAATTTGAAACAATGTTAACCTTACTAAAATGAGCATAAACTTAAAACGTGCGTGGACAGAGAACAATATAGATATATGCATTTTCATTTACTTTGAATTTGATAATTCTTTTTAAAAATGAGTCTTTATACATCTACTCGAGTTCTTTCCATTCTTAAAATTGTATCGACGGTCTTTTTAAAGATACTGCTTGTTCGTTTGATCTTCACTGTATAAAATTACACGGAAGACTGATTAAATAGCTGATTAAATGTGGTAGGGGTCGTAAACCAAAATCACACATTAATACCGGGTATGGCAACCTTGAGCATCGAGGATTGCCTAGCATCGTTGGCGCATAGAACCGAAAAGTATGTTGATTTCGGCCTGTGGAATGTTGTTCCTCTCCTGGATTCAGATCTAGGCTTTTGGCTGGCCAGTCATTGATAAATACAATCTTATTCGTCTTAAGGAAATTTACAATATCTCTAGCGGTATGGCTGTCGGCATTATCCTGTTGCA
The DNA here is from genome assembly GCF_021730395.1 of Mercenaria mercenaria. Lineage (NCBI taxonomy): Eukaryota > Metazoa > Mollusca > Bivalvia > Venerida > Veneridae > Mercenaria > Mercenaria mercenaria. The sequence continues at coordinate 101,467,180 of NC_069363.1, forward strand.
ACAGATTGATACTGGCATTGTTTTGAAAAAATGGTATGACGTGTTTCGCAAACTTATCTCGGTACCGTTGGGCATTCAAATTCCCATCAATCACGACGAGAGGTGTGCGATTACCATGCGCAATTCCTGCCAAGGCCATGACGGAACTTCCACCCCAAAAGTACACAGCAGTCGGCATAACATTCATTTCTTCTACGGTGTACTCGACTCCTGCAATCATTTCAATGAATGAAAAATCTCGACTCGTCGGAGAAGAGAACGCTATTCCGTTGTTGCCTTAACCAGCAGTGGTGTGTACGTGCCCAATTAACACATTTACGCGGTGATATCGCGTGATAACACAGCCAACGTAAGGACGATGTCCACGTAGATCACTATCGCGCAGACGATTGCTTTCAGTGTGGTCAGATATTCGGTTGTAATGTGTACCAGGGGTGTTAGCAGCAGTGGCAGTGGCAGTGGCAGTTTGGAAACGACTGCATAGGTGGGTGTTCATGATATTAAAGCGGTCTTGCCAAAGCGTCGTGCACGCGGACGTCCACTACGTGGTAAATCTTCCGTACGCCCTGTTTGGTTTGAAAACGTTACCAAAGGTTTTGAACAGCACGGCTTGTACTGCCAACAACTCTAGCAACCTCATTCGTCGAAATACCAGCATTAACTGTGCCAATGGTACGTTCACTTCAATTTGGAGGACTTCTAAGCATATACATTTGTATATATATATAAAAAAGGAAGAAAACTTAACAATTTTTTCAGCGTCTTTTTCTTACTGACAACAAAGTTTATAAAATCAGACTACACGGATTATACGGGTGCATGCACGTGGAAATCGTGTTCAAGGTTTCCTTTTTGTATAATACGTACAATCCATTTATAATTGGTTTTATTTGACACATAATCGTTCGCCCGAACATATATAAGCCATTTGACATGTTGATTTCTTTTCATAACATTAAAAAATATGTATAGAATATGTTCAGTTTATAAAGCTATAATACTAAGATGACAGAAGAACAGTTTAGGCCCTCCCTGAATAAAATTGTTCTCACAACTTCATCTAGATCTTACTCTACTTTATACATCAAATACTGTGCATACTGCTACATTCAGTCAATAAAAGTTTAAGACATTGAACACATTGCCTTGGTCTAATATGTGTCACTGTCAATTTGTAACTATAGATACCAGTATTTCTCAATTTTTTCATACAGATCATGAATAATTACCATCATGGAGATACAAAAGAATGCGGCTTTTCTGTGGCGCGTCTTTAATTCGGCTTATTGTAAGAGAACGGCAGACAAAATCAGAAAATGTTCCGGTTTACAGACGTCTAATTTATAACCCACAAACCTTTGTTTACTTTACACATATAATAGAAATATGGAGAAAAGGGTAGAATTTGAGCTGATACCCGTCATTTGTTCAGAAAAGGTTCATGTAATTTGAACTAAATACGAGCTCATGTTCAAGATGGAGTCTCTTGGGAGGGACTCTTTTGGGAAAAAAAACTTATTTCTAATTTAAATGAAGGTAATGAATAATGAAACTGATCCCCAGATCATAGGACAACAAAAAATAGAGAATATTTTAGATATCAGAAAAGTGTTACTATAAATTTGACACAGTAATTTGTTTAGCCCTTATAATGTTGGCCTTTGTGACCAGTATAGGTCTTAATCAAGAAGGCTTTGAAACTTAGATATTGACAGATAATATGTAAGGGAAATACATAAGCATTAGCTGTTTTTACAAATTTTTCCATTCAAAATTGAACAGCGTTTATAACGGAGTACGTGAGGTAAACTGCCTTTTGGAGAAACTCTGGAGGTCACTGCATTTAAAACAGGGTCGAAAATCAAAGTATTCCTGATAATACAGCTTTTTCTGTTTCATTTAGTCTTTAGAAGTTCCTATGTAGGTCTATTGAACATTAAAATACATCGTTGATGATTCAGTATGTTATTGATTCATTTTGCATTTTACAATGTAAAACAGAAACTGACATCTGTGGAAATAGAATGGAAATAGTAATGTTTGCTTATTTTAAACATTGATAGCAAATATATAAAAACTTCAGTTACTAAGTATGTATACGATATATAAATTAATCCTTACCCTGCTAAATTTATGCTGAACTTGTCCATCTTTCAATTTGGACAGTACCATTGACTGTTAAAAGGTGTGCTTACCAAAAAGACACTGACTGAATGGCGAACAGCGCAGATCTTGATCAAGTTTGCACGGATGTGCAGGCTGATCAAGATCTACACTGGCCGTAAAAGCAGAATAAATCATGGTGCTGTCCGATAACGGGGCCCACTAGCTAGTTTACGTCTGTAGATCGCCACCGCTGTTCAGTTCTATATGGCCAGGCCCTGTGTTCACAAAACAATTTCCGGTCTCAGCTGCGTTTGAGTTCGAAACTTTAGTATCAATTTTACTAAAACTTCAAGGTTAAATTCCAACTGAGACTGACCATCAGTACGGAATAGCCACTTGAAAATAGTTATTAACTTAAAATTTAGTTTTAAGCATGCTATTTAGATATAAATGACATATAAAGTTTCATTATCAAACTCAGCTGAGACTGAAAATGTTTTGTGAACACGGGGCCTGGAATCAAGTCTATTACTTCGGTCAAAATCTATGACAAACATCAAGAAAGTCAAGTTGACTTAACCTGGCACTCGTATTCCAAGTAAGAAGACAATATGTCGCACGCAAGACCTAGACCCTTGCTCAAAGGCCAATGTCATATTCAGAATTCAAATACATTATGTGATTTTTGTCTTCATTGGACGTTTTCGTTCTTAGCAGATAATTATTTAAATATTTTGGCACAAACATTCAGCAGAATAGTTTAACATTTGGTCGCATGGAAGACCTAGGCCCCTTACTTAAGAGGTCAATATCATACTTAGAGGTCACAAATCTCAGGTCGGTCACAGATGACTTCGTTAACGGTTCTTGACATTTTCAAGCAAACATTTTATACAACAATATATAATATGAGCCGTGTCATGAGAAAACCAACATAGTGGGTATGCGACCAGCATGGATCCAGACCAGCCTGCGCATCCGCGCAGTCTGGTCAGGCTCCATGCTGTTCGCTTTTAAAGCCTATTAGAATTGGAGAAACTGTTAGCGAACAGCATGGATCCTGACCAGACAGCGCGGATGCGCAGGCTGGTCTGGATCCATGCTGGTCGCATACCCACTATGTTGGTTTTCCCATGGCATGGCTCATATATTATATCTGATTTACTAACAAAATGCTAAGACTATTGGATACTTCACGTAGCGTTTTTATGACCTGGCCCCGTGTTCACAAAACATTTTTCGATCTCAGCTGAGTTTGAATTTGATATTTTAATATCAATTTTACTAAAACTCCAAGGTTAAATTCCGTCTGAGACATACCATCAATACTGAATAGCCACTTGAAAATAATTTTGAGCATAAAATTAAGTTTTAAACATACTGTTTTGATATAAATGACAAATAAAGTTTCATTATTAAACTCAGCTGAGACTGAAAACGTTTTGTGAACACGGGGCCTGAACTACATCCTAATATCGTTCCTTGATATTACTTTCATTTCATCACAAAATTCAACTTATTATTATTTTATGCAATTGATACAAGGCAGTTATAATGTGCCTTAAATTTCCTTTTATTTATTTCTGATATCATCCTAAAATTTAATTCCACAATTTAACTTATATCAAACTTTTCGTTATATCCCCCACATAATAAAAATCACCTTTTTAATTTTCAACATCAGTCATTTCAGTTTATTTCTGTATTTATTCTTTACAATCAATTAGATAGGTCAACGTAGTTGAAATAAATGAAAGGAATGAATATGAATTTAGAACACATGCTCAGTGATGTTACAGGATTCGTGTATATTCAGGAATTTTTCACTGATTTAGGCGGTCACATAATGCTGCAGTTGCCTTACCAGTAGGTGACTCTGCGTTGCCTGGTAACATTTCCTTCTCTTGTTAGTCTATGCATTTAATTACATCATTATGACTTTTTTCAGTGACAAGGCGCCATCGTCCTCATATTGTTGCATAGGTATAACATTGCTTAATGATTCTCCTTTTTCTCAAAGGGTGTTTGAACTTTCCGTGCTTTACACTTTCTTGTACACACAACTCCTACTACAATTCAACTTGGTAAACATCACCAACATTAAGTTGACATGCACATGTTGTCTGGACTTACATTTTAGGTTGTTATTTTTAAGTTATTGCCTTTTTTGGACATAAGATTATTGCATATACATCTGTACATTGTGTATTCAACTCCTTTTATGTTTTTCCTTTCCAACTGTATTGAAGCATCATCATTATAAGGTTTCAGTATGAAGCTGAAAACTCATATTGTCGTAATTGTAATATTTGATTGTTTTTTCTTGTGTTTTCTTCCATTTCTGGACTTCGCAATATATTGTTTGTTTTTTGGTTTAACGCCGCTTTTCAACAGTAATTCGGTATGAAACGACAGACAGTTAACCTAACCAGTGTTTCTATATTCTATACCAGTACAAACCTGTTCTCCGTAAACAACTGCCATCTTCCCTACATGAGTCAGGGGTGGAGGACGAACGATTTCAGACAGTGATTTTATTAAATCGTTACGGAGAACATACGCCTCGCCCGAGGATCGAACTCACACCTTGTGATCCTTAGATCTGCGCTCTCCCTATTGAGCTAAGCAGGCTGGTCTTAGCAATAAAACAATTGCATCAGTATCTTGTGTTCCTAACTAACCATACATTTTCCTTTTGATTTTGATGAAACTTGGCAGACATCATTAACATGAGATGGTAAAGAATTCTGTTATGCCAAATTTTTATAAGTAGTTATCCCCTCTTTGGACTTTATATATATTTTTTTCAAGTATTTCCAGGCGGCATATGTCAAACATTTTTATTACATTTTCCGTCTTCATCTCCTACCGATATTTTTTTATTAAAATGTAAATTCAGTTTAAATGAAAAAGAAAAAACAATTATTCGGTCGATTCATGATAATATTAATTCATAAAATCACCCATAAAGAAAGCGATGTTGAAAAAAATAAAACTTTACAGCCTTAGGCATGCTTTATAAACGCAGGTGTTGTAAAAGCCTGGAAAAAAGCCCTTCTTTGCAATTTAATCAAACATAGTGCCAGTATGACATAGCTAATTTAGGTTTGATATGCTGACATTGCATTTTACCTATTGAAGCATGTAAGTGACAAAAAAGCAACAGTTTGCGACTTTTATATCATATTTTTCTATTTGTTTTGGTGAATAGTTAAACTAATTGTAAAAGCTTGCAGAAACTTTAACGACATCTAATAACTTGCCGTAGGTGAAATATCAATATGTAATATTACGCTTTATTATTCTTTGCTAGGCGTAAAAAGTCCATATTAACCAAACTAACAGCTGCGGCCTGGTGTTAGGTAATAAGTCATTTCCTTTGGAAGTTTGAACGATTTCTTATTGTTTGAATTAATCTTTTGTAATCGTAGGATGACGTTAGTAATAATGTTTCTTTATAAATGGTATGTAAATCTTTGGTATGTAAATCTTGGAATATATCTGAATACCTATTGATCGCTGTATACATAACTTTGATGTATGTGTTTCAGACAGTGTACGATTTATGCGGTAAAGAAGCTCGACCAAGTGATAAAACAGTTACCCGAGAGCTTGATACTCCAAAAGGCACCTATAGCAGCTAGTGCTAGAATTTTTTTCTTGATTCCACGTTCAACAAATAGTAGTGAAATGAAATCTGACAAATCTTCTTATAGCACTTTTTTTCTTACAGTGGCATATTTAAACATACCTCTACGTCAAAACTTTACAAAGGGAATCAACAACGTAGAGATTCGATCTTGCATCTAAACGGTATGACGTTACGCACGGCGTTACTGTAGTACGCCTTTTCGTTTTGTATTCGGAAACCGCCACATGTAGAAAAAACTTTTCATTTACAAATGTTTCTAGGCAATATTCAAAAAGCATTAACAATTAAAATGATATATAGATGAAACATATTATTGCAATAACAGCTACGTATCTGAAGTTTAAAATAAAAAAATGAAATCGCCGTACGTCATTAAGTAGTCTAGCGCAAAGATATATCTTCCAAATGGCCATTTCTATCTTTTAAGTAAATAATACTACATGAACCTCTTAACAGTGAAAACATATCTCTTACTATACATATAAAATTAAAACAATATGATATGATTTTATAATGAAAACAGGCGGACCTATTTTACCAGTTGCATGGATAATAAACTGGGTTACCAACGAAAAACAATGAGAAAAATAGCGAGTTATCCAAATCAAAGATTACATTTCGCAAGAGCATAAACATTGACAGCGCATGCGCGAATCGTACATGGGGCTAGAGATCTATATTCCTGTTGTACATAACAAATCACATGTAATGTAAAAGCTACATGATTCATAGGAGAAAGTTCTCTTTTGACCAAAAATGGCCTAAAAAGTGAAAGTCTCTAAATGGTGTAAAGAACATGTTTTCTTTCGTCAAGAAGTATTGTTTTATCAAACTGCACGAAATCATTTACCATTCAATCATCATCAAAGAAAATATCTGACGTAAATGAAAATACTTTTAACATTATTGGTATGGGAAACCCTCAGTTTTTTTTTTACCGAACATTTAAACAAATCTGAAAGTTTCACTTTGAGCACAGCAGTCGACCACAATAAAAAAGGACCATAAATTCTGTGAGAGAAGCTGAACCAATGGTCAATATTTATAGGTTATTAGCTTTGTATCGGGAAATATGCACGAGTTATTCAGCGGAAATATTGCGCGACTTAGGAGCGCAATATTCTTCCGCTGAAGAACGAGTGCATATTTCCCGATGTAAAGATAAGAACCTTTTTATTACATACGCATCTACACGTATAAATATAATGTAAATATAAATTTGTTCAATAGCCTGAATAGGATTGACAATACTGAACTAAATAGAAAAAAAATAGTGCAACAACACGCACTGAATTATGTCACGCACCCGATATGAAATTCAGGCGTCAGTGTATGGAAAAATATTGACGTTTCCGGTACCAGTGTAACTTAACAGGGAGTAGAAACGAGTATGTAATAAATATGTATTTTTGTGGTCCTTGAGTGTGCTCACTACTAAAAACATTCCTATGTGACCTAAATATGGTAAAAAGAATGCTCATTTTCTCAAAATTCTGCGATTTCAGCAATATTCAGTGATATGTTTTGAACAAAATAATAATTTTGTTTTTTAAAAAACTAAATTCATTATATTAGATAAACATTCCGGACCCAGTTGTTCGAAAACCTTAACAGGCGATTACGCTAACGGTCGATTAACTTTTATGGTTATATTTCAACATTTTAAAAGACTTAGAGAACAAAGTTATGAGTTAAGGATTATGAACACTTTAATGTATTTACAGTAAAAGCAAAACATCTTTCTAGTGTTTCCCACAAAGACAGATATTTTGAATCAAAAATTAACCAGCAGTAAGTTTAACAGCCTGTTAAAGTTTCGAACAACTGGACCAGTTGTTCGAAAAATTAACGGGCCGTTAAACTCCAGTTGTTCGAAACTTTAACAGGCTGTTAAACTAACCGCTGGTTAAATTTTGATCCAAAATATTAGTTTATGGAAAACACTAGTATGATGTTTTGATTTTATTGTAAGGACATTTTGTTGTTCATATTCCTTAATTTATAACGTTGTTCTTCTAAGTCTTCTAAAATGTTGAAATATAGCCATAAATGTTAATCAACCGTTAGTTAATCGCCTGTTAAAGTTTCGAACAACTGGGCCCTGGTAGCTAACAATGTATATTTTTTCTAATCATATTGAATTTGAAAATTTTCGAAATTGTGTACAAGGCGTAAGAGAACTTTGTCTTTTATATGATTCAAAATTATCTTTTTTTTTTAAACTGCAATTTTACCCGTTTACCATTTTTTAACAACTAAATGTTAAATTTATACTTGATGCCTATCAATATTGTTTTTGAAACAGGTATTTCTTTTAACCTATATAGCCTGTTGGCGGCAAGTGATTCTGCCTTTGCGACCAGTGCAGACCAAGATCAGTCTGCACATGGTCTGCACTGTTCGCTATTTAGTCAGTAAATTTCAATGAACACCCTTTGAATAAGAAATGGTACTGCCCAAATTGAAAGATGGATCAGTTTATTTTAGAAATTTAGCAGGGTAAAGATTAAAAGATCATACTTCTAAAACCTGCAATCCTAGAGATATCAACCACTGTAGAAATGAAAAAAATCAAATAAATTTATTTTTGCTCTTTGTTCATTAATGTATATTTCACAATTGAAAAATACATTAGTTTCTATCATTTTAACGTAACGGTAATTAATGTATGTTTCAATTGTGAGATTTACTATAGAGAACAAAGAGCAAAGATCATTGTATTTGACTTTTCCATTTGAAAACATTTTTACTTATATCGTTTGAAAACGAAAACGTTCAGTGAACATAAAATACCTGACTTTTGGCATAAACCAACATCAAATGACAATACAAATAACAAAGTATAATACATAATACAAAATTGTACAATTTGAGAAGTGTGTATTTCAATATGCTTACAATACGAGGAGACATGCCTTTCACAATGACTAGGCGTTTCCAAGATTGCATTTATAGCTCTTTATTCGGTTGTATCAGATTACTACATGCGCCGCAAGAAGTCGCTTTGTTAGATGAAAATAAGCCAAATCTACCTGAGTCTTCAATGTTGATTTGTATTCTTGGCATTTGTAAAGTTGTTCAGACTATTTATTGTAATAACCACATTCATGGTAGGCACACAACAACATTACATACTTTTGTATGGTATTTAGTAACGATCAAATATTTTCCACTTTTTCGAAGCAACTGTATAAATGTCTTGTAGAAAACAGATTTACGACTGAGTTTAAATCTTTTATTTGTTTTATGTTTAACACCGTTTTTCAACAGTATTTCAGTTATGTAACCTAACCACTGTTCCTGGATTCTGAACCAGTACAAACCTGTTCTCCGCAAGTAACTGCCAAATTCCCCCAAATGAATGAGAGGTAGAGGACGAATGATTTCAGACACAATGTCTTTTATCAAATCTCCACGAAGAACATACGCCCAGCCCAAGGATCAAAATCACGACCCCGCGATCCGTAGATCGGCGCTCTGCCTATTGAGCAAAGCGGGCATAGCTTTTTCAGGCAGCGAGCGGACAAGCTGGCAGACCGAGATATTGTTTAAAATGTAGTTTTAATCGGCACTGTAATCGTTGTTTTAACACCAGATGTATGACATGTAAAAAGTTGGAACAGTTGTGTTACATAAATGATAACAGTTTTACTGAAACAGTTTCTAGTATGCCTTATGTTCTCACCTGCGCAAACGCATACTAATAAACCCTTGCTGAGTTTGAAGTAGTTTCTGATGAAACTGATTATTTGTAATTTCGATATGAAATTAATGAAAGGGAAGATCAGAGTCAAATTTCCGAGGTTTTAATATTTCGCCAGCTTCTCGTGTCTTATAACAGATTGTTAAGGGATCGTGTCTCAAAGGTCTCAATAGCAGTTTGATATGCACAAAGGCAACATATCAGAGTTTTTTAAACAGTTATCTTATACTTTTTCTTCTTGTTTAATATCAGCGCTTTTGAAATATAATGCACACATAAATTATGTCACCGTTGCTGAATACTGCTTGACATTGAGGCATGAGAATGATAGCATGATATTCAAATATTAAAAAAGAAACATGTACTTATACTGTTTGTGGTTCATTTAGAAACACTCATACCGTTCATAATGAAGGTCTTCGAATTGCCTTTGTTGTCCTTAACGCATCACCAGATGGAAGTTTATATGCTGAAGTCAGTGACCCGGAGGCAAATGAGCACTCCCATTTCAGGGTAGCTAATAAAATTCTAATAATGCTCGTAAAATCAGAGTTTAAAACGTAAATACATTAATTGATACAACAAATTGTTTGGTCTCCAAACTTTGATTGCAATAATGTAAAAGCAAAGCCAGTAACCAGGGCACTTCAAACCCTTTTCGATAAAACAAACCTCCAACAATCTCAAAAATATCCAAAAACCTTCAAAACGAAATATAACCAAGTGAAATCTATATACAAAGATTTTTCCCCAGTTTGTACATTAACGGTCCGAAAATTCGAATTACAGGTAGGCTGCCACAGTCGTTTAAAATTACTTCATTTTGTACCTAGAAAATAGAGTAGCTTCTGTTTTACTTTTGATTAATAACCGCAATCTACGTGATGATTTTGATAAAAAAAAGATATTGTACAGGCGCAGAGTAATCTTTAAAAGAATAGTTCGCAACAGCTTTAAATCTGAAAAAAAAAAAACATTGAACGAAAAAAAAAAAAAAAAAAACAACGAAAAACAAACAGGAGTTTAGTACAAGTTTTGAACCTTCTATACATCATTTTGATACTGGATTAGATTTATATTTCACCACTATATCATTATGATTATTTTCAAAAACAGGGTTTTCAATTTTGATTTTCTCCGGGAGTATGTGGTCTTTCTGCATGGACTCGCCGTAAAACCAACTTCACTAAACTCGATTCATGCATGTGTAAGACTTATGCATTTCAATAAACGTTTGTGGTGAAAAAATAAGAACATGGAAACAAAAACAAAAACACGTTTCATTTCAAAACACAATTTTGCAAGCAAAACTCGTGCAGCAAGACACTCATTGATGTAACGGGCAATTTAGAAGACACGTATTTAAATATAGAGACATTTTCAAAACGTACAGGCAAAAAGGGTTTCTCGTTTCTTATATCTGTGAAAGACACCAAGGGAATCCGTATTCCTGAAGTACATTTTAATGATAATGCGTGCTTTTCAGAGATATATTTACAAGTATCTTATTTGTTACGTGACGTGTGACGTCACATCATAACATACAATTTTGCATACCGATGTTTACGTTGAAAAACGAAGTTTGAATTATGTTAAAAAGAAAATGTTTTTTTAAGTATCCACGCGCAGGATTATATTGACATTCCAGAAAAATTAACAAGACAATCCTTTCAAACACGGTAACTCGCTTAAAAAAGGAAGGTCCGAGTTGTTTAAGAGACCTCGATCTCGAGGAGTCATGAAAGCAAAACGTTTTGAAGTACTTAAAATGTAAGAGGTGCAAGATTGCAAAATACTGATGACATTTTCAATACCCATAATTCTAGTATTTCAAATTATGTATACTATCTTAGAGTCTACACTTTGTATAAAGACTAATTGGACTAAATTCATATACTTTTATTCGATCATGTTGTTATACCATGTAATTATAATGCCATGTGTATAACCTGATATGGATAGTAGCGTGCCTGCCTGCCTGTTTGTCTGCCTGCCTGTATATGTTAAACAGTTCATTACTTCTGCAAAAGTTGTCTTTCTCAAACAATTTTGGCACTCATCTCTACTATACATGTAGTCATCCCTTTCTTAGCGTTGAAGAATGAATTCTGTGCATTCTCGTGCCATCACGCGAGACGCAAGGGCCAAGGATGGCATGCAAGTTTGATATACGAAAATCAACTACGTTTATTTTCATGCTGTCACCTGACGAAGCGCACGGAATTGAATTATGCCCGCCAATTTATTTTCATCCTGTCACGTGATGTCGACTCATTCACACAGGTCCAAAGTAGGATTGAAGCATGCCCGTCAATTACGTGTATTCTCAAGCAATAACAACCTGGTCATGTATTATTAACCCAAGAATACCCGTATTCGACAAGGCGATTTCCCTGGTGTATTGTGTGACCGAAGCTTCCTGGGGTTCCTCCAAGTCGAAATGATGACGAAACTAGAAAATGCATAGCTTTTTGAAAGTCATAACCATCATCTTTTAGTTCGATGTATAAGTTAAATGATAGTCCACACAGTGAAGAATATCTGATAAGCGCATGTTGAAAGTTAGAAGCCAACAGTTGATGATGATTTACCTCTCTGTAATGTCCATGAAGTATCAGTCAAATAGCCACTCAGAATTTAGAAACCACCCGCAGACAAAACGCCGAAACGGGATGGTTGCTAGTTCTGACAATGACTGGAGGAGTCTTCTACAGGAGGTAAAATCTACTCTCTGGTTTACACACGCACTAGCGACACGCTGGGCGTCCCTCGTCGGTTAAACCACAGCCTGTAGATTATAACTTGCCGCATTCAAATGATTTTGAAAGTATCAAACGCTTAGCAGAAGCCTATTGTTAAAGATAATTTGATCCGATATGTAGAGTTACCACGTGTCTGAAACAACCCATGTATTATGGTTTACATCCGTCGATGGTCTGTGCCTTCTCAGCGACGGGTTTGATTTTCTCTTGCAACGGAATCTTTTCATAATATCTAACCTAATCTAACCATCCTGTTGTTACGTCTGATGTTACTGCATATCCGGTAAAACATGTCCTGTGTTGTTATTTATCCTCCTATTACATATCTTTTGTTACGTATCCTGTTGTTATATAACTTGATGTTACATGCTCTGTTGTTACATATCTTATTATTACGAATCCTGCTGTGAAATATCATGTTGTTATATATCTTGCAAGGCGAATATTTTATTCCGCTGACCTAGGCTATTTCTACTAGCAATTGTTATTGCCAGACGAACCTTTAACGAAATGGTCTAGGCCAGTGTTTGTAACATTTGCCCAACAAGAAAAAAATCTCTGTTGCTGATTTTCTGCACATCTTTCCTTTGTTTCTGTTGGAACCTTGCACGTGTCTTGCTTCTACGACGCACGTGTTGTATTTTGTAAGATGACGAAACTACTGAACAAAACAACATAATTCAGCCGCACCATGAGAAAATCAACATAGTGCATTTGCGACCAGCATGGATCCAGACCAGTCTGCGCTTACGCGCAGTCTGGCCAGGATCCATACTGTTCGCTTTCAAACTCTATTGCAATTAGAGAAACCGTTAGCGTATAGTATGGATCCTAACCAGACTGCGCGGATGCGCAGACTGGGCTGGATCCATGCTTGTCGCAAATGCACTATGTTAGTTTTCTCATGGCGCGGCTCAATTATCACGAAACACTACCTTTTACATGTAGTCTCTGATACAACAACTCCAGCAGGCAAAACCTTCGTGTAAAATTACGGATGTCACGGTTAAAGTTTTAAAAAGTTGCGCTGCAAAATGTGTACCAGTATAATGTTATCATTTGTTCGCACTGGTTCCACCACACAAAATGCTGCAGTAGTGCCTTGCCAAACACTACAACACTGTCCTCTTCCAACTAGGCTTTGATGTCTTCTCGTCCAAAAACAACCACATCTTTTATTATAGTTTGTGCCAAAATCCGCTAAGTTATCTCAGTGAAGGCTACCTTATTTCTAAACTTCTCATTATCCACACCTTTCAGTCGTGTTACACCGGCTGTACCTAAAATGGCTATACCTAAACTTGCTATACCCAGTTGTTGTAACTTGTCTTCCAAGATCGTGGCGTTATTAACAAAGCCAGGTTTAACAATAATAGTTTTTGCAGAGATATGTCTGAAAAAAAAAGAACAAGACATGTTCCTCATAATGGAGGTGAAATCAGCTAATTACCTCGATATCCGCCGATTTATTTTCCAAACCACCTCCCTATATGTTTAAATTATAATAAAGAATTAAATAAATAACAAGAATAATATAATATAATCGTTACGTTAGGGAAAACTATTTAATTACCAAATGACAAATATTCCAAAAGTAATATTAAGAAAATTTAGATTATAAATCAACATTTGTGTCACGATTTCTTTTTCAGGAATGAAATCCCTGCCAAGAGTTCCAGTAATGACTTTCATTCAATACGACATCGTCATCATAAACCATATTCCTATTATTATAATGATGTATCCAATACACAGGTGAATTTTCATTAACTTGCGAAAGGTATTGACTTTCTGGAAACACCTGGCATTCTGTATCAAACTGGCGAAATAATGAGACGTCGAGTAATAGTACAGTGGATTTATATTATTAAGTATTGATAATTCCGAAAGACTAACAATAATAGGGTTTCAGAATCGTATAATATGAAATATAATACTATAGCACACATGCAGGAGTGATAATAAACTTGTATGATTATGCACAGTATGGCTATTAATAATTAGATGTCAGCATCTCGCACTTCATGTATTTCTCGACGGAACTGTCAAGTTCCCGTGTTATATCATTAACGGGATTGCCCCCTATATATAGGACAATAAAAATTGCAAATACCTGTTACTCAATATCATATTTATCAAGCATAAAATTATACTGAAAAATATTAAAGAAATCTAAAACAGTGATTTGTCGTTGAATAAAATTCTTGTTTTTGGTGATTATATCACGAGGGCGCATTTACAGATTAGTATAGATGACATTTTCTATCAGTTCTCTGCTACGCCTAAAACATTTTTTCCTCTGTATTTTTAATTATTTTACAGCGGTTTGAAGAGCAAACTATCATTATGTACTGAAAATTGATGATTAATCCCGGTAACTCCGATCCTTACTTCATACAGAGATATCAAAAGAATGTTCTCAAATTTCGCACCAGTTAAACCACCACTGTTATGTAGAAAAAAAAAACTTCTAAATTTAGTCAGATCAAAATCTATCTACCATGTATTAACAAATATTTTATGGTTATATCAAAATCCATATATAAGCAGATACTTTATGAGTATATCAAAATCCGCATTTTCACAGATTTTTTTGTGAATAGTATATGGAGTACAACTAATTGTCTTATATTTTGCGCGTGATTAACGCAGAACATATTTCACAGGCTACATGCGTGTTTTATATATAAAACAAAACAGACTGACTTTAAATTTGATTTTGATTAGCAATTACTTACAAATGAAACAACTTTCTCCATAATAAAGCTTTGAGGCTTGTCCTTTTTTAATCCATTCTGTGCAATTCTGTAATGGTGACACAGCAATTCAAATATTACAATGTCATCTGCGAATACTAGAGATGAGCTATCATACATGCAGCTCTCAGATAACTTCATAATAAACAGTAGGGTGACTTTGTTTACTGCATAAAACGCTCTTTGAGAACATGATCAATTACCAACCATTGTAAATGGAGATGGGTATTTTATGACATATTTTGAAAAATAAAATGACAGATATTCATTTCACAGACAATGAATATCTGCACACACTCATGTATATGCAATAAGAAACCGTAACTGGGAATCGTTTTCTCCATTTGAAATAATAAAGTGTACATTAAAACAATGAATTATATAAACAGTGTAAAGTCTGAAACAGCACTTAACAGAGTGTTAATTTATCTAAACGAGGCGGACTTTGTCATCTAGTCTGTGATGACTTGTTAGCAAAATTGGGAAGTTTTCTTCTCTCCAGTCTATGATCAATTACTCGTAATCAAAATACAGCAAGGTTGTTTTATTGTTTTAAAACAACTAGGTTCAAATGAAATAAGAATATTTTTGGTTCTGGGATTTCGCAAATTATGCCCAATTCGTTTATCTCAGACTGTTAAAATGCTTTGCTACGCCATTGGACTTTTTAAAAAGTGTATATTGCCAAATGCTGTCAAATACATATATCGATAGTTGTAATAATTATTGCGAGTAAGAGTGATGAATTAAATCATTTTTAAAAAGTGTCGATGTACTAACGTCAAATTATTCAGTCTGATGTTTACTTCAAAATTGACATTCCTAACAAAGGCCATTTACCTGTTAGTAAGGACTTTATTAACAAAACTTAGGGGTGCATCATGTCCCTTTATGTGTATCAGTAAAACTCACATGCGGTCTACCTATAGTTAAATATACATCAATACAATACAATACAATACAATACAATAATAAGAATATAATAAGAATATTTGTCATTATCATTATTATTATTATTGTTGTTGTTGTTGTTGTTGTTTACACGAGTGTATTTGAAAAATAATTACTTTTTTGCCTGAACTACGATTTGTTTTCAATTACAGTTATTGACGAAATGAAATCTACTTGAGGTGTAACCTTTTAACTTCATGCATATTTGTAAAAATGACATTTAGCAATTTGAATATTGCAGTTACATCAAAATTTCAGCATTTATAATCGTAAAAGCTCCCAGATATCTTAATAATGAATTGTAAGTTGAAATTGTTCATTGCAGCATATGTCTGTCTATAAAATGTAGATAAGTTTTCTCGTTTGAGTTTCATTTACGCCCGAACAGATGAAAAACTACGGGAATTGCCGATGTTATGACAAGAAGGACAATTACTTTAACTGCGTGACTAAAACGTAGAAAAGAATTATCTCTATTTTTCACAACTGTCTTAACGAGAGTGTTTACATTATTTATTGGCAAACTGCTTCTTAATGGTGCGTTCTTCATGATTCCCCAAAAAATCAGTAAGAACCCGGTTCTTATTTCGTAATTTTTAACTGACAGGTTTAATTGGGAAGGTCATGATAAGACCACAATCAAGTGATAAAGGCAATTTATTTATCAGACTCATTATTGTGGTGTACTTTACAGGAATGCAGTGACATACTGATATTACGAAGTGTGAAAATATTTAATTAAACATTTAATTCTTTGCTCAACATAATCCTTTGAAACAAAACTGAAAACGGTCCACCATTTTGCTAGACATTCACATCTGTTTTGGCTCCAAATTACAGACAAAATAATTCACACTCAGCTTATACCTCTGAAGACACAAATTTGTTTGACAACAGCAATTTCATGGTTAATTAGGAAGGTCAGATTTCTTCATACCCACATATTTGCCAATAAGTAGGTAAAGCCCTCTACAGACGGTAAGTTTTTGTTGTACAACACCAATTAAATTCAAGATGTACAGCCAAATATTACCGTGTGTACGATGCTATTCCTTGATTTCGTAAATCTTAAGTCTTGACTTACAGATTAGGACATGTTCTATTTCGTAAGTTTTGCCTTACGTACCACCCACGTTGACAAGCAACAAATTGGTAAATAATTAGTTGATAAGAGGCAAGTGAATGAAATTCCAGAAACAATTGCCCAAAAAATAAACACAAATCTTAATATAAAATGGCTTCTAATACATAATAGAAAAAGGATGACGCTGAAAAGTTAAATGATTTGAGCCGCGCCATGAGAAACCCAACATAGTGCGTTTCCGAGTCTGGTCCATGCTGTTCCCTAACGGTTTCTTTAATTGTAATAGAGTTTGAAAGCAAACATCATTGATCATGACCAGACTGCATGGATGCACAGGCTGGTCTGCATCCATGCTGGTCGCAAAGCCACTATGTTGGTTTTCTCATGACGTGACTCATTTGTGTCATACGTAATCAAATTTATGGAACATAAAAAGGTGAATATTATTTTTATTATTAATTTTTTCAGTACCTGATGCACTATGTTTACTAGGTAAATCTCTGTGATTTTTATGAGAATGGAATACTGTCTGTATGTGAAAAATGTACAATTTCAAAATTGTACATCTTTGAGATAATTAGTGTTGTACAACAAAAACCTACCGTCTGTAGAGGGCTTAAGACGTTCTGATAACCGGGCTTCGCCCGGTTATCAGAACCTCTTACCTATACAAAAAAAAGATATGTCTCTATACTCTATTCTTAAAATTTCTGACAATTGAGCTTCCGAAAATAATTTGACATCAGTCACGAGGCGTGTGTTATTAACTTCTATCAGGCATATAATGATGACAAAGCAAATTTTGCATATCATAATACGATAAAAAAAATCAGCATCTGCGAACGATGAAATATCGTGTTTAAAAGCTCTCATGTATCTTCAAAATTAATTTCAAGTTGACATTCGTTCTTGCATGTAGCGTTCTTTGAGATGGCGATAGATTATCAATTTTTGTATGAGAAGAAAAGTATGAGGGCAGGGCAGGGCGGGGGACGGTAGAATAGGGCAGGGGATAGTAGATTGGAAATCTCAGCAAAATACGTTGATACCAGTAAGCGAAAATCATTTAAAAATACAATTTTGAGAAAGGCCATGGAAGAGTAGAAGGGATGAGTTAAAACACACTGAGAAATTTATCGTATGGTATTCTCAGTCTGACAGTTTAGTTTTTTTTTTAGATAAAAACGGAAAATATCGGTTTCAGGACGCTAAATTTTGAGGCAAAAAAAAATTTCGATACCCCGGGTAGGATTTAAGACCTCTCCGACTTTAAGGTGCCAGTAAAATCGATTCAAGTATTCATTTATACCTTGCAACAAATATTCACGCGATTACCTAGTTATATTAACATCATATATAACCAATCATATGTAAATTCCTGTAAAGTACAAATACATCTTTTATTTAAAAAGAAAAAGAAAGACAAGCCTCACTACTCGAAAAAACAACAGCACCAGATCTGGGAAATTTACTATGGATTTAACTTCCATTTTGAAAATGTATTATTATATAATTTATAAAATTCATTTTGAAATGAGCTAATTGCCATTCCGTACGTGTACGATTTGAAATTTTCCCTTCATTGCTAGTCAAAAATAATCTTTCTCTCAATATTTGTTCAAAAGCTTCGACAATTTTGCATTATTGCGAAACTCTTTTTCGTTATTTCCCAGTGCGTGATAAAATACTTGATGTCAAAGTGCGAGTATACGAGAATTTTGAAATGGTCAGCTGTGAATAATGGATCTTAAGGTCAAGTTTTTTTTTTTTTCATGTTTATTATCTTTTGGTGTCGTGT
The DNA here is from genome assembly GCF_021730395.1 of Mercenaria mercenaria. Lineage (NCBI taxonomy): Eukaryota > Metazoa > Mollusca > Bivalvia > Venerida > Veneridae > Mercenaria > Mercenaria mercenaria. The sequence continues at coordinate 101,485,992 of NC_069363.1, forward strand.
TATAGAGTGAATAAGGACGTATTATGATTCCCGATCTACTTCATTATTCTCGGAAAGAGCTTTCATAGATATCAAAACATGACCTTGTCTTTTACATCAAAAGTATACTCATTACAGAGTTTATATTAAAATGTCTTTGAATGGTAAATCATTAAATGTGACCATGACTGAGAAAATAGGTCCAGATGAGGAATTTTGACAATTTCAGGTTTTTGGATATTTAGAAAGTATATTCATTCAGAAATAAATCCTGAAAATTTCAGATGAAAATCTTCAAAATTGTCAATTTTATGACAGATTTTGTAACATAGACATTAAAAATAAAAACAGTACATTTCAGTTATTCTTTCTTTCTAGTTTATTTCTCACATACTGGTAATGGTTAACAATTCTGAAATAAATTTATCTTTTGTTACAATTGCATGATATAAGTAAGATCCCATTCTTAATACACAAACTGATAATTAATTAAAATCTACAACAATTTCTATAAAAATATTTCAAAATTGTGTTACCATGGAAAACAAATATATTAAAATCCTTTTCTATGATAAAACTTTAAAAAAAAAACATGTTAGCTTGAAATAAGGATTTTAAATAGTAAATATTTTAAGACATATGTATTTACAAAAATAAACTAAAAATTTCCCATGAAAATTTTAAAGAATGTTTGGTTTTATGACAGTTTTTGTAACATGGGTAATAACCATAAGAATAAGACAGATTTGTCATTGTTTCTTCATAACTTGTCTTTTACATGCTGATAATAAATGACTACTTTGGAAAAAAAGAACCTTCTATTACTATGAAACTTTATTTTTGTGATGCTTACTTAAAACAGAAAAATACAGCTAATTTAAATCTTTCATATTTTCTATGAAAGCATTATTCAAATTGCGTTACCATGGCAACATATGCAATAAATTGCTTTTTCTACAATAGTACTTAAAAAAAAAGCTTAATTTAAAATAATGTTTCCTGTAAGTTGAATATACTGAAGTATATGTATTTGAAAGTAAAATTTGAAAATTATATGTGAAAAGATATAAAATATTTGGTTTTATGACAGATTTCGTAACACGGCAATGACCACAAGAATAAACTATTTCAGTCGTTGTTTCTTCAGTTTGTGTTTTCACTTATTGGTAATCACTGGCAGTTTTTAAATAAATGAATCTTCTTTTACAAAGAATATTTAGATATTCACTTAAAGTGCAAAGATCTAGCTGGCTAAAGTCCTTCACATTTTCTACAAAAACATCATTAAATTATGTTACCATGGCAACATATGCATTTGATTCTGTTTTCTACAATAGTTCTTTAAAACAGAGCTTAATTTGGAAAAGTGTTTCAGATAACTTGAATATTATAAAGTGGTATGTATTCAAAAATATTATCTCAAAATTTCATGTTAAAAAGTTAAAATGTTTTGTTTTATGACAATGTTTGTAACATGAGTAATAACTATAAGAATAAGACATTTCTGTCATTGTTTCTTCATAACTTGCCTTTTACCTGCTGGTAATAAATAACTATTTTGAAGTAAATGAAACATATATTACTATTGTTTTTTTTTTTTATTGTTTATGCTTATTTTAAAGTAGAATACTAGAAAGTACTGCTAATTAAATTTTTTCCATATTTTCTAGGAAAATTGTGTTACCATGGCGACATATGTTTTAAATTCCCTTTTCCTACAATAATACTTAAAAGCAAGAGCTTATTTTAAAGAAGTATTTCTAATAAGTTAAATATTTGAAAGTATAAGTATTCAGGAAAGAAATCTGAAAATTTCACATAAAAACTTTAAAACAGCCATGTTCTGTAACAAAGTAGTTATGTAAGAATAAACATTTCAGTCATCCCTTTCCTCATAATCTGTTTTTTTCACTGGCTAGTTATAACTGACAATACAAAAAAGTAAACATCTTTTACCATTACATTATATACTGTAGATCCCTTATTGAAATACAAATCCATAATTTCAATGAAATATAATTTGAATTAGTTTACCATGGAAAACATACATACTAAATTCCTTTTTCTAAAAATACTTTAATAATTTAACACAACAGCTTAACTTTTGATGAAGGTTACACTGCTACAACTCTGATGAAAAGTAGATATTTATTTCTAGCCAATACTTTAATGTTTGTTTACTGAAACTACAACCTTTACTTGATGTTTAACCTTAACAGCTAAACACATCTATATGAACAGCAAAATAGGCTAAAGTGTTGTGTATTAAAACGTTGAATTCAACAGCAAATTCTATCTTTTACATTCACTTCTTTTTTCAGTTCTCAGAAAAATCCTCGCCAATCACAATTTCAGTTTTCAGTTGAAGTGGTTTGGGAAAAACAGAATCCTTTGACTTTCAGACAAATACTTCTCTTACGAGTCCATACAGGTACCATTGTCAGCTTGTGTCATTCCATGTCAATAATATTCGTTTGGCAAGGGGAGTAGATTTTAGTAAGTTAATGGACTGTCACTTTTAACACTAACAATCCAGGTGTTTCTGCAGACATGATAAAGTGGTAATACCGGGTTATCTTCTTCAAAAGTTTAAAATATTGTGATAAGATATTTCTTCACTGGTAGAATGTGACAGGATTTAAATCATTGTTGACCAACTGTGCAGTGTTATGGCCTTTCTTTCATGACTGACACACTGTGTCAGCAATATCATGTATTATTTAAGGTCTCAGCATTCACCCTCCTCCACAGATTCTTCTAAATTCAAAAGTGCAAGTCAGATTCAAACTTTGCATGGTCTGTGATCATTGTTGAATATTCAATCGATCTGTGATATCCTGTAACAAATAAGTAAAACATATTATTTTAAATAATTAACCATATTATTTTAAATAATTAACCTAGGAGTCTCTTTATTTAATAAAAGCAGAGTTATCACTATTTGATAATAGATGATTCTTTAATTTCTTACAACCAATGCTCTAAAATATTGACAAACAGACTGGCAACAGTGTGCTGTCAGTATATAAAATGTACTTTGTTTGTAGATTTTGATTACTGCAAATAGGATGTTCTAAAAAACATTTTTTGCATTTATGTGGTTAACCCTTAACCTGCTAAATTTGTAAAATTGACTACTCCATCTTTAAATAGAGACAGTACCATTTATAGCTTATATAGGGTTCTCATAGAAAATTTGCAAAGTATCAAACACTGCAAATCATGATCAGACTGCACAGATGTGCAGGTTGATCTTGATCTGCACTGGTTGCAAAGACAGACATAGCTGCCTCATGCAGCCTAAGGGTTAAAAGTATACACTGTTTTAACAGCTATCAAAAATGGCTGTTACCTAGTAAAAGTCTCCACAGACTGTACCACAGCAAAATGTTATTTCCATCTAGCTAGTAACATTGTCAAAATGGAATACCAATACAGGTAGTGATTTACCATGCTCACAAGTTGTCTGCCCCTTAACCAACTGGGTTGCTTCATAAACAAGAGGAAACACTTGCATTCCTGAAAAAAAAATTAAAAGTCTTTGGTAAAAGTATCTGTTATCTTCATGTATCTCAGGAACCTTTACAGTCTTCATTCTAATCTATATTCTTGGTGCAATAAAACTGGTATAAAAAATCAATCACATCACAATGTCTAAGTCAAGAATGGTTTAATTAAATTTGAAAATAATCACATTACAATTAAACTAAATTACAATTAATTTAATTGATTTACTTTGAATATTTAGAACTATATTCTACAAGTTAATGAGATATCAACTTATACACATGTACATGTTGTGTTCAGCATTCAAATCATCCATGTACTTATTGAGAGCCACAGACTTTTCTTAGGCTAATAGCCAATGTAATGAAGACTTTACACCAGCTGATCTCCTCAAAACCAGATTGTTGAAGTTAAATTTCAATAATGCCAGTTTTGTCAGTTTAAGCCATTTAATAGTCATAGTACATGTACATACATTGTACAAATCATAAGTGTAGAAGAAGACTTATTTTGAACTGACTCCAACAAAACCTAGACAGAGGTAAAAATAAATAATATATTGCATTAAAATTTTAATAAGAGCCATTAGCTGCATGTTACTTACCTGATTCCTCAAAGCACATCCAAAATATGTTACATTTTCTTGGGATCTTAAAGTAAACAGGCCAATTTCCTGGCTGTTATATATTATATGAACCAGCTGTATAGTGGAATGAACCATCAAAGGAACAAGGAATATCATCTGAAAGAAGATACATTACAATCATGTACTGTAAACATCACTAAAATCAAAAACTTTATGAATACTAAATTAATAATGTGATTGTGAAAGGTTTCATTAACTTACAGTCTTACCACAAAATACTATCAAAGTTATTATACTATGAAACTATTTTTTACAGGATCATAAATTGTTTTACACACAGCAAGGCTCAAAAATTTCAAAATTAAAAAGATTTTCATTATACATGTTATATGGCATAAATTCCCACTATCCAAAAAAAAAATCATCCTGTTACAAAACATTCTGAATCAACAATAATAGATCAACAATAATAGAAAAAGAGAGTAGTCACCAGACAGAATTAACATGACTTATGAGACCCACAGCAAAAACAGTTACCATTTTATAAATGGAAGTGTCTAGACATCCGGTAACCAGAAACCTAGCCGGTGTTCTAGCCAACCGGTAACAGGACGCCTAGCCTATCCCAAAATTTTTATCCTATAGGGGTTTTCTAGGTGTCCGGTAATCAATTTTCAAATATTGTATACGCCTTGCAGATGAATATTCAAACCTATGCCAAAAAATGATACAAAAAAATTTATTTACTTACAGTATTCATATATAAAAAGATCGCCGAACAGCTAGAAAAACATTTGGGGAGAGGCTAGTCGTATTGTTGCCGGACAGCTAGAATGCAGGGTAGGCGTCCGGTTACCGGACATCTGCATATTTCCTTTTAAAATACCTTGGCTACTACGTGAGAGGGGACTTTTCGAGAAATGATGTGACACAGGCAGGCATCTATAAGTCTGCATCAAATTTATTAATTATCATTGCTACGTCATGTACATGTATATTGTATTTTCCATAGGCCCCATCTAACGGTATCCTTATGGTATAGCATTATATAGTAAGAAAAGAAAAGGTAGGACACTTCCGAAACACCAGATCTGGTTTGAAGCTAATATAGAACGGACGGTTCAAACGATACACTTAATTAATTGATATTACTGTAATAAACCTACGGCATAAGTTTAACCTTTATCACTAGTGTATTTTTAAAGAAATCAGCGATTTCCACGAACTTCAGATTTCTACACCTTCCCTGCTTGTATACATCCGGTTTGCAAGGGAGTGAATTTGTAGTCCTTACTGCGGTGGTCAAAAATAAACCTTCAATATCGAAGGTATAAAATTTCGTGAAATAAATTGAAAAATTTATATTCTGTACCGGCTTGGCCCGATATAATAATGTTGTGGCCACGCTTAGCAGCGCTCCTTAGTTCGTCTAACTGAATTGACATTTTTGTTTATTATTGTTTGCCGCTATTTTTTCATTTAGTTCTATTGAAGTAATGATGATGAAGGTATAAGTCGAGGTATATCGATTTTTCCCGGTATCTGTCAAACTATAACTATTAACCAATGAAATCGCTGAGAATATTTCGCACCGTAGATCCGGAAACAGCGGAGCAAAGCAAATGTTGGACTCGATTCAAAATGTAAAACATGGATTTTATAGCTATAAATAGGACTTAATTGAACATTTTTTGTTGTATATTTGTTAAAATTAATATTTCCAACTAATGTTTAAATTTTATTCTATTGAAATCGATCATATATTAATGAATAAGAGAATATGGGTATTCGGAAGTGTCCTACCTTTTCTTTTTTCTTACTATATAAATGCTATACCATAAGGATATCGTTAGATGGGGCCTGTGGTATTTTCAATATCTAGCTTACTATGGACAATGAACTAATCTGATGAATCCTGGTCGCCTCCAGTAAGAAGCTGCCTGCCTTCAATAATCTTTGTGATAACCCAACTGGCCATTTTATATTAAATACACAGCCATAGTGAAATCATCTCTGTTTAGTGGCCACAAGATAAATTTCATAAATTTCCCTCGCTATGTTTTGGATTCACTTCCGGGTAAAAAAAAACGACTTATTTCAGTGAAAGTTTCAAATATATTAGAGAACTTCATTAACAACTGTTTTTAAACGGTACTTACCAAATCAGTAAACAGTATTACAAGTCTCAGATCCCTTCATCGTTGAACAAAAGGTAGTTAAACAAAAGTAAACTTCACTGGCTTCCCCGTTTTACTGTTAAAATCCGAAACCGGAAACATCCATAGCGAAGGGGAAACAACTGATTTTCAACGAAATATTTTGCCTCAGGCGTAATACCACTATTTTTTTACAGGTCTGATGTCTAAATATTCTTTCTGTAGTAGGCTGTCATCAATCATGTAACAAGCAGTCGTACTTTAACGTTCAAACTTTTGCTAATTAAAACATGTGTAAGAAAGCTGAGCGCGTAAACTTGGCGCAACTTTAAACGTCGTTTCTCGATATTACGTCATGCCGCATCTGGACCGGTTTTCAAAGACGACGTCACAAATATGTTCATATTGTTGCGTTTCACTCTCTTTAATATGTAAGGCATACCTTGATATTAAAAACGCTGACTCGGCATTTATTTCTTTCAACGTATATTCAATTGCAAAATTTATTTTACTACAGCTTGATAGTCGACACGTGTATCATGACCAGTCCACACGTGCAATATGGCCAACACGCACGTGTTCATCGAAAAGACAGTTCCATTTGCTTAAAATGGATTCTAAATCAATAATAAAAGTGTGCACATGTAACAATATCAATTTTTGTATAAAGGATATTAATGTGTAGATACATTACTTGACATGGCATTTTATTACGTACATCTATTTTGAATCACATTTTATAACTTTGGGTGACTAACAGAAGAGACATATAAATGAGCCGTGCCATGGGAAAACCAACATAGTGGGTATGCGACCAGCATGGATCCAGACCAGCCTGCGCATCCGCGCAGTCTGGTCAGGATCCATGCTGTTCGCTAATAGTTTCTCCAATTCCAATAGGCTTTAAAAGCGAACAGCATGGAGCCTGACCAGACTGCGCGGATGCGCAGGCTGGTCTGGATCCATGCTGGTCGCAAACCCACTATGTTGGTTTTCTCATGGCGCGGCTCAAATATTTTATTGACCACACGAGTGAATAAATATTTCTTACAACTTACTTTTCTTTCATTTCATTTCTTAATCATAATTACCAAAAAATGTAAATATGTTTAATTTCTTAGTTTTTACAGTACTGCAGAAATATCGAGTCTTTCCGACTGCATTATTACAAAGCAGTTTGAAATTTAACATAAAAATAGCATCTGGAGCAATTTAAAGATCTTCTTTAAAACTTCTCAGATATGCTCAAAGACCTCAGATAACTTCTTAACCTACAGAAAGTTGACACATTATTTATTGCACTTGGTGCTCTTTACATGACGATCATGTATCAAACATTATACGTGAAGAACGTGCCAAAATAAATCATTTCGCAGTCATTAAACCTCTGTACATACTCATGTATAAGAAAAAGAACAATTCCAGGAATTCTAATGAAGTTTATGTAACAGAGTTTCAACTTATCGAGAACGAGGTCGATTATTATCATTAAAATAAGGAAGCTTTGTTTTCTCCAACATGATCAAGTAATTGAAGGTATCGGCTTGTTAACAAAATATTTCAGACATTCCATTCAAATATATGGTAGAATAATCACTTTTTTTAAAATCATTTTGATTAACAAGGCTTTTCGCAAAGTGCAGTTTTGCAAGATGGAAATATTAACCGAACATCATTCTAAGGGTCTTAGAGGCTATTTGTAGGATTTTTTTGTTTGATTTCAGCCCAATTTTATGGCCAAAAGTGTACTTTCGCCATGCAGATATCGGGCAAAATCACAAGGATTTTCATTATATTTAAAATGATAATGTTTAACAATGATATTATTATAAATAATAATTCTACTAAAAATCCTTTTTACTAGCAATAGGATCAACACTATCATTAGCAAAATTTCTAAACTATTCAAAACTAGAATAAAAAAAATAGTAAAGTGGCTTTTGCCATGAACTTTTGACCTATGAATTATGTCAAACATTCTGTTCACAAGGGCGTTCCTCCATCTTGATAACATGTCAAAATGCACTTTGTTGGTTTTCTCATGGTGCGGCTCAAATAAAAGTTCGTTGAAAAAGCTTCTCATTTCACGTCGTTATTAAAGAATGAGCTTTCAAGAGTATTATTAAAAAATACATCAAAGGCAAAACTTTCACTTTTCATTATAGCCTTTATATCAAAATGTCTCTGGATAATAAATCAATGAAATGGAATGCGGGTATCCTTCTTTGCAAGTGGCAATCACTGTAAAATGTCAGGCACACCTAAATTATTAAATATAGCGCTAACTCGTTTTATTCAACTTCTGTTTGGCTGGCAAAACGAAAAAAACATTAATATCAAAGACCTTAGAGGACTGAAAGGGGCGGAGTTGTCTGGGGACTAAATGAAACGGTGTTGTTGTTTCTCCTTGGAAAATGAACAAATAGGTTGTTACAATATCTTCTGCCCTGCGAAATCCTTTTCCATATTTTTCCTTGCACATAAGATCTAGAGCTGTTCATTTGTGAAAGTATGTGTGAAATATGTTCATTAATGTGGTATTTGAGATGTGATCAATGAAGTCATGAAATGCTAAACAAAGTCACCATACTACGTTTTTATTGCTGTATTAACGAAATGCCGATTTTTATTAATTTCTTTACTGTAGATTAACAAGTTACAGTAAACTGCATGTGAGTCAATATATTAGAATATTTCAATCTTGTAGTGACCGAATAGGTTGAAGTATATTTGGACTAATTTCAGTTTCCAAACAAGTCCGAATGTTTCATCGTGTGGTATATAGTTTTTATACACCTTTCCTAATGACTTTGGAATGTTACCGTTTTGTCGAAAATATCATCGCCAAAATACTTATTGGAACAAGCACATAATATCAACAATATGCATGAATTCTTATGAATTTTCATCATTATACCAAATCTGTAGTGAACGGCCTCGTCACTATCACTATCAAAAACATAATTCTAAATTATATCTACCATTCTCGTCACTGTCTGGAACTTTTCCGGATAGTTGGACATTTCATATGCTTCACTTAACTGCTTTGCTTGTTTAGGTAATTAGTGTTGGGAACAAATAGAATCTGATAACAGATCACTGTAAATCAACAGTGTATTCCTCAATTAAGATTCAAATACATATACATGTAGTTTTGAAATTACTTTTATATTTTAGTTAAACAGGTTCTTACGGCATTAGTAAATAATACACCTTTTCTTATTAGTTTAATTCCTACATGAAAATGATAGAGATGAGAAAACATCACTTACTTTACCAAAAGTATGGATGGTTATTTGCATAGGTAGTAACACGACAAAGTATCAATACCAATAGGACATTTTCAGATATGAAATGTGCATCTTATACACTATAATTAAAACATACTGTACACCTGTATTACTAGTTGTATGATTACTAGTATCTGAAGGCATATGATTACGTTTATGTCAATGCATTATTACAAGTATTTAAAGGTATAATTACATGTATGCCAAGGTATGATTACATGTATGTCAAGGCATAATTACATATATACCAAGGCATAATTATATGCCAAATCATAATCACATGTATGCCAAGGCATAATTACATGTATGTCAAGGCATAATCACTTGTATACCAAGGTATGATTACATGTATGTCAAGGCATAATTACATGTATGCCAAGGCATAATCACATGTATGCCAAGGCATAATTACATGTATGCCAATGCATAATCACCTGTATACCAAGGTATGATTACATGTCTGTCAAGGCATAATTACATGTATGCCAAGGCATAACCACATGTATGCCAAGGCATGATTACATGTATGCAAAGGCATAATCACTTGTATACCAAGGTATAATTACATGTATGCAACGGTATGATTACATGTATGCTAAGGCATAAGGACATGTATGTCAAGGTATAATTACATATATGTCAAGGCATAATCACATGTATGCCAAGATAATTACATGTATGTCAAGGTATAATCACTTGTATGCCAAGGTATGATTACATGTATGCAAAGGTATGATTACATGTATGCTAAGGCATAATTACATGTATGCCAAGGTATAATTACATGTATGTCAAGGCATAATCACATGTATGCCAAGATATAATTACATGTATGTCAAGGTATAATTACATGTATGCCAAGGCATAACCAATTGTATGCCAAGGTATGATTACATGTACGCAAAGGCATAATCACATGTATGCCAAGGCATAATTACATGTATGTCAAGGCATAAGGACATGTATGCAAAGGCATAATCACATGTATGCCAAGGTATGATTACATGTATGCAAAGGCATAATTACATATATGTCAAGGTATAATCACATGTATGCCAAGGTATAATTACATGCATGTCAAGGCATAATCACATGTATGCCAAGGCATAATCACATGTATGCCAAGGTATGATTACATGTATGCAAAGGCATAATTACATATATGTCAAGGCATAATCACATGTATGCCAAGGTATAATTACATGTATGCCAAGGTATGCTTACATGTATGTCAAGTCATAATTTCATATATGCCAAGGTATGATTACATGTATGTTAAGGCATAATTACAGGTATGCCAAGGTATAATTACATGTATGTCAAGGCATAATTACGTGTTTATCAAGGTATGATTACATGTATGTCAAGGCTGGTTACGTCTATGTCAAGGTATAATTACGTATTTGTCAAGGTATGACAATGTATAACACTGGGTATTTTAATACGAAATAACGGGTAGGTCAGTGTATAAATACGGGTATGTCTGTATTTAACTACGGGTAAGTCTAGTTATTACGATTGGTGTGTTTCCGAACTAAAACGTTCGATTCTATGGAATTTGAGATACCATGTTTCAGCTGTATATACAAGTTACATTTATGCCAAGCCTGATAAATAATGTTACCTTAAACAAAATGAATGCAATGTATGTTTAATATTACCGTCATTAGTTTTGGAGGTGTAAAGTGTACACCTTCTTTCATTTTCCGTTAACTGGCAAGATAAACACTAAAGAATGAATGCTACGGAAACGTCTGCGGTTTATTTAAAGGTTATAATGTTTTTGACAACAACTCTAACACGAACTGATTCATTTTCCTATTAAATAAAGAGGGCTGAAAATTGTGTTGCTATACAGTTATTTTTTCTGACGTCGGAAGTATTACGTCATAACGTCAAACGGCATAGCGGCACGCTGGAAAATAATCCAACAGAAAACAGGCAAATATTTGATGGATGTCCTCAAGGATGTACTCGAAATCCTTGGTAACGTGTTAAGGCAGAGCCCTCGTGATATAATTCATTTTATTCAACGACAAATCACAAAATGAGATTTATTATTTCTTAAACAAAAATTGAACGGGTAACCTTCCTCTCGTTTAAACATGTTTTACTGCATATATAATTTGTGCTATTTCATTATTATATGGCGCCTCGCCGAACGTCGCAACGCGGTGCCATAAGGACGTTTGTTGTTACGACAGAACAAAATGTTACAAATCAGCCACCATAACAAGACAATGTTTGCCTGCAATTTCCATTAATGAGAGAACGTAAAAAATATGGAGAAAATACACAACAGCAAATTATCATATAATCACAATTTAGTGCTAAAATCTAGCCTTATTAAATAATATTGTGGGCGTTAAGTCTAAAATTTAAAACAGTTACAATACAGAAAAGTACATTTAAGTAGGCGGGGTAAAAGCTGTAAACTTATATAATTTCTGTTTATAATTTAATTCATATTTATTACATTATATTTGACATATCACTCTCGGTATTTCAAAAGGTTGAATTTCAAAATTCTTATAATTCTATAAACTAATAAACCAGTACATGTATCCAGTGGCAACCACTAATCGACACACAAACTAACAGATAGACGGACAATTAACTTTCCTTACAGTATCCAAATATACTTTAATCTCAACAGGTGTCTGGAACTCTATTGGTAAGAGACCAAATAAAGGACCCACTTGAGCATGAACAAAATAACAAAGTTTATGTGTTAACTGAAAAAATGCCATGCCGTGAATTCCCAGTCAAAATTACCACTTTAGATTTTCGCAGTAGAGAACTGTGGCAAGTCTATATCTGCATGTAGTTTTCGTGTGGCTATCGGTGTGTAACATTAACGTATTGCATTGACCGTTAATTGTAGGCTCTAGCATTTATTTTTATCCATCGGTATTTAACAAGTTAGAAGAGTTAAAGACCCACCAATACCTAGTGGTCTACTTTTCCTCCCACATGAACTTTGTGCAAATAATTCTGGTAATACTGGTATCATACAACTATTCTACAAGATGACAGGTGGACAAGCTCAGTCCGGTTTTCATAACTTCATCTGCAAACTTACTCAGTCATTCTCTTCTCAGTATAGTTTTATAAAAAATAAAATAATAACTATCTTACATTGTATATAGAAACAAAGTGTGATCTAAACTCACCTTAATACATGAAGTACCGTGCATACTACTACATTAATTGAATAATATATTTAGTAATACATTGTCTTAGCCTTATATCTGTTACTGTCAAACTATAATTAGACACTTGTTATTTCTCATTTCTCCATACAAAAATGTATAATTACAATTATGGAACAATCTGACTGAAATACTTGATCTTCTAAACCAAGATCCGAGAAGGACCCATTCTTAATCGTGTTCTGTATATTTTTGATTTCCAGAATTGCTATTTTTATTTTCGCAATTCTATTTTTTTTTATTTTAACCAATCAGACGACTTGTTCGAATGTCAAAGATTAAGAAAAAAATGTGTAGGTTGTCAGGGACTCGAATTCGGGACCAGTCGCTTACAGAGCAAGTGCTCTACCGACAGAGCTAACGGTTTACCGACAGAGCTAACCGGCTGACACTTACGTCATAAAAATGTAACTATCAAAAACCCAGTCTATTAAAATATAGATTTTGTATTCTTACAAAATGTTGTAAGTAAGTAAAAATGTGTAGGCTGTCAGGGACTCGAATTCGGGACCAGTCGCTTACAGATTTTTTATTCTTACAAAATGTTGTAAGTAAGCCTTCTGCCTGGCTAACGGAATGGTCGTCAGAACGAGGCTATCAATAGCACGTCTTCAGATCCGAAGTATAGCGTAATAGGAGAGGTACTTTAGTCAGACAGCATTATGGAAATACAAAAGGTTACAGTTAGTTAGTGGTGTGTCTTTAAGGTAACATGACAATAGCCACTACTGACCTTGACATTTTAAAGTGATAAGTACAAATATATGTAACTCTCAAAGTTAGAATTGAAGCTCAAACAAGAGATGGCACTATTAGTGACAAACGCCCCCATGGTTTGTCCAAGAATGCTACAGTTCGATGCGCAAAATATGCCAGAATAGTTAAGTTATGACTAATTTTTCGACAAGAGAAAAAATTTCTCCGAAGGTAACCTTGACGTTAGAGCTAGGGTCTGGGTATTGAACATGACACACTAACTCATCATAGGGAAAATTGTGACAAGAAATGTTTGATGATGGCAGAGTTATTGACTGGACAAGAAACATAAATGTTAGCTTTTTAATCTAAGTTTGACTTTGACTTTGAAACTAGAGATTTTGGACTTGCGTCTGACACCTTATTTTAATATAGGGAACGTTTATGCCATGTAATTTTAAAATGTCTTCACCGACGGAATAGGTATGGAACTGACAAGAAACTGACAAGAAACACACCATGTAAACCGTTAACCTCTAAATGTGACAGCGATCGTGGAGCTAGCGGTCTGGTTGTTATGCACGACACGTTTTCTCGTTATCGGGGAATATTTTTAATGTTTTCATTTTCATTCCCATATTTTTGTTTCTTTCTTTGGTGGTTTGTATTTGTATGTATGCCTTTATATAAAACAACAGTATGTTTATTATTTGCATGGCTTAAATGCATGTATTTAGTCAATATCATCTTTGATATAATGGTAAACTTTTCTGATCTGCCATATCGGCTTATGATACTTCTCTGTTGTGTTGTCACATAGTTTATGAAGGAATCTAAATGTTTACGAGAAAAAAAATAATGTCGATGGTGAGATTCGAACCCACACGGTAAAAGATCTGTTTAACATGGACTGTATGCTTTACCACTGAGCTAATTTGCAATTGGTACAAAATCTTAAAATATTTAGATTGTAACATAATTAATGACAGAGTTACGAATCGGATATAAAACAGACCCTCTTAACCTTTCACTTGACTTCTAAGTGTAAACTTGATCTTGGAGCTAGGGGTCTGGGTCTTGCGCGTAACACATTGCCTCCTTATGGTAAACATTTATGCCAAGTTGTTTCAAAACCCCCTCATGGATAACAGAGTTATATATCGGACACGTAAAGATCTATTATGATATGACTTCTAAATATGACACTGACCTTTGAGCAAGGGATCTGGGTCTTGCGCGTGACACATTGTCTGATTATAGTTACCATTTATGCCAAGATATTTCAAAATCTCTCCATGGATAGCAGAAATATGGATCGGACACAAAAATAACCCTGTTAACACCTTGACCTTGGAGCTAGGGTTCTCATTTTGATAAACATTTATGCTAAGTACTTTTAAAACCTCTTGATGAATGGCAAAGTTACGATCCGGACACAAAACAGACTGTTTGACCTCTAAGTGTGACCTTGACAGTGTAGAAAGGGGTCTGAGTGTTACACATGAAACGTCGTCTCATAAAGGTTAATATATTTATGTCAAACTATTTCAAAATTCCTTCATGGATGACAGAATTACAGCCCGGACAAGAATTTACAAAGTTACGGTCGGCATTAAAATCAAGGAACATACTGTAGTGTAAATAAAAAGGTTATTTGCTGAAACATCTTTAAATGATGTAAGGATGTTATCATTAAATAAAATCCTAAAATTATCTAATGTTTTTGTTTTTATTAATTTTTTTTCTTGAAATAGATATCATGTGATATATACTTAATCACTTAATAACAACATAATATATTAGGCCCTAACTAAATCTGAAAAATAGATCCCTCAGAAGCAATGAGGACAAAACAAATAGTAAATATTGCAGACTCGATTTGTCTGATAGTTGGTTTAATTTGTACGCAAGTTAGCAGTGTACATGTATTTAGATAATTTACAATTATGCTTTGCACGGAATGAATTTGCAACCATGCTTTGCACGGAATGTCATGGATCAGAGGGATAGACTGGCTATATTCATCACTAAAACCCAGCAAACTGTATGAAATCTAAAGTGGTAGGATATTCATGGCATGATTAAAGCATTACAAAAGGTTTGAATTCTAGTCATAAGGAAGAGTTGGCGAAATGTCTAAAAGCTGGCACGTACTGCTCATTGAAATACCATCCAAGACTGAAAGTAATCTAATGCTACAATGACAGCGTACTAAGGGTGAAATTATCCAGAAATAATGACTACTGTAATTTTATACAAATATTATACAATGAAATACGATGCTTTAGCAGTAACTTTACAACTTGATACTTTGAAGTGACTATAGATTTGCCAGTTTTCATTATTGGCTACACGACAACCACAGTGTATAGTTCGGCTGACAGATTTAAAATTTTTCAGTAGAAAATTTACTTCTTTTTCAGATATTGAAGAAAAATATATTGTGTTGACCTGAACTTAAAATCTGAATATCATATATCAAAACATATGAAAGGACTGGTATGAACTGTTAAAATTATTTTTAATTTAAATTTGAAATATCAAAACATGTTATGGTCGGGTATTATGTAACAAAAGAAAACAAAACGTTCACAACACTTTACTCTTTGATCAATATACCTCAACAAATCTAGTATCTTTTGGGTAATAAGTGTATGTCCGTCCAAGCTTGCAGATAGACAGGTAAATAAGTGAACTTTAACTTTACGCAGAATGACCAAAGATTACCATTATTGTTCATCGCTTTTCAAAAATCATTTATAAGAGTAGATTATCCCTTAGCCTGCTGCAGGCGAATTTAACAGCCTTTGCAAAAGCTTGGGACCAGATCAGACGCCGATTCTGATCAGGTTCCAAGCTGTTTGCTACTCTGACAATATTTCTTCCAATTTTGGAGCAAATTGAATGAATTTTACAATTTTAGCAGACGACATTTCCAGCAGACGACAATTTATCTAGCATGCTAAAGATTATACAAATGTGTTGAATGTAAATAGTGAAAGATGACTATTGTATATCTTTAAAAAATAGCAAACCATGCTATGTGCCGAAGGAGTTTAACATAATATTATGCATATATATATAAAAAAAATCCCCGATGAGAATTTGAGTGCATGCATCCATCTTAGCATTGTTCAGCCATACTGACTACAGGTATTGTGTATAACTGAGACCTATATGGCATTATTCATTTGTCATGTCATATAATTGATAAGAAGTCTTGTGATAAGCTAGATATCGAAGACCCGTTGTCATGGAAACACATCATACACCAGTCCGTTAATTGTTAAAAAATGCAATTTCATTAACAATCCATGTATCAATTCTGCAAATCTCCATAAGAATAAATGGTTATACTGCAAAAATTTCATGACATTGCTAAACCAATAAAACTGTATCGCTGTTGAAGACAGTCAAATAAAGTGGACTTTGAGAATACACCAGTAAAACAAATCTAAAAGATCTTTTGAATATAGTGTACCAATTTGGGAGCGCAAACATTTCAGAACATACGTGCATGTATAAATAGAAGTTTGAACGCTTAAATATATACGTCTATGTGTATGTTTTATACTTGCACGTTTTATACTTGCACGTGGTAATATTTAGGTGGATGCTTATCCGA
Organism: Mercenaria mercenaria; assembly: GCF_021730395.1. Classification (NCBI taxonomy): domain Eukaryota; kingdom Metazoa; phylum Mollusca; class Bivalvia; order Venerida; family Veneridae; genus Mercenaria; species Mercenaria mercenaria. The sequence goes on from NC_069363.1 coordinate 101,503,043, forward strand.
GTTTATATACATGTACACTTGTGATTATGCGTACACGTTTAAATCTATGCGTGCACTTCAATTATAATTGTGCATCTACATATTTACGCGTGCACGTATAAAATATACATGTGGATATGTGCATCTATATCATTACGCGTGCACGCATATTCTAGTAGCACTTAAATATACGCGTACACCTATATATTTACAATGTACGTGTAAATATATACCTGGACGTATAATTTAACACGTGCACGCGTAATTCTGGGTGAGCGTATAATATATATTATATTCGCGTGTACGTACAAATATGCCTGCACACGTATATTTAAACGTGCCCTTGTAATTATAGGTGTATATATACGTGTGCACGCTTTTATGGACGTGCATGCTTAAATTTATACGTACATGCATAATTACAAGCATACGTATAAATATATAAAAAATATACACTGACATGTACATTTAAGCGTACACCAACATAGGTATACATGTGCAGGTACTAGTATTGACATATATACGTCTACGTATATATTTACACGTGCACGCACATTTTATATGTGCCAATATATTTTGAAACGGGCGCTCACGCAAAGTAGACTTTCGGCCCAAATGGTACACCATGTTATAAAACGTTGAATGCAACAAAGCAAAATGATAGAGGTACGGACTCTTTTTGACTGAGTCTATCTATGAGATGTTTAGAAAATATTGCAATACTTTCAAGCACCCTAGCAAGACTTAAGTGCATCTCTAACATAAATGAGCCGCGCCATGAGGAAACCAACATAGTGGCTTTGCGACCAGCATGGATCCAGACCAGCCTGCGCATCCGCGCAGTCTGGTCAGGACCCATGCTGTTCACTTTCAAAGCTTATTGGAATTAGAGAAACTGTTAGCGAACAGTATGGATCCTGACCAGACTGCGCGGATGCGCAGGCTGGTCTGGATCCATGCTGGTCGCAAAGCCACTATGTTGGTTTCCTCATGGCGCGGCTCATTTATGATAGAGATACACTTAAGTCTTGCTAGGGTGCTTGAAAGTATTGCAATATTTTCTAAACATCTCATAGATAGACTCAGTCAAAAAGATAACACCGAATCTAGGTATTGGGCAACTTTTTGCGGTGTGTTTTGTTGAAAAAATGCAAAGCAACAATAGCATGTTGATGATCTGAATAAATGTTGAAAAAAACGTTATCAAGTAATTTGAATACCTTTAAACCCCACCCTAACTCCTACTTAAGTGGAATTCTGTCACACAGGAACATTGGACGGACCCAAAGGAATATAAAGTATTACCAACAAAAGTACAAGTATGTCACGTTAATCTTACAAATGCTTTTATGAATGCATAAAACAGGAGTGGAATCACCTCAGGGTTTGTTGACATAAAACTGTTTTATCTTGTGATTGGAGGGAGTGTATAAAATGTCATTAAAGGAAATGGAACATTAAAGCATCTATATCTCGAAAACTATCATATATGCCCGATTGTTTTTCCTACTCTAGGGATGCGAAAGATGTGAGAGCTGTCAATGAAACTAAGTTATCAAATATAAAACCTTTCTGGAAAAATCGTCTTCGTACAATTTATGGAAGATACGAAGTAATCAATGTCAGATTTAATATCTTACTATAATTATATAAGCATGTCACTTTTCCCTTCCCATACCCCCTAAGGAAATATTGCAAGTGACACGTTTTACTAAATAGAAAGTCATCACGTAGTTGTTACATATTAGTATAAAGATCGTTTGTTGAATTCATTATTGACATTGGTTAATTGAAAATACCCATTTGAGACTTTCGTAACTTCCCTAGAGAAGGTTCAGTAATATTGCCATGGAAAGAACACCGGTTTCATAAATGTATATATAATAAATATTGCCGAACAATAACTCAGATATGAAGTTTGTCTCAATGAAGCCAAATCTTAATAATTGCAACATTTATTCCTTGTTGGTTAAACCAATTAACTTCGTGGGAAAATATTCCAAAACGCATGATCTAATTTACCTTTTTCATAGTGTTTTGTTTCTTTTTTTTTTTTTTTGTTATATTAAAAATGTCATTTACACAATTAATACGATGTAGTTTTAAGAAGTGTACAACGTGATAAGAAATCAGCATAATGGTATGCATAATATATAACATGGAAAAAATCTTGGAAAAATATACCAATATTGTTTTAATATTAACATACAAGTAAACAAGAACATAAGTTTGTTGGAGTATTAATAGTTTAGATTGTTTGTCAGAGACATTTCAACGTGCACAACTGACCTATATAATTACTTTCAGATACAATTAAACGAGTTCGTCTTCAGGGCTTCCAAGTCGTACACACCATGATCACACTCGGGCCACAAACCTTTGGAATACTTAGTATTCTTTTAGCTGTATCTTTGTCAATCTGTCTAGTCACACTCTTCTTCCTCTGGCAAATGGACCCGTAATAACAATCGGCGTTTTCCGTTCGATTCCGTAATATCCGTATGTGGCTTCTTAATTTGAGCCGCGCCAGGTGAAAACAAACATAGTGCGTTTGCGACCAGCATGGATCAAGCCTAGCCTGCGAGGATGCGCAAGATCCATGAAGTTCGCTTTCAAAGCCTATTGAAATTAGAAAAACTGTTAGCGACCAGCATGGATCCTGACCGCGCAGACTGGTCTGGATCCATGCTGGTCGCAAATGCACTATGTTGGTTTTCTCCTGGCACGGCTCATTTGTCTACTGAACGCTTAAGGTAGTCATAATCACAATCGGTACATTCTACGTCATTACGCATTCTTGTTTGCTTTTTCGGTAGTCTTCAGCTATAACAAAACATTGTTTTTCACAGTAAGATGAGACTTCCAAAATCACATAAGTATACTAAGGAATCGAACGGAAAAAGGCGATTATCATTACGGGTCCAACTCGTTTTTCTCTATCACTTTTCAAATGGAAAAAATGAAACAGTAAAAATGTAATTTCTTTTAGCTGAATTACTCCGATTACTACGGAAGCATAGAGGGGACATCGGATTTTTTTATTTTAATCTATGTCGAGGCCACGAGATATAACTAAGAAAAAAAACGAAAAACAAAAAATGTTATCTCGTGGCCACGAGATATAACTAAGAAGAAAAAAAACAACAATTTCTTAATTCATGGCTAAGAAAAAAACAAAAAAACGGTTTAATTGCCAATTCGTGGCCACGAAATATAAGTAAGAAAAAAAAAACGATTTTTGCTAATTCATGGCCACGAAATATAACTAAGAAAAAAAAAAAACAACAGAAAACGATTTTTTTTTGCTCATTCGTGGCCACAAAATATAACTAAGAAAAAAAAAGATTTTTTTTTGCTAATTCGTGGCCACGAAATATAACTAAGTAAAACAACGAAAAACGATTTTTTTGCTAATTCGTGGCCACGAAATATAACTAAAAAAAAACGAAAAACGATTTTTGCTAATTCGTGGCAACAATTAGACAAGTTTGTTTTTCGTTTTTTCTTAGTTATATTTCGTGGCCACGAATTAGCAAAATATCGTTTTTCGTTTTTTTCTTAGTTATAACTCGTGGTCACGACATAAATTAAAATTAAAAAAATCCGATGTCCCCTCAATGCTTCCGTAGATTACACTTCTACACGTACAAAATAAAACGCACATTCTATCCTCTAACAAGCCTTTGCAATGAATTGTTAACAATGTGATTTATATATTGCCTGATTACATTCAAAATAGCAAATTGGCATCACACAATAAGTAAACAGATGCTCATGTAATACAATATAACAATCAAATCTAAATACTAACTCAATGTTCCTGTAGACAGTATATCTTTCTAAAACAACCGATATAACTGTATTACCTCCAGCTTGGCACCCAGCAGGGTGGATGTTTTGCAATTATTTTTTACTATCTTTTTATCTCTTTGATAAATATTTTCAAGAAACTGTTTCCTTTGTAAAACGAGATAAATATAATACATCGCCCTTTGTCATTCTTTGACTTTGCGACGTAAATTGAAAATTCCCATGTAAAAACTAAGCTATTTGTTGTATATAATTGATATTCCTTATCATATAGGCACAATCAATAGAACCTGATAAGTCAAGCATTAATGTGCATACAAATGTGCTATACATAATGATTTAAAAGGACTAGTATAACGATCAATCAGGCTTTTATATCTATGTAAGTTCCATATGCAACATAAAGTCTTCCTTTAAAAAATCAATTGACTGAAATAGTTCAACAACATCTGTGTTTTTGTGCCTAATTTCAAACAATATTTGATTTTGCTTAATGAAATAAACTGGTATCATTTTAAGAACTTAAATAAAGATATAGGCTACCAAACAGTAGACGAAAAGTTGAGAGACGTGAATAAGAGCCACTGGTAGTATAGAACACAACCATGCAAGATGATATTAATGTTTGATAGAAGCTGTTCTTTCCTTACGACTTATCACATGTTTGAGGTTTTCGCTATCTTTTATCTCGTCTCTTTGATAGTGTCTATAGAATAATGTTCGTGATACCTAAAAAAATGAATTTCTAAAATTTTCTTTTTCTATTTTTGTTCAAAGATCCCATCCCCAGTTCTCAGTGTTTTCTTATTAAAAAAATAATCGTGCAAGTCATTTTTCAAAAGTCACCATTTTATGCAAATGCTAATATACTATATATCAGAATAGTTTCATGACTCAGAACGATTGATTTTGAGCCATATAAAATAATTGCATTCTAGGTTTGACTGTGTCATTGTCATGCGACGTTAAACCCAACATTCAAAGGAACATATCTTATATAAAAGTGCAGGAAAGCCAAGGACTAACTTGAAAATGCTTATAATTTGCCGGAACAAATTATGTCAAGTTCTAGATTCTAGAAACATAAGCGTTCATGTAATTATTCTAATCATAATTATAGTCATAATTATGAAGTATTCATTCCTAATAAACATTCTAATTATTGTCGTCTGCTATTTCATTACGAACGCACATTTTAAGATTATATAATACATAGAGACGCATAACAATAAACGTAACTTTGTCAAGCAATTAGGAATATTCCCTCATGCATTTATTGAGGTATGTGTCTTATGTTTGGGGTGTCCTCTTAGTTTTTACTAATTACTGAAATTAGTCTCTTGGAAGAATTCCTTATATTATGATTTTTTTTGGGAAATACTGAGAATCATCAGTGAAATATGTCACTATATCACTCACTGCATTTCAGTTTATCTGGCATTGTATCACTCACTGTTAAATTGTTCAAGCTTTATACCACTCACATTTCGGTGTATCTGGTATTATATCACTCGCTGTTCATTTCATCTGGCGTTATATCACTCATACACTGTTCGGTTTAACTGGCGTTATATGACTCACTGTTCCGTTTATCTGGCATTTTGTGACTCCCTGTTCTTTTCTAGCGTCATATTACTGATGTTATATCAATCACCGTTCGGTTTATTTGGCGTTAATATGTTAGTATAGTACATTTAATCAATCTATAGGTAGATCCCTTGGAGGCGTAAAGTGCAACAAAGCCATTTGATAGCAGAATGTCTCAAGAGGTGCAATATAAACTGCTGCCAGTCTCAGCGGCAGGTCTCACGTCCTCTGGCACCGGCTTAAATAAACATTGAATTTACCGGTTCTCCCGATGATAATCTCAAACGACTATAAATAATAACAGGTTCAAATACGAGGCGACACCACCACATGACACGCTGTGATAATTGAAAAAATCTAAATGGAGATCCATTTATAGGTTCTGTTCAAAAATCGTGCTTTCAAGTTATTCTAAGAAGACAATAAAGCTTATTATAGATACTTTCTGGAATGCAATATTTGTCTAATTATGCATTGCTTTTACTGTATTTCATATAGCAAATAAGTCTTAAATCGTAAATCTTAGTTATAACTGTAAACAGACATAATTAGAACTATTTTCAGGTATTCGTAGAAAACAGGTGACCTGACTGACAATCATCACTGGAGAAAAGGTATTGTAGAAGTGTGCACTTCTGCGTGCTGTGGGTTTCGTTTTGGGGAGGCTGTGTTTTTGGACCGTGGCATTACCTGTTTGATATTTATCCTTGAATATGCTAGAACTGTTGGAAGACATTAAAGACTTTTTTTTTTCGATCAAAAATTTAGTCTATTTGTACATGAATGGATATGTGCTATTATCCTAACGGAGTTTCTCACGGATGTTTTAACAGGCAATAGTATACAAATTATGATTATTTAGAGCAAACCGACACCTACTTGATATGACAGTCGAATGGTCCGATTTTTTAACATACAATATATGATTTTGCGGCAATCGGCGAAAATAACAATAGACAATAAAGCGTTCTATGTCTTCTATTTGCCACATATAGGCAGTTCTTTGGCTGTTCAGCAAAATTTACGTTAAGCAATGTAACTGCGATGGAAGTAGAACCATGTTACCAATTACATACCTCTCCCTAAGGGGTTGGGGGATCAAAATTGTATTATCTACGCATCAAATGAAATAAATGTTCGTCTGAGTCACTTTACAAAAGCCAGATAAAATAACGTAGTAACTCGCAGGCAAAACAATCAATTGAAATATGTTTATATGAAGCAATAAAGAACTTTGACTGTAGGTAATGTCATACGTACTACTTATTTGTACAATTATATACTGGCCTGACGCTCATAACATTCATAAATAAATGATTTCATCAATCATTACTTTGTATACCCGGCAAATTTGTATAATGATGGTAAAATAATATATCTATCTGAAATGATTCTCGGTTTACCACCTGCATATATACTAACGGGGTATTTAAGTGTGATATGTTACTTTTGAGAAGTGAAATTGAGAGCAAGTATGCAAGTCGATGTACTCGAGTCGAATCAAGTACAAAAATGTATTACGTCACCTCGCATGAGCTTGACAAAATCTGAACCATTATAAAAATAAAGTGTGTTTACCTTTCTAAACAGAAATATAACAAGCAGGTAAGATGAACTCTATAAAATAAAATTTTGCATGTATATTATTTACAATGGAAAAAATCATAACACCAAAAAATGCTAAAATGTGTGAAAAATATTAAAATGCCACATGTAAGTACGCAATACAGTAAATGGTAGTAGTTGGCATTTAAAATAAAAATATTTCTATATCATATTTTAGAGATGGTACCTACCCAAATACATCAAAGGGGGACAACTCTGAATTGACCGATAAACTGAAGCCTACATTAAACATTCATCAAAAGTGAAAGAAAAATCAGATAAGTCCTTTTTCAAACAACTTATCAGGCAGTCAAAATATGACCTACATTTGTTTAAATCCCTTTGTATTCAATATACAATATGCACGCTTTTCTCATGACTTACACTGACAGTTATTTTGTAAGTTGTAGTGAGGCCCTGAAAGAAAGTCTAGTAATGCATGAAGATTATATAGAATAATGCATACATTCCTTTGAAGAAAATTAACGACATTAAGAAACGTTATTAAGTTTTGATCTTTTAGCCAAAGTTACTTATTTATCGTTCTCAATGGTGATACATTGGTTTACACAACATTTATATATCAAAATGTAAAATGTATATATCCAACAATGAGAAATAACAAAAAAAGTTAAATTGGTAACACAAAAATTCATTGTCGTCAAATATAATTACAATGTTATATGGTAGTGGTTGTAATTACTACATGTTAAGGTAGCTGACAGGTAATGACTCTATGTAATGTATTTTAAGCAATTCTCAATTTAAACATTCTCTGAAGGGAACTAGCACGATCATTTGCTTTCCTTGAAAAACGAATCAATGCTGAAAAAGCATATGGAGATTACTCTATTTGATGATTTTCGTTACAGGTCAACTACCCTAAACAAACTAAAAGGTGTTTTATTTATTGTTGAAAACAAAGTAATCGGATAATTTCAGATCTATCAACATTAATTTAAAACAACTTATACTGTTTACACAACTTGAAAAAATGTTTTTGTTGGGGCCTCGCATTTACAAATATATCAACAATTATCACCTGAATTGAGTGCATTCATGAGTGGATAATATTGATGGTAAAATGGTGTAGGGGTTTGTTTACAATATAAAATCTTTAATAACTTCTTTAAGGTACATTTTTGGTATGGTTTTGGTAAGCTTATAATAAAGAACATGTCATTTTCTTTCACTCAGAATTTTTTCAAGCGTTTTAGGCTCTTGGCTAGTCTTGGAATTTGACTTTATTAAAAGACAAAAGGAAGTTCAGTATAGGCTCTTTCAAAATGTTGAAAGTAGAGTAAACTTACATTATACTCTATTGAATTTATTTAGCTGTGGGAGCTTTTGATATAGACTATAATTGGGGAAGTCCTAAAATTTTTGAAAAACGGTCAATACAAGAGTTGTCCATTTTGCTTCAGACACTTTGAGAAAGTCATTTTTTAGATATCAAATATTTCTAGTTTTGACATGGAGAAGAGGAAAACCATAAATATATTTAGAAACTTGGTGCACTTAGCTATCATTTCACTCTGAAAAAAACCAGTGAAGATGAATTTGAATTTTTTAGGTACCATCTCTACATATTTCATTTCTAATTCGTGATTTTTCGGTAGATTGCATATAACAGACCACAATAATATTCTAATAAATAGATACTATACAGAGCTAAAGGGATCAGTTTTTGCTTACCTTATAAAATAAATCACTCTTTCGAAACTGTAGTCAAAAAGATTGTGGTATGCTATTTTAGAGTAAGTCTTAGTCATTTGATAGTAATGGAATAGTTTGATCACCTACTATTGTATAATACAGTAAAGAAAACTGGAAGTATTTCTGGACATGCGCGTGGTCGAACATACTTTAGTTTCTACAACGGTAGAGCGTATTGCCGGAGGTGAAAAATTAGTTTTAAAATTTTGACGATGACGATTGAAACTTCTCTAATACTTTTGATAATTGAACATGTCACACTACCATTCAGACACACCCCTCCGCCGCCTGTATGTTCAAGACATCTTTTGATAGTAATTAAAAACAATAAATTCAAATAAAGTACTGAAAAGTCTGTAATTCTGAAGGCCAGTCAGCATTTTCTAACCCGTCTCCGCCGGAACCGCAATCAGCCACTAAGTGAACTATAGTTAAGACATTACATCATATCCGATACCACAATAGTTAAACTATAGTTACAATAAAAGTTGACCAAAGCAGACCAGTGTATAATCAGATTTTCATATATATATATATATATATATATATATATATATATATATATATATATATATATATATATATATATATATATATATTACATGTAAAATAAAAAAATAACAGAATTGACGCATGAGAATAACAAAAACAGCAACTCACCTTACGTGGCAACATAAAACGCCATGAATTGAATAAACTTTGAGCTGTATTGTTTTTTCTCTTTAATTTTTATGTCTCTATATTGCTTTCTCCATTATTAAACAAACTTGTTTTATTCTTTAATTTTTATGCCTCTATATTGCTTTCTCCATTATTTTTTTCTGAAAAAAGGCTACTCTAAATCATCACATAAAACTTCGAAATTTGGTTATCAATTTTCGTATTTTACACAGCCTGGTTATCAATGCTCATTTTTACAGTTTGGTGAGTGTTTTATAGAGCCCGTTTCTTCCTGCGTCGTATCTGAGAAGAAAACTGCGTTTCACTTATACCTTTGTGCACTCGTGTTCCATTTCTCCAGTGCGGTCGTCAGCCATTTGGAGTGCCACGTGGCAGTTTAACAGGTATAAGGATTATCGATTTTAGCTCATGTGGCACACTGTTAACTGCAGACCGAGTGATATTAAAATTCAAAGTAATTTGCGATGATACTTTTCTGTTAAAGAAGTAGAAAAAATGCAAAAAAAATGCTTGAAAATTATCAGACACATTTTTGTGGTATCCAAAAACAATGACTGCATGAAAATGTCTGTATAGTGAAAACGTCTGGTTTTTTTTTTTTTGGGGGGGGGGGGGGGGGGGGGGGGGGGGTTGTCACTGCACTTTCTCTCTATGTACTCTGTTGTTATTGTATAAAGTTACAACTTGGTATCTTCAACACTTTTAGAGCTATCCTCCGGACACGCAGTGTGATGGACGGACAGACGTACGGACGGACGGACGGACAATGTGGGGACTATATGTTCCCCTCCCCGCTTCGGAAGACCAATAATTATGTTTCAGTTAAATGCAATGCATTACTCAAATATCCTACTACTAATTTATCTTCGATCTCAATGTAACATTGATGACTTGTTGTCATATATTAATAGTACTGAGAGGAAATCGTTACTGAAACTGTGCACCATGTTACCTTAGAACATTCAAACTTTTATCAACTTTATTCAACTATACATAATTACGTTCGACCCATGTAAAATGATAGTAATGATAGTAATGAATTTAAACACCGACCATATCCATTTGTTTTTAATACATGACAGTTTTTGATAATGCTGTTTTAAGATATAAGTTATTTTAATATGTATGTGTATAATTATCATGCAAAGTGAGACTTAAATAAACATAACTTATCTTATCTTATCTTATCTTATCTTATCAACGAAATGTAGGTTAGTATCTGCGCCGAGAGCGTAGATGTTTTGTACTGAAAATTTGTAATAAAGATGAGAAAGTTCTAATAAAAGGAACAATAGGGTACATTCTAACAATACATAGCAAATACACACAAAAATAGTCAATTCTTGCAACTCTTTCAAGTAGTAAAACGACCATTTCATTTTATTTATCCTTTCAAATGAATGACAACCTTTTATTCATATCTATTTACTACAGATGTTGTTTTATGGGTTAGATAACGGTTACGTGACTGATATCTTACTTCATTATTATAAAAGAAACTTCTAAGGCTGTTAAAAGCATTCCGAGGTCCGGGGTTCGAGTGTTAGTCTGTCTTCACATTTTTCTAACCCTTTGATATTTTGATATTCAAGACCTGTACCGTGACTTATTTCCCCGCCATTTTCACCCAGTGACACTTAGTTACAAAAGCTGGTAGTCAAAATTGAAAAAAGAAACATTATGCGCACTTTCATTTATTTATTTATGAAAGATGTCGTAATGATGCGTAGAATTTTTAAAAAGAATAACGTCTTTTTGGAGTTTTGGCCAGTGTTTCCATTCTCAGTCTGACTAGAAGGCTTCGAACATGCGGAATAAAGAACGAAAGTTTTATAGAAAGTAAAACATGGACACAAATACAGTGTATATAACTTGAATGCACTCATCAAGACTTGAAATTCTGTTTGGAGCTTTCAGGTTAGTCAGCACTTTAATGGATATGCTTGGTACCCCAGTGTACGGATGTGAACCATAATGCCACAGTGTAATTAACTAATGAAGCATTAACGTTTGGAATAAAAGGATTGTTCTTCGTTTGAAATTTCAATCTTACAACAACTTTTACGAGAACCTACTTTTGACAATATCAGCAATAGGACTGCTATTCGAGACTTATGTCATTTATCCACTTTCTGTGGCAATAATCGGTTGATGTAAGTACCCGTCTACGGCTCGTCAAAACGAAGGAAAGAAGGCACCACACAGTATGTTAATCATATAAAGAAGCGAAGGGGAATATGTCACTTGGTACAATGAGGAGTAATTTAAAACTACCGAAGCAATAACTTACGGTTTTAGTAAAAATTATAAAGGTCTTCGTCTGAAATTTCAACTTTCCAAACACTTTTACGAGATTTTACCTGTTGACAGTATCAGCTTGGAATAAAATAACAGGCTACTATATGACACTTATGTCATAAACCTACTTTCTGTGACAATTTTTTTGTTGTTGGTCGCACCGACACAATTATAGGTCATATGGCGACTTTCTAGCTTTGATGGTGGAGGAAGATCCCAGGTGCCCCTCCGTGCATTATTTAATCACAAGCGGGTACCTGGGTACCTAGTGCTTCGTGATCATGGAGTTTATTCAATTTCAATGACGTTGGCTGGGGGCTTGAGGGTGACTGGTGTTTCATATTTCATTTCCTCTTACAAAAATTTTAAAAATAACATTAAATTATAGCTAAAACTAAATATTTTGACGGTAAAGATCTTAAATGAATTGTATGAAGTTATTCAAAAGTCTTATTGAAATTGAAAGTATTGATTTACATTAATACTTTAACACGCCCGATATGAAATTCAGACGTCAATATAGAAGATATCATTTCAATTCATGACAAAAATTTACAAGTATTTTTCCATTTTCAAATGCATTTTAAGACCATAACGTTGTCTCGTATTACATTAACAGAATACAGTTTAAAGATAAAATTCAAAATAATTATCATAACTCTATGACTATACCAGTTAGCCTTCTACGTGAATTTTTTTTTACATTTTTTTTGTTAATTTAACTACGCAAATGGTAATGTATCTTTTGTCTTCCAGTAACTAGAACATGCAGAGAAGGTTTACATAAGATTTGACCGAAGTTTGTTGCCATTAATTGCGTTTCTTTCATTCCCACTCTTCAGTTTGAAAATGGTGCATTATGGAACCCTGCACTGAAATGAGTTGAAATATTTATTTTTGCTGTGGCTGATTGAGATTCAACATTACATTGCAATTGCAAATTTGTAAATATGTAAAAAATAGGACCTGCCTTGTTTTGAGTTTGGACCAATGTTTCAAATCTCGGTGTGACTAGATGGCTTCTGACATGCTGAATACAGAACGAAAGTTTTATAGAAAGTAACACATTGACACATATACAATATTTAAAATTGATTACAGTAACGAAGACTTGAAATTCTTTACTGGAGCTTACAAGTTAGTCAACACTTTAACAAAAACAGCTAAGGACAAATGATCACAGAAGACGGATATACCTGGTGCCCAAGTGTACGGATGGGTACCATAACAGGGTTCTTGCTCTCACGAAATACATCGGACAATTTGAAATCAGATCAGACGCCATCTGGTAGCAAATTTTAAACTTGTTAACTACTAGTTTGCGGAGAAGCCAATAATATTTATAGTATGGCGACAAATAATAAATACTAAAAGGGAGTATATTAACTATATAAAAGAAACAAAGGGTAATGAATGTCGTCATAAACTATATTTCCAGGTCACTAAACTAGGATTATGTCACTTGATAATGCGAGAGTAATTAACTACTGAAGCATTAAGGTTTGGAATAAAAGGAATGTTTTTCGTTTGAAATTTCAATCTTCCAACAACTTTTACGAGGTTCACGGAGTTCTAATATTTAGATAACATACATTTGACAGTATCAACTTCAAATAGAATAACAGGACGGCTATTTGAGACTTATGGCATTAACCCAATTTCTGTGGCAATAATTGGTTGAAGTAGACATGTACACGTCTACGGCTCGACAAAACGAAGGAAAGACGGCACGATCGAGTATACAAATCAGAGTAATATGTCACTGGTAAAATGGGGAGTATTTAAAACTACCGAACTAGTAAGTTTTAGTATAAAATGCAAAGGTCTTCGTCTGGAATTTCATCATTTCCAAACATTTTTATGAGATTGTACCATGTTACAGTATCAGACTGGAATAAAAGTATAGGCCTGCTATCTGACACTTACGTCATAAACCTATTTTCTGTGACAATAAGTGGTTATTTTAGCCAAGTACATGTATACGGATCTTCAAAAATATATACAGACGTTTCAAGGTAGAAGGCTACCACAATGTGTCGATATCTTAGAATTATAAGGTCGTAAACATGTAGTATAGAATTTCTATAGACTTGTAACCTTATACATTTAGGCAGTCGTGTGGCGGCCCCTTACTGGGCTCCGTGTTGCGATATCTTCCAGTGCTTTATGATCATGGAGTTCATTCAGTTTTAACCCTTAGCCTTCTGGCGGCACAATTCTGCCTTTGCAACTTGTACAGACCAAGATCAGCTTACACTTCCGTGGAGTCTGATTATGGTCTGCACTGCTCACAATTCAGACAGTATCATTTTGGTAGGCACCCCTTTTAACGGTTAATGGTACTGTCCAAATTGAAAGATGGAAAAGTTCATTATAGAAAATTAGCAGGGTAAGGGTTAATATAATAGAAGTCATCTTAACCTTTTGACTGGAGGCGTTGGGGTGCCTGATATTTCATATCTCATTTCCTCTCACCGAAGTTTTTTAAATAACGTTAAATTATGGCTTCGTTTTGTCCTTGTATGTTGACTTTGTGTGCGCGCGTGTGTGTATGCTTATTGTTCGTTTTGTCCTTATTGTTGGCTTTGTGTGTGTGTGTGTGTGTGTTGTGTGTGTGTGTGTGTGTGTGGTGTGTTGTTCGTTTGTCTGATGTTAGCTTGAGTGTGTGTGTGTGTGATGTGTGTGTGTGTGTGTGTGTGTGTGGTGCACGCGTTTGCGTGCTGGGGGTTCGTTTTGAGGAGGCTGCGCTTTTGGTGCGTAGCATTCCCTGTTTGATATTTTTCTTTGTTTTTAAGCTGAATATTTTAACGGTAAATATCTTAAATTAATTTATGACTGTTCAAAAGTCTTATTGAAATTGAAAGTACTGATATAGATTAATAATCTAACGCAACGACTCGCATTGAAATGACGTCACGCGCCCGATATGAAATTTAGACGTCAATATAGAAGATATTGAAGTTTCCGGTTCCAGCGTAACTTAATGAATTCTGTTAATTATAAAAAAAGTTTGTATTTTCATATCAACTTATGGCATAAATTTACACGTTTTATTTTTTTATTTTTTAAGCATTTTAAGACAATTTCGTTGTCTCATATTACATTAACAGAATACAGTTTATCGATAGAAATCAATATAATCATCATAAATCTATGACTATACTAATTAGCCTTCTACGTGAAATTTTTTACACTTTGTTTTGGTTGATTAACTATGCGATAGTAATGTATATTTTGTCTCTCAGTAACTTGAACATGCAGAGAAGAATTACATAAAATTTAGATATGAAGTATGTTGCCATTAATTGCGTTTCTTCGTTCCCACTCTTAAGTTTGAAAAGTGTGCATTATGGAACCATGTACTGCAATGAATTGAAATACTTGTTTCTCTTGTGGCTGAGTGAGATGCAACATGACATTGCTATTGCAAATTTGTAAATATGTAAAAAAAAAAGAATAGGGCCTGTCTTATTTTGAGTTTGGACCAATGTTTCAAATCTCGTTGTGACTGACTAGAAGGCTTCAGACATGCCGAATAAAGAAGGAAGCCGTCCATGAACAGGCTCAATCAAACCGAGCCTGCAGCATTTTCGTTTTTGTTGTGTTGAGCGACCTGTGGAGTTTCCACTTTTTCTATTTTATAGAAAATGACACTATGGCACATATACGATGTATGTAACTTGAATTCATTAACGAACATTTAAAATTCTTCATTGGAGCCTACAAGTTAGTCAACACTTTAACAAAGACAGCTTAGGACAAATAATCATAGAAAATCTTAACTGATGCATGGATATACCTGGTGCCCCAGTATGTGGATGGGTATCATAACGGGATTCTTGCTCTCACGGAATACTTTTGGCAAATTGAAACCGGATCAGACGCAATCTTGCAGCAAATTGTTAAACTTGTTAACTACCAGGTTGCGGAGAATCCAATAATATTTATAGTATAGCGGCAAATAATAAATACTAAAAGGGAGTATATTAACTATGTAAAAGAAACAAAGGGTAATGAATATCGTCCTTAACAATGTTTTCAGGACAATAAACTAGGATTATGTCACTTGATAATGCGAGAGTAATTAACTACTGAAGCATTAAAGTTTGAAATAAAAGGCATGTTTTTCGTTTGAAATTTCAATCTTCTAACAACTTTTACGCGGTTCAAGGGGTTCTATTTTAGATAACATTCTTTTGATAGTATCAACTTCGAATAGAATAACAGGACTGCTATTTAAGATTTATGCCATAATTTCAATTTCTGTGGCAATAATTTGTTGAAGTAGACATGTACCCGTCTACGGCTCGACAAAACAAAGGAATGACGGCTGATCAGAGTAATATATCACTTGGTAAAATGGGGAGTATTTACAACTACCGAAGCAGTATGTTTTAGTATAAAATGCAAAGATCTGCATCTTGAATTTCATCATTCCAAACATTTTTATGAGATTTTTCTACTTTTTGACAGTATCAGCTTGAAATAAAACTATAGGCCTGCTATATAGGACACTTATGTCATAAACCTACAATCTGTGACAATAATTGGCAATTATTTTTGATGTGGCTGATTGAGATTCAACATTACATTGCAATTGCAAATTTGTAAATATGTAAAATATAGGACCTGTCTTGTTTTGAGTTTGGACCAATGTTTCAAATCTCGGTGTGACTAGATGGCTTCTGACATGCTGAATACAGAACGAAAGTTTTATAGAAAGTAACACATTGACACATATCCAATATTATGTTTACAATTGATTGCATTAACGAAGACTTGAAATTCTTTATTGGAGCTTACAAATTAGTCAACAATTTAACAGAAACAGCTTAGGACAAATGATCACAGAAGACGGATATACCTGGTACCCAAGTGTACGGATGGATACCATAACAGGGTTCTTGCTCTCACGAAATACATCGGACAAGTTGAAATCAGGTCAGACGCCATCTGGTTGCAAATTTTAAACTTGTTAACTACTAGTTTGCGGAGAATCCAATAATATTTATAGTATGGCGACAAATAATAAATACTAAAAGGGAGTATATTAACTATATAAAAGAAACAAAGGGTAATGAATATCGTCCTTAACAATGTTTTTAGGACAATAAACTAGGATTATGTCACTTGATAATGCGAGAGTAATTAACTACTGAAGCATTAAAGTTTGGAATAAAAGGAATGTTTTTCATTTGAAATTTCAATCTTCCAACAACTTTTACGCGGTTCACGGGGTTCTATTTTAGATAACATACTTTTGATAGTATCAACTTCAAATAGAATAACAGGACTGCTATTTAAGATTTATGCCATACTATCAATTTCTGTGGCAATAATTGCATGTACCAGTCTACTGCTCGACAAAACAAAGGAAAGACGGCTGATCAGAGTAATATATCTCTTGGTAAAATGGGGAGTATTTACAACTACCGAAGCAGTAAGTTTTAGTATAAAATGCAAAGGTCTTGGTCTTGAGTTTCATCATTCCAAACATTTTTATGAGATTTTTGTACCTTCCGACAGTATTAGCTTGAAATAAAATAATAGGCCTGCTATATAGGACACTTATGTCATAAACCAACAATATCTGACAATAATTGGTTATTATAGACAAGTATATTGACTTTCAAAAAGTAAACAGACGTTTCAAGATAGAATGCTTCCACAATGTGTAGATACCTTAGAATTATAAGGTCGTAAACTTGTAGTATAGAATTTCTATAGACTTGTAACCTTATACTTTTAAGCAGTCTTGTGGTGGCCCCGTTGTGATATTTTCTAGTGCTTTGTGATCATGGAGTTCATTCAATATAAATATAATACAAGTCCGCTTAAGCCGTGACTTGGAGCGTGGGGGTGACTGGTGTTTCATATTTCATTACCTCTATTTAAGATTTTTAGTTCAATAACATTAATGACAGCTAAAACTAAGTATTTTGACATTAACGTATGGCCGGTGTTTCATATTTCATTTCCTCTCACCAGAATTTCAAAAATAACATTAAGTTATAGCTAAAACTAAATATTTTGACGGTAAATATCTTAAATAAATTGTATGAATTTGTTCAAAAGTCTTATTGAAATTGAAAGTACTGACATAAATTAATAATCTAACGCAACGACTCACATTAAAATGACGTCACGCGCCCGATATGAAATTCAGACATTAATATAGAAAATATTGAAGTTTCCGGTTCCAGTGTAATT
The DNA here is from genome assembly GCF_021730395.1 of Mercenaria mercenaria. NCBI lineage: Eukaryota > Metazoa > Mollusca > Bivalvia > Venerida > Veneridae > Mercenaria > Mercenaria mercenaria. The sequence goes on from NC_069363.1 coordinate 101,520,929, forward strand.
GAATGGAGTCGGTTAATTATTAAAACAATGCAATTTCATTTCAACTGATAACAAAAATTTAGTAGTTTTTTTCCATTTTCAAAAGCATTTTAACACCATATCGTTGTCTCGTATTCCATTAACAGAATACAGTTTATCGATGAAATTCAAAATAATTATCATAAGTCTATGAGAATACTAATTAGCCTTCTACGTGAAAATCTTTCTTAAAACACTTTTTTGTTATTTAACTACGCAAATGGTAATGTATCTTTTGTCTTCCAGTAACTAGAACATGCAGAGAAGTATAACATAAAATCTGACCGAAGTTTGTTGCCATTAATTGCGTTTCTTTCATTCCCACTCTTCAGTTTGAAAATGGTGCATTATGGAACCCTGCACTGCAATGAGTTGAACTATTTGTTTTTACTGTGGCTGAGTGAGATTCAACATTACATTGCAATTGCAAATTTGGAAATATGTAAAAAAATAAGACCTGTCTTGTTTTGAGTTTGGACCAATGTTTCAAATCTTGGTTCTGACATGCGGAATACAGAACCAAAGTTTTATAAAAAGTAACACATTGACACATAATGTTTAAAACTGATTTCATTAACGAAGACTTGAAATTCTTAACTGGAGCTTACAAGTTAGTCAACACTTTAACAGCTTAGGTCAAATGATCACAGAAGACGGATATACCTGGTGCCTAAGTGTACGGATGAGAACTATAAGAAGATCTCTCAAGAAATACCTTGGACAAACTGAAATCAGGTCAGCAAATTTTAAACTTTTTAACTATTATGTTGCGGAGAATCCAATAATATTTATAGTATGGCGGCAAGTAATAAATACTAAAATGGAATATTATAACTATATAGAGAAAGGAAAGGTAATAAATATCGTCTTTAACAATATTTTCAGGTCAATAAGCTAGGATTATGTCACTTGATAATGCGAGAGTAATTAACTACTGAAGCATTAAGTTCTGGAATAAAATGTAATGTTTTTCGTTTAAAATTTCAGAAATCTAACAACTTTAACGAGGTTTCAATTTAGAATAATATACTTTTGACAATATCAGCTTCGAATAACAAAGGACTCCTATTTGAGACTCATGTCATTAATCCACTTTCTGCGGCTATAATTGGCGTTTATAGACATATACCTGTCTACGGCTCGTCAAAAAGAATACAGTTTATAAATCGCGTAAAGAAGCGAATTTAAAAGTAAGTTTTCAGGTACATATATGTCACGTTGTAAATTGAGACGTAATTTAAAATAACTGAAGCATTAAGTTTTAGTATAAAATGTAAAGGTATTTTCCTATAATTTCAAGTTTCAGTTCGAGGAGCCCTCGCTCCTCTAACTAAAAATTTACTAACATTGGGATAAGAGTCCCGTGTATGGGTGCTTTACACCTGGCACGTTAAAGAACAAGGGAAGCTTCTGGAATTGCAGCGTCTTCTGTATCTTGCACTATCCTCCTACATTACTAACAGTCTTCTGGAGGAGTCTCCTATATGGGTAACCGGTGGTGACTGTAAATAAACGTACATACACACACTCACTATAATTTCAGTATTTCAAACACTTTAACGAGATTATACCTCTTGACCGTATCAGCTTGGAATAAAATAATAGGCCTAGTAGTCACTTATGTCATAAATCCTTTCTGTGACAATAATTGGTTATTATAGACACGTACCCGTTGACAGAGTTTACGGATCTTCGAAGGTTATATATACAGTTAAACAAAGAACGGCACCACAATGCTTCGATGCCTTAGAATTATGAGGTAAATTTCTATAGAATTGCTAGACTATGTTAGTTTGGGTTGCAGCCAGCAGATGTATGAGATAGGAAGGTCAATAGCCAGGATTATCTACAGTGTAAGATGTTTAATGCACTGTAACAAGAATGATATTGTAAATTGTACCATATAAATTTTACCATTTAGATGATATAGATGGCATTAATGTCCAGTATTTGACTACATTGTTTTATTGGGTTATGCTCCGCCATGCCACTTTCTGTGTACACTGCCAGTGATTAGGCAAATTATGTGATTTTGCAAATAACGTAATATGTGCTGTAAAGATAATATAGGATTGCATTGTATTAACATGCTTCAGACATCTTCAGCTTACTGAATATTTACGTTGAATATTTCTGAAGCATGTTAATACTTATTGAGGTGTTTGAAGCCTTGGCGAAACTTTAGGTTGCCTGTTTTATTTGGTAGATCTTTTAAATAGCTGATTTTTAACGTTTTCAACATTTCATCTATTTAAAATGTTTTGGGAGATAACATATTTCTGAAATTCTGTCCGTGATTATAATATTACAATATGGTTAACGGATTAATTTCTTTTATGCAGTTTATGCATGTATAATCTTTGCAAAATCAGATGCCAGTTTATAAAATGTACATGTTCTAGTCTCCTATAAATCTTTATAGATTAGTCATTTATATGTTGTCTTAATGTTTTTATTGTAAATGTCAATGTTGGTTTTATACAAGAATGAGACTTTAATAAAGTAATAAACTTGCAACCTTATACTTTCAAGCAGTGCTGTGGCGGCTGTAAATGTTCTCCCCGTATTAGGCTCAAAGTTGTGATATTTTCTAGTGCTTTGTGATCGTAGAGTTTATTCAGTTGGCTGGGGGTGTGGGGATGGCCGGTGTTTCATATTTCATTTCCTCTCACCAAAATTTCAAAAATAACATTAAATTATAGCTAAAACTAAATTTTTTGATGGCAAAGATCTTAAATAAATTGTATGAATTTGTTCAAAAGCCTTATTGAAATTGAAAGTATTGACATAAATTAATAATTTAACACAAAGACTCGCACTAAAATGACGTCCCGCACCCGATATGAAATTCAGACGTCAATATAGAAGATAATGAAGTTTTAGGTTCCAGTGTAATTGAATGGAGTCTGTTAATTGTTAAAAAGTTTGTAATTTCTTTTGAACTCGTGACATAAATTTACAAGTTTTTTTATTTTTCATTTTTTAAGCATTTTAAGACCATAACTGTGTTCTTGATATTAACAATGTATTGTTCTTGTCTTTTGATAAGACATTTTATATACGTGATTTATTAAAACACTGACTTTAGGCGAGGAATAGGAAGTAATTTTTTATGTAAAACGTTTTAAAAAATATCAAAGAAATTTTAAAAAATGACCTTAGTTTATCTCATAAGTTTCATCTCGTGACGGTACTGAGTGCATGGAATCCCATTAAAGAAATGGAAAATGAAAGCATCTTTATCTTGACACTTGTTATATATACCTGATTGTTGTACCACTCTAGGGAAACGAAAGCTTTTAGACCTGTCATTGGAGAAAATATCAAATATTAAACCTCATACCATTTATTGCTGAAACAAAGCAATAAATGTTGATTTTTAAGTTTTTCAAGAATCATATCTACATTTAATTTTCTCTTCCCTCTGGAAACATTGTCAGTAACACGTTTATTAAATGGAACACCAACACGTGAAAGTTATAATTTCTGATTATATCAAGATTCTCCTTTAACCCTTACCCTGCTAAATTTCTATAATGAACTTGTCCATCTTCCAATTTGGACAGTACCATTAACTGTTAAAAGGGGTGCTTACCAAAAAGATACTGACTGAATGGCGAACCGTGAGACCATGATCAGACTGCACGGATGTGCAGGCTGATCTTGGTCTGCACTGGTCGCAAAGGCAGAATCACTTGCCGCCAGCAGGCTAAGGGTTAATGAAACCGACTGCCGTTTCAAAGGTCGTTATTCTACTCAGAAAAAAGTGCAATCATTAAAGACATTTTTCATTCTCATCGACACATATAAAGATAAGTTATGTATCTACAGTAGAAGAACATATCTTCATCACAAACCGAATTACACAGCATAGTGAGAACTACTTGTCCAAGCTGATGGACTAGTATCTAGCCATTCTTAATGTCTGATTAGTTTATTTAGGATTCTAATATGCTTGTTTCTGTTAAAACACCGATATGCTTAAATGACGTCACGTTAACGTGCGATGACATCAATATGTTTGTTGCGACCAAACAAGAGGGCTACTTTATCTTTGTATTGTTTCAGATAAAGGGCATATTTGAATCGAAATAATGTTCCGCAGACGTATAACCTCTTTTTGTGTATTAATAACGTTAAAACACGGTTTTCTATACATTATTTCTTAATTAAATGCATCGATTTATTGATTTATTTGTCGTAATTTTATTCAGGATGAAAATTACCTACATATGATAACGAATGTTATTTGTCTCTTAGTATTTGCAATAGCCGATTAACTGGATAAAAATGAACTATAAGGTATGTATGGATGATTTTTTCTCTAAGAAGATTGCATTGCTCAATTACTTTTGATTAAACCAATTTTGTTCGTGGAGATGTTCTTAAAGTTTTTACATTATTAAATTTTCACATATTACTTCTTCGGTTCAGACTTTATTGCAATTTATGTTTGACTTTTTACGGAAAAAATATATGTAATCTGGCTATTTGTACTTGATGGTATTTGCTTGGTTGCCATTCTTCAGTATTTTATTAATCTGTTTACTGTATTAATATTGACGCATGCGCGTCAGTGGTATATCCATAAAACCTACATGTAGTTCCGATCTTTCTGACAGCAGTAAGTAAGTTTTCCATATGTTCTATTAAATTAAACAAACTTCTGAGAGTTATCACACATAGCAAGGCCCGTACTTAACTTATGTTCAGAAATCACTTATATACCACAATATTTTTGTACAAAAGAAAGTCATAAGACTCTGTACACAAAACTCTGTCTGTACACTAGAAGGTGTTGTATATAAACTTCTCATTCTAGAGTCTGCATTAAGATACCGGTAGTCTGCCTCTATTTTGATACAGTTAGACGAAAACATGGTGTCCGAAAAGCGGTAATTTCTCCATAAACGTGAACGGCTGATTTCTGTTGTCAAGTAGCAATTTTTTACATTGAACATGACAATCTGTCAGATTAGCTGAAAAACTCTTTTTCGACCAAAATCGCATTTGGACCCCACATTCCATGTAATACAAAAATGACATCAGCTCAATACCGAGCCAAAAAATGCTTATCAGTCACTTAACTTACATGGCGGTTTAAGATGTCATTGATAACGCATTTGACAGGGAAAAAAAACAACTTGAAACTTAAATTTGAGACAAACCAGGGTTATGGTTAGATCCAGCAGTAAAAGCAAATGGTAAAAAACGCAGCCTCTCCGAGTCAAAACACTTCACACATATGTAAGCCATTCAAAGAAGAAGCCAACTTATAGAAACCCAATTCAATTAAAATAGATTTTAACAACCATTTATGGTAAGACCTCAAAGATTACATGTTCAATGTTAATCAACATACAGATTGTCTTTCTGAGGGATGTGCACCGAGGGTTGAGCACAGCCTCCCAAGATAATTCAGTTTGTCTCTTTTTTGGTGAACAGACATGGTGTCAGCGGTAATGTGACACAACTTGAGAACATGTTGAAACTCTTTCTCACCTGGTATATTGTGAACTTTGATAGTGGTATATTGTGAACTTTGATAGCGCGTAGTCATATCATTTTTCATACATAACTTTACACCTACCGACATAATAGAAATATCGATACTGTATTTGTCCAGTCCAGTTACAATAATATTTGCAAGTTTATAAGAATCCAAACATACTAGTATACTTTTCAACACAAGATTCTTTCTTCATATTTCATGTCTTCATTCGTGTCCAGTATGATAAGGTTTAAATGACGTAAATTTTAACTGCGGTTAAATGTTTAAAAGAAGTGTGTCACTAACCACTGTTTATCAAAAGGCAGTAGTGTGCAGACTTTTTCCATTTCAGATCGCGGGGCTTAGATGAACTGCATAATTATGAGGTTGTCGACAAATAAAGCTGCAATATAGATCATTTCGAATATACAGTGCTCGTTTATTCTTTAAAGAAAATTCAAAGACTATTCTACTTGCAGCATTACCAAATCATGCAATGTTGAATACCATGTTTGAGAGTCTGTTAAATACGGGAGTGTGGGGACTGATTCTCAAATGTTTGATAACCTAAGAAATCACAATCAAAGTTTAAAAGGAAATTTATACCTTTAGTCAAAACATACGAACATTTTTTTATAAAAGATTTAACTAATGCCATTAAAACTGCAAATAGTCTTTTCACTTACATGTCTGGTGAATAACGATGCAGATTTCCTTTGTGATATATAGGAAATCAGTTTAAAAGTTAGAAAAAACATAACTGTTATAGAATAACAGTACAAAAATATGGTCTCTCTTTGACACCTTATTGACATCGAGATAGGAAATGTCAGCTTGTAGTGGGAAAATATTTTTTCCCCCTAGACGGTCAATTCAACAGTACAAAAGCACCAACATGTTACTGACTGTAGGGATAATACACGTCTTTTTGTGTATTAACGTCTGCAGAAGCCCGCGGGATTGTTTGTGACCGAGACCGAAGGTCGAGGTCAAAAACATATCCCAAGGGCTTCTGCAGGCGTTAATACACAAAACAACCGTGTATTGTCGCTATTCTTGCATAAAAAACATTACACGACGACTAAATGCATTGTTTTCATATGTGATGACTTGACGATTCCGGTACATTTTTTATCTACCATTCTTGTTGTTCTTGGAAACGGTAAACATGTTTTAAATATCCATAACCGGGGCACACATAACAACAACACTACTAATAGCGTGATTTGAAGGTTTTTGAGCATTTTATTTTTATTTTTAGTTATTACAAACGTTACATTACACATAATTTTGCATATAACTTAAAAATTTGATAAACAGGAACACAATTATTTTAAGAATAACAACTTTACATTCGAATTATTTTGAGTACGAACAAACAGAGTACGGATGAGTACGAAGCTAGTGACTAGCTTTCGAGGTTTATTATATGAATTCTGCGAACAATCAGGTAAAAACAAACCGACTGATACTAACAATAGTCATTAATATAATACCTAAAAACGGGCAATAGCACAGTTACACGCGATACTTATTTATTCACAGTTATTTACAATAACTGAACAGACGCTTTGTAAAGGGAGTAAACTCTAAGAGAAGCTAGTGCGTACATTGATGGGGGCAGTACGTTTGGGGTTGGAAACTGATACAGCTAAACATACTATGGATTACACTGTGTCTATAATGCTACAAGAAGAGGTTATTATGGAAGAAACAAGATGCAGATGCCAAATATTAGTCTGCGCAGCAATACGTCCCTGGCAAAGCATTTCAAAAATAAAAATCATGTATTAACAGCATGTGAATTGCCTTGTTTCACACGATTTTTCTCCCGTTTATACATGGGCGGATCCAGTGAAAAAAAGTAGTTTTTATGCAAGAATATACCTTGATGACGGAAAACAATTTGGTCAGGTTAGAACTTTTGTTTCGTATATGTACACTGTAAATTACACTCGTCTGCCTAACGCCCTACATGTTCAGAATTTGATATTTTAATTAAATGAACAAATTGTTCTAAACTCTAATTATATCCTTGTTTTAGAGAATAATTATTACTATTTTAAAGACGAATATTTTTGTTTTCGTCTGTTATTACATTACAAAAGCAAATTTTAAAATGTCATGCAACAATATTTATAAACAGTGCTCAACATCGTGATGTTTGACGTCATGGGCATAGTTATGTATTTCTAATAAAATTGCCGTTTTTTCCCTGTTACTTGTGTCATGCTGTTTGTCTTATTTTAAGCCAGTTCTTATACTATACTTCAAAAAACTGCATATACCGTCCGCTTTATATCATATAATGTGTTGAAAAACGTATATATTTTTGTAAATATAATTGATTTTTGGTGATTTGACGCACTGTACGCACAATTAAAATCATTTTCAAACACCTTTTATGCAAGTAGAGAATAAAATAGTACATGGTTACCATCATGGTATTGATTCGCACTGGATGTTTGATGGACAAGGCATTCTAGTGTTACTAAAAGGTCACAATGTTTGCCAACTTGAGGTGTTGGTCAAGTGTCACGGTTTGTTTTAAATATAAATATAATAGTTTCATGGTGGGAAAACGCTACATGCGGTGTCAAATGAACCGAACTCGAGCAATATATCAGAATAAAATGTTTCAGTAATAACCAGATTTTCATATAAGCTCAATTTTCTGTTATCAAACAATGTTTCATTTCCCATGGTTATGAAAACACACCAGCATTACCATCTTTTTTTAAAAATGAGTTAAGGAGATAGGCTTAAGCATTCAGGTGTACACCTTGAACAATTAGCTGTCACTCTGCTCTACTCAATTACTCTCAAATTCGTTTATCATAAAGGAAAGCTGATTATACTAAAGACGTAAGTAACCGGTGTGACATGTAAAATGCATATAAGATTCTTGCACTTGTTTCAATGAGAATATTTGTCTCTAAGGTAACTATTAAGGAAGATAAGCAGGCAACTGTTCAATATTCATAGTACATGTACCATTTTTAGGTGAAATCCGCGACTGAAATGGCCAAGTATATTTTCCCCATTGGAAACCATGGTTCTCATAGTATACCCAGGGATGGGAAAAACATACACATTTGGCTTTTTTTTCTGATCTAGTGTCAGTGGAATATACTAGTACTACATAAATCTAGCTAATTAGACTCTATTTTCCACACAGAGCCATCTTACACCCCGGGTGTAAGTAAGTCTATGAACGCAATCAACAGCTGGCTACACCTTAACTACTGGTTAGTGACATACATGAATTCCATCTGTATCAATCTATAAGAAGTACAAACAAATGTAAAGTGATAAATGCATGTTTTTTTCAGAGAATTGTCGAAATATAAGAGTAAAACTTTTTCTTGTATTTTCAAAGTGAAAAATATCAAATGTATTTACATTGGCTAGAAAGTGTATAATGGGAAAATTTAGTCAAAACTTAAAATAAAAAGAAAATGTGTTTGTTTTACATGCAAGATCAAAATATCTTACGCCCAGGAACACCATATTTTACATTTATGCCACTCGTGAAAATATTTCATTATGTTTTCATTTGTGAAATATATTTAAATCTTACACTGAAACAAACAACTATCCTCTATAATAATATTAAGCTGCTTCGTTAGATTTCATTTCTCAGTAATACTTATAAATATATCGCAGTTTTAGAAGGTCTACAGATATAAATGTTGTGCTTTTTCAACATTACACATCAGTGCATAGCGGTTTTAATGCGACAATGAAAAACTAGCTTTATTCTAACTTATTTTCGCTCAGGGGTTTATCACTAAAAAAGTACGAAAAATAGCGAATGTCTTCATAACCAACATCTATATTTTTACACTAAACTAGTACATTTTAACAGTCGCAATTAGTAACAGTAATTTGTGTTAAGAGATACTGAATATGAAAACTTAACCAGTAAAGGAAGGAAAAACACATCACCTAAATTGTCTTAAGATAATTACCTAAATACAAAAATAAGAAATGCTTACCTTATCATGCCACGCAAACGCCTAAAAGTCATACTTCGCAGATCACTTGGGCTAAAAACTTTTATTCGTTTAAAGTTATCGCTTTGTGTTCTTGTTCTTCATTTAGAAAAATATTAATGTAAACGTAGTTTGCATAACCGTCCAGTAATGTTTTCGAAATCTCACTCAAAAGTTTCAACTCTGTCTTACAGAATGTTCTTTTCTTGTGTCATATCACACAGGAAAACCGCAAGGGATTGTTGGTTTGTCTTGTAACTTTGCACCCGACTTTCATAGTCAGAAAAGTCGTCAGCCATTTGCAGTGCCGCAAATGATCACGTGGTCTCTGCGGTTTTACAGGTATAAGGATTATCGATTTTAGCTCATGTGGCAAATTATTAACTTGAGACTGCCTGATATTAAAATTCAAGTAATTTGCGATGATACTTCATGACAAAGAAGCAACAGAAATTGCCTGAAAATGATCAGACATATTCTTAGATTGTGCGCTACCAAATTGATATAAGCAAAAATTGTCCGTAGGAATAGCAATTTAAACAGATTTGCTTATAGTGTTTCAGGTAATGAGGTAATTAATCTTCGTATTTGACTGTTAATCGAAGTTAAATGAAGTTTGTGTATTTCTTGTTGCCTCTTGAATTTAGTGAATACTGTAAATATTAAATTTAAAGGGAATGACCTGCATATCGTTCAACAACAAAGAAAAACAGAAAAGTTTAATATGTTAGGAAGTAACTGCGATATTTTTAAGCAGACTTTGAAACTTAGTTATTGACAGATTACGTGTTAAGGAAACATATAAGAATTAGTTGCTTTTACTAATTTTTCCATTCGAATTGTAAAGCGTTTGTAACGAGGTACCGAACGTAAACTGCCATATTTATAAGGCTTCATTAAAGAGTCGTTATGAATTCTTGTCATAATGGTTTATGCGGCAACCCGAATTCGATGATTTTTCTTGATTTAGCATTTTTAGAAATGGTTAAGAAGCAAAAGCTCATATTCGTATGTTCATGACCTAATTTCAACTTCAAATAAAGATCATATAAGCAAAATCTGATCAGTAGAAATACTGATACTAAGCAGCATAGCCTTTAGAAAATTTGTGCAGACTTTCGTTGTTTTCGTTATTATGTCTCCCCATATTTAGGGAGATCTTATCCGTCTGTCTGTCTGTCTGTCTGTCTGTTTGTCTGCCACTAACAGTTTGTCCGGACTACTCCTCTACAAGTAGATAATGTTCTGTACAATGGTAATAATTAGTAAATAATCGAGGCCTTCGAGTGGTTTGTCGTCTAATTAATCACGGCTCGGAGTTCAAATGCGCAGGAACTGAACCACGAGGTAAAAAGGCCTTGATTGTTATTCTTACATGTTCCTTGAAAGAGTTTGATAAAAGTTATGGTAGACTTCATTTATCTGAGTAGTAATGAACTGGGCGTCATGCGGCAATTTCACGTCGTAATTGGCATCATAATGTTTCCTTACCGGTCCGCGCGTCAACAGTTGTTTATTCCAGAATAAACAGAGCTTGCACTTCTATGTTTAACTTGGAATCAAAACGAGTCATGCTAGAGTCTTCCTTTACAATCGCATTTTGACTTATCAATGATGCATATTCCTTGATTCGTTTTAATAAAGCAAGCGGGATTCGGTACAATAACTACTAGGTTACCTATAAAATATTAATTTGTGAGTACCATTGATTCTACAGTAATCATAAATGAAAAAGAAAATATCGTTATCATTTCATCCTTATCAAATACATTACATGATAAGCAACAATTGTTAGTTGCTATGCGCAATAATTTCAATGCATTACTGTTTGTATATGCAAATGGGATTCGGTACAGTAACTCCTCAATAAAGAAAATGTAATATTATAGTATCTTCAACTTGACAACTGTCATATATACCCGATTGCTATACAACTCTCCGGGCAATACACAGGTGTCAGAACTCTCATTGGATATTAGCTGATCAAATAACATGCCTTTCTGCATTTATCAATTTCATGCAGTTTCGTGGAAACAAAGCAGTTAATATAGATTCTAATATCTTTCTGAATGAAATACAAAATTTGTTGTGTTTTCCATTTTAGATAAGAAACGTTTTCTTTAATGGAACGCAAACACGTGGAGTTTACAGATGATAAACGAATATTATTGGTTACTGTTATCATTGACATTACACATTTGAGACAACTGACTTGTTTAGATAAAAGAGCATTTCATTAATTATAGTGACAGAACTTAGCTAGAAAAAGGGCTGCGCAATATCATACAAAACGACTTGCATTTCTATACAAAGAAAACTCCTTATACCGGCAACTTACTAGTATATAATTTTGTCCTTTGTGGTCAGACCAATGAAGTTTCTGGGAACATATTCCTAAGGCCTTGATTCAGTTTAATTAGTTCCTTGGTACTGTTAATAAATATATTTCTATTGAACGTTAATGCCGAGTTGATAATAAAAACAACAAACTTTTTTTTAAGTATTTCCAATATTTGTGGCGGAATATCAGTAGCGCTGTCTTAGAGGGATGCACTTGAGCATGCATTGTACTATTATTCTATGTGCGTTTTTATATTGCATTATCTTATCGGTACGTACATTTTGAATCAATTGTGTTTTAAGTTATAAGCGCGAAAATAACTGACAAATTATAGAGCATAGTGTTTAGGCGATTTTTTTCTCTCGAAAGTCAGTAAAATATAAATTATAGACTCCTTGAAAGTGATCAGTGGTAAATTATAAAGTCTGCAGGATATCCAAACAAATAACCTAAAGTACAGTGCACAAGAAAAGAGAGTAAAAGCATTGAAAAGCTTTAGATCTACATTCGTCTTAAATTTTACCAGCACAATGTATCTAACATTTATTTTCACCCACTTTATCTTTTTCAGTTTCATATATACACTTTATATCTAACTTGGTAGAAATGAGCATGACAAAAATGTTCACCCTTTCTGTGGGCGACTTAATTTGAAATTGATCTAAAAAGGCAAATAGAATACACTATCAATATAAACATTGCGGTCTTGATTTAAGCGTTGCACAATTACAATAGTTTATTTTAGGGATAACAACGACAATTCAAATAATTGAATATTCGTTCATTACATGAATATTCGTACTAATGGAATATTCGAAGAAAATATCAGTTTATAACAAATCGATGAAAGCTAACGGAAAAATCCAAAATGTTATTTATTATGCCAAACGGAGAAATATGCGCGAAAATGGCTTCCGCGGTAGTTAGATGTATGATTTGTTAGATAAGATTATCGTTAGATCGAGTTCCCCCAACCTGGAATGGCCCGCCAAGCTCTAAGAAGTTACTGACGTCTACGGCCTGTTAAAAAAAGACCCACTTTTCCACTTCGTGACCCGGCAATCAACTACGGACCATATGCTTTTAACACATCTTTCCATGTATGAGTGATCTGGGGAATAAAATATTAATTCGTGAGTAACATTCATTCTACAGTAATCATAAATGAAAAAATCGTTATCATTCGATCCTTACCAAATACATTACATGATAACCAACAATTGTTAATTGCTATGCGCAGCAATTTAAGACATTACCTCTGCGGCTGAGGGTAAATGCGATTGACCTCGAACAAACATGAAGGTATCTGTGAAATCACTTAAGTAATAACACTGTGATACTGTCTGCTTTAGTAGAAATCATGTTTTTCAAGTTATTAAAAATAAGTTACATTGAGAGATACTATTATTCAACGAACAAGTGTACGTGACGATTCATTCGCCTTTATTGTAAGAATGAAGTCCCCTTTTTGGTCTATAATTTATTTTAATAACAAATGAAATAAAGATAAAACTATGCGTTTCTTTTATTTATTTTTTTTTTTTTTGTTGGGTTTAACATCGCATCATCACAATTTAGGTCATATAGCGACTTTCGAGCTTTGATGTTGGAGGAAAACCCCAGGTGCCTCCTCCGTTAACTATTTCACAACGGGCAGGCACGTGGATAGAATCAACGACCTTCCGCAAGCCACACATGAAGAATTCAACCCCCAAGTAAGGCCCGAACCCACATCGGTAATTCAGCGACTTTCAGCGACTTCAACCACTCGGCCATGGAAGCCCAAAGAGATATAACAAGAGGGCCAAAATGGCCCTAGGTCGCTCACCTGAGAAACATACCATATCAGTGTAAACATGTTTGATCTATTGATTTTATGGAAAGAAATACTCTGGCCAATGTTCAATAAGATTTGATAAAAAATTTGGTCTCTTAAGTTTAAACAAGTATTGTCTTTGATATGACCTAGTGACCTAGTTTTTGACCCCAGATGACCCATATTCAAATTGTACCTAGATTTTAGTAAGGCAATCATTCTGACCAAATTTCATGAAGATCAATTGAAAAATACAGCCTCTATCACATACACAAGGTTTTCCTTTGATTTGACCTAGTGACCTAGCTTTTGAGCCTAGATAACCCATATTCATTCCTGACCAAGATTTTATCATTCTGACCAAATTTCTTGAAGATCAATTAAAAAAATACAGCCTCTATCTCATACACAATGTTTTTCTTTGATTTGACCTAGTGACCTAGATTTTTACTCCAGATAATCCATATTCAAACTCGACTTTTTATCAAGGTAATTATTCTGACTAAATTTCATGAAGATTAATTGAAAAATACAGTCTCTATCGCATACACAACCTGTCTCTTTGATCTGACCTAGTGACCAAGTTCTTGAAGTAAGATAGTCCATATTCAAACCCGACCTAGATTTTATTAAGGCAATTATTCTGACAAACGATTATGAAGATCAATTGGAAATTACAGTCTCTATCGCATACACAAGCTGTTTCTTTGATCTGACCTAGTGACCAAGTTTTTGAAGTCAGATAACTGATATTCAAATTCAACCTAGATTTTATCAAGACAATCATTCTGACAAAAAAAATGGAAGATCAATTGAAAAATACAGCCTCTTTCACATACACAAGGTTTTTCTCTGATTTGACCTAATGACCTAGTTTTTGATCCCAAATGACCCATTTTCAAACTGGGGCCTAGATGTCATCAAGATAATCATTCTGACAAACTTTCATGAAGATCAGTTGAAAAATACAGCCTCTATCGCATACACCATCTAAATGTTGACAGGCAGACGACAGACAAAGGACGCCAGACATCGAGCGATCACAAGAACTCACCTGAGCTTTGCTCAGATGAACTAAAAAGGCACAAAATATGTGTAGGTTACTAACCGCATAGGAGGTGTTCATGAATTGAAAATGCCCTCATGTTATCGCACGACGCGGGTATTTTCAATTCATGAACACCGATCTAAGAGGTAAGTAACTGACTTACACAACGTCATACTATTTTGCTGGTTTTTATTTATTTATTTATTAAAAAGTCATTCCTTCCCTTAGTGAAAAAAAAAAATATTGTGGAAATTTCTTTAACTTTAGTAGATAAATTGTAATACGTATTTTTTTTATGAAAGTTCTGCTTGATACGCCAATGTAAATGCATACAATAGGTCTTCAAGCGTGAAATCGAGCACATTATTACACAGTTAGTTTCACTAATTTTTGATCAAGTTTGACTATGATTCCGACGACACTGGGTTTATTTAACGAGCAGGTTAAGCAAGAAGATGGGATTTTGAATCATGTGCTAAAGAAGTAAACAACAATGTCATTACTCAGAGTACATTTAATGAAGCTGAGGAGAAGGGGGATATTGTACAAATTTTTGAGCAGGCCGTAGACGTCAGTGACTTCTTTGAGCTTGGCGGGCCATTCCAGGTTGGGGGAACTCGATCTAACGATAATCCTATCTACAAAATGACATATCTAACTACCGCGGAATCCATTTTCGCGCATATTTCTCCGTTTGGCATAATAAATAAACAAACATTTGGTTCTTTCAGTTAGCTTTCATCGATTTGTTATAAATTGATATTTTCTTCGAACATTTGATTTAGTAAAACAATATTCGAATATTCGTGTAATGAACGAATATTCAATTATTTGAATAGCCGTTGTCATCCCTAAAGTAAACTTATCAAGATCGCAATATTCATATTGATAGTGTATTGGCGAAGAATCTTCCATTTGTCTTTTTGGATCAATTTCAAATTAACTCGCCCGCAGAAAGGGTGAAAATTTTTGTCATGTTCATTTTTACCAAGTTTGATAAAGAATGTACATATGAAACTGAAAAGTGATAAAGTGAGTGAAAATAAAGGTTAGAAATTGGTAAAATGTAAGACGAATATAGATTTGTCCGTTATTTCTAAAATTTTTAAATGTTTTACTTTCTTTTATTAGGCACTATATTTTGGGTACTTGCAAAGTTTATAAGTTAATTTACCACTGGCACTTTCAAGGAATCTATATTTTATATTTTACTGACTTTTGAGAGAAAAAAATCGCCTAAACACTATGCTCTATAATTTGTCAGTTATTTTCGCCCGTATATCTTAAAATACAATTGATTCAAAATTTACGTACGTAAGATAATGAAATATAACAGCGCACATAGAATAATAGCCTAATGCATGCTCAAGTGCATCCCTCTAAGACAGTGCTACTCATATTCCGCCACAAATATTGGAAATACTTGAAAAAAGTTTGTTGTTTTTATCATTAACTCGGCATTAAGGTTCAGTAAAAATGATATTATAATCAGTACCAAGGAAATTATTAAATTGAAGCAAGGCCTTGGGAATATTTTCCCAGAAACTTCATTGGTCTGACCACAAAAAATAAAGTTATATAATTTGCCGATATAATGAGTTTTCTTTGTATAAGAAATGCAAGTCTTTTAGTATGATATTGCGAAGCTCTTTTTTCTCGCTAAGTTCTGTCACTAAAATTAATGAAATGCTCTTTTATCTAAAGAAGTCAGTTGTCTCAAACGTGTAATGTCAATGATAACAGTAACCAATGATATTCGTTTATCATCTGTAAACTCGTGTTTGCGTTCCATTAACGAACGCGTTTCTTATGTAAAATGGAAAACACAATAACTTTTTAATATCATTCAGAATAATATTAGAGTTTATATTGACTGCTTTGTTTCCACGGAAACTGTATGAAGATGATAAATGCAGAAAGGCATGTTATTTGATCAGCTAATATTCAATGAGCGTTCTGACACCTGTGTATCGCCTGTAGAGTTGTACAACAATCGGGTATGTATGACAGTTGTCAAGGTAAAGATACTTTAATATTACATTTTCTTTATTGAGGAGTTACTGTACCGAATCCCATTTGCATATACAAACAGTAATGCCTTGAAATTGCTGCGCATAGCAATTAACAATTGTTGCTTATCATGTAATGTATTTGATAAGGATGAAATGATAACGATATTTTCTTTTTCATTTATGATTACTGTAAATTCAATGGTACTCACGAATCAATATTTTATAGGTAACCTAGTTTTCTTATACTTGTTTTAATTGCGCATTAAAATGTAAAATAGTTCGCGTTTTTCCCCGGATCATTCATACATGGAAAGATGTGTTAAAAGCATATGATCCCCTCGTAAACATACGCTTATTTTCGTGTTCACAATAACTGCAATTTTATGCTAGAATTAAATTAAACATGTTAAAGTTAAATATTCTATGATAAAGAAATTGCACACAAGTCGCTGCTCTTTCCTATTCAATACAAGCACTTTTTAATATATATAACTATGTAGAGCTTACCTTCTGTTGTATTTTATTGTAAATGTATATGTTTAATTTCAATTTATTCAATGGTGTCAATGTTTTTTATATGCAATATCTATCAATTTTCCCTTTTTCATTGATAATTTTATAATTTGGTGCTAATAGCTGTGCTAAAATTGGCCATATTTCGGTATCATGAACTAAATCTATGTAACAGTGGTTCGAAGAGTTGCCGCACGACCTATATATCTAACTTTTGAATTCTTAGACTTTGATAACTTTTCAACTGTATTTCAAAATGGTCTTTGATAAAACAAAAATGATTTTTCCATGTAAATTTCAGATGGGTATTTCTATAGGTTTTTTAAGCTTTTAGATTTGTTAAAATTAATTTAAATAAAACATACATTTAACATACTCTAGGATAAAATGTTTTGAAGCTACACACGTAACTGAAGCATTTGTGTTAATAAGAAATAAGATGTTTTAAACATCTCTGTTGCTTTCGTTACTTTCAATAGCTATAGGGAACTTAATTGTTCATAAAAACCCAGATATCTGTTGTGTATTCACGAATTTACCCAGATATTACCTTTATGTAATAAAGAAAATAATACAGAAGTTGGTTTGATTTGATTTGAGAAGAACAATAAAATTAACTACGCAGACTTAAGCATTGAGGACTACAACCAAATAAGCGGAAAATTGTAAAAAAAATCTCCATATATATATATATATATATATATATATATATATATATATATATATATATATATATATATATATATAACGTACATGCACGTGTTCAGTATAAAATTACAATAAACTGATTAATACTTTTTTTTTTAAATTGTATTGAGCGTTCAATATTTAAAGCAAATTATTTTTACCAAGGGTACACATGAAAAACATTTCTGACTGATTTCAATGCAAAATTCTCATCTATTGAAATGCAAAATTCTCATCTATATACGTATAACTTACTTCGGCAGTTTTAATACATTGAAATCATTTCTGTAAAACGTAATCCCCTGGTATAAGCTCCTGTTAGACTTAAGATATTAAAGATGCGTTGCTATGGTAATCAGTCATGTATACGTCCGTTACTAGTCAATATTTGTTTCTGAAATATGACATTTCTATTAGTCAATCCTCGCGTCCAACCCATTAACTGTATGAGAAAATTTTAATAAGATCGTGTATTGATATATTTTTATTACTTTCTTTTGTAATGATAGACATATTAACCCTAACCCTTATAGGGAAATATGTTTGTGAGGTAAGCACGAAACTTACTAACTATTTTGAAGTATATTGAATCCAAAAACACGGGAGACGTGCGATTTTGCTGTCCTTAATTACCCTAACATGAGGCCAACGAAGGAACCTATGTTCATATAATTTTGAACACAATTTCCAAAAAGTTAATTAGTACCTCTAGATTGTACATAGAAATACATTTGTGAACGTCTTTTTTCTTAAAGTTACCCTTGGCGAACCTCAATTGTGTAAACCTTTTTTTTATTCATTGTTTGATATCTTATAAACGTACTTAGTTCAGTTTTCGCGTTAAGTTTAGTGATATGATTTTATGATAAGACTAAACCAGTTTGCACTCTAAATGAGATTCAGTTAATAATTTCTCCCTATTTGGACCTCATATCATTTTTTTTCTGTGCAACAGTATTCGCGTTATGTTAAGTGATATGATTTTATGATAAGAATAAACCAATTTGCCCTCTAAATGGGATTCAGTTAATAATTTCTCCCTATTTGGACCTCATATCATTTTTTCTGTGCAACAGTATTCGCGTTAAGTTAAGTGATATGATTTTATAATAAAAATAAACCAATTTGCCCTCTAAATGAGATTTTAACAATTTCCCCCAATAAGGTCCTCATCATTGAGAAAACCTATTTTGGAAATGTAGCAGCATATTTCATGATTGTTCATGCTTTCTTCATTCTTATTCAGTTCTAACACTAAACAAAGATACGTACAAAAAAATATCTAATTATTTCCTTTTCCAGTATGTATCTTGTAAGCAACGAGTGTTGTAGGTCAAAGTAAATACGTAATGGTTTTTAGTCCTTGTCAATGTTATGTTTTTTCCAAATTTAGAACATGTAAAATATCAAAATATAGATATATTTCCATTTAAAGGAGAAACTATTTTCCAACATATTTACCCCCATTTTTCAAATAGCTTTGAAAGGAGCTTTCAGGGTAGATAGAGCATGTCCCCTCTTCTTGTAGGATTTGAGATACCTTAAAGTAGTTTCATCTAAATTTCGGTGCTTTCTTCACAAAACGAAACAACTTTGTCATATTTTGTTCCATATCCTATGCACTTTTAGGCTTCTAGGGCTTGTCCATTATTTCAAATAATTACCATATGGCGCTTTTCATTGAATTGCGATCTAGTCTATTACTGAAAGCTCCATGTAAACCACCATATGGACTCATCCATGGATGTCTTTATATTTTGTTCCTGTAATTGTAACGTATGCACACTTTAAGGTCTGCTCATCCTGGGGACAGAGAGCGTGGACAGTAACATACATTTCTGAGTACTGGGAAGTAACTAGCGTAAGCCAAGGCAGCGTTATTTGTTTCTCTCCGAAAATAAATCGAAATTTGGATAAATAATCAATAGAACTGTGAGCGTTTGTGTATCGGACTGTTGTAAATGTATCTACTACTAACTGTGTTGTGATATTAGTGAAAATGTCAGGACATAACACGGATAACAATGAAAATGTGAGTAACAATAACTTTTCAATAGACCAAAATGGCGGTGTTATACCACATCCTGATCTTATACCATTAGTATTCTTTCAAGAATCTAGCCTGTTTGGAATGCCTAAAACGGGACCCAAGTGATTATATGAAGCATGAGGAAATGTATAATTCGCTAGGGTCTTTGATTAATGCTACTTATATCACAGGACAAAGCTACCTTGATTACCTGTGGGGTCACTCTACGGGGTAAAACTCTTCCAGTTTTGAAGGCTGATCCCTTGCGATTGGACTCCGAACAGTTCACCAGGATAAGAATTCAAGATATACCGTTATCAGTAGACGATGGGTTGATTAACCGAATTCTCGTCATGAAAGGTCTAGACATAATCTCGTGCATTCGTGAGAAACTCCGAGGTAACGGTAGATTAACTAACTGTGCTACTGGAGATCAACTGGTCAGTGTGAAATCATCAAGCTTGAAAAGGTTGAACAATCCTCTCCCCCGCACAATGCATTTCGCGCACTTTAAAGCCAAAGTGATTTACAGTGGCCAACGAAAAATGACAATAGCAACACTAAATGTGGAAAATGCTTAGTAATAGGCCATTCGATGTTCCAATGTGAAAGTGTCGAGTGGAAATGCTCGACATGTCTCGAATTTGGGCATAGAAGCGTAAACTGCACTTCCGGAAACCAATCTGCTCCGGAAGAGTCACCCAATGCCTCGCAAGATTCAGCTCAGCCGACGAATCTGCGCATGAATCAGTGTGTGAGTTACGCATTGACAAAAGCACGCAATCCCAAGTTGATTCCCTCACTTCAAAGCCCGTTGACCCAGGAAAAAGCCCGACGCAAGAAGAAGGCGAAATCTGGCGCTAATAATCAAGGTCAAATGCATGGCCAGGCGCGGATTGACAAGTTCATGAATGCTCCTAATGGGACACATACACCAAACAAACAAAAGACAGGATCAGTCGAGCGATCACCACCAACACCTGCTGAAATCCTGAATGAAAAAACTAATTAAGAAATCGTGCATTGACAGAAACAGTTAATCTCGTTTGATATTTGTGATGTCACATAGTATAGTTTGAGACAAATTATGGACACGCTCTCCCTCAGGTAATATATTTACAATCGGTTTATCCTCAACATTTAAATGTTGATTGAAATAATTATAAATGTATTCATAAATATATTGTGTATTGAAAATGATACAAGTATGAAATTATTACCAATAATATATGCATATCTTATAAGTTTCAGTTGCTACTTTAGTATAAACCCGGTACTTTTTGCAATATCAGTTTTAGCATATGCTATGAAATTGAATTCTTATCAATGTATTTTGATATCTCTTCACCTCAATCCGAACGTAAAAGCTTTGATTCGGTGTGTGTATAGTTTGTTCATATTTTGTTTTAGTTATCTTGAAAACATATGTCTGCATTATAGTAGAATTTATTATACGTCGCTAAAGTTTACGTTACAAAGCGTTAGAGCGCATGTACTTGTATCGATGTGAAATAAATAATACAATTCGATATGTAAAATTGACAGCGAGCGTTTGTATCGCATATTTCGTGAAATTTATGTTTATGTATGTAACACGCTTTAACGGTTTAATATTTTCAGGAAAATAACAAGTTTCACGTTTATTGCAATTATTCATTTTATTGATCACCATGTATTATGTACAGAACTGTATGGGTCTTTTTCATGATCTTGATATTGACAACGTTGTTCAAACATTTATGTTGTATAATATACAAAAATCGGAGTAGTTTTCAACGCATAATATTGTTTATATCAATATGTATGAGGTTTTATCCATTATTGTACAATTTATTTTTTAGACTGTCTCTTTTGTTGTACGAATGTTTTACAACAGTGGTATTACTCCTTTTCCTACAAGTATTTAGCGGTTATTATGACCAATTTACTTTAGTCTCATGTCATATTGTTTATCTCCACGAATTGAAATGTTGAATTATTTTTACATACTATCTTTGAACTGTCAGGGTTTAAGAGACAAAAATAAACGTGCGTGCTTGAAACAATACTTTATTTTGCAAAAAGTGCAAATTGCCTTTGTTCAAGAAACGCATTTTACAAATGAAATTTCTAACGCTTTGCAAGTAGAATTTGATGACTGGCATATATAAAATGCTCTTGGCAATACCCAAAGCAGGGGCTGTTCTATATTTGTAAATAAAAATTTCGAAAGTGAAGTTATAAATATTTTTGACGACAAAGATGGCAGATTTGTACTAATGAATATTTTAATCGACAACAAAACCTATACATTCGTTAATTTATATGCTTATATTTTTTTTCGTTAAGTGAGATTATAGAAAAAGAAGCACAATGGCTACTTATCCTGGGTGACGATTTTAACGATACTCTTGGTCCAAATGATAGGTTCAATAAAAATGCAAAAGTTGCAAAATTGAAAACAGTTAAATCTTAACTTAAACTTATAAAAAATCACAAACTATGTGGCATTTGGAGGAAAACTTTTGATAAAAAATCCCAGTTTACTTGGAAAAGGAAAAATAATACAGAAAAGTAGAATTGATATGTGGCTAATCGACTCTAACTTAATCCCTCTAATACACTCTACAGATATTCGTCCTGCAAATATAAAATATACCGATCACTTGGCTATTTCTTTAAAAATACTTAAACCTAACAAACGTGGTCCAGGATATTGGAAGTTTAATAATTCTTACTTGAAGGATAAAGAATATATTGATTTCATGTCCCAAACAACATAATCGTTTTTAATGATTTTCAAAGACATCTCAAAACAAATTATGTGGGATCTGTTGTAAACAAAAATAAAAGAAAAATTGATTCTGTATGCGAAATGAAAAAACGTTGATAGAAAATGTAAAATAAATGATTTAGAAAACAAATTAAAGAAATTATTAGTAAATGAAGACAGTCATTTAGATGAAACAGAACTCTTGAACCAACAACTAAATGAATTGTACTATATAAAAGCAACTTTTTTTTTTTTGGATTTAACGTCGCACCGACACATGATAGGTCATATGGCGACTTTCCGGCTTTAATGGTGGAGGAAGACCCCAGGTGCCCCTCCGTGCATTATTTCATCACGAGCGGGCACCTGGGTAGAAGCACCGACCTTCTGTAAGCCAGCTGGATGGCTTCCTCACAAAAGGTGCACAAATTAGGTCTAGGGTTGAATTTATTGAACATGGTGAAAAAAAAACACTAAATATTTTCTTCGTCTAGAACAATCCAGACAGACAAGAAAACTTTTAACTAAAATAACTGAGAATGGAAAAGTATATTCTGATACTAAAGATATTCTATCACAAGAAGTTAAATTTTACTCTGAATTATATACAGCACAAAATACAGATGCAACTGAAACACAAAAATACATATCTGAAACTGAAAACTATTAACTGAAGTCTTAAATCAATGTGTATTATCTCTTCTATATAAAAAAGGTGACCAAACGAATTTAGAAAACTGGCGTCCCTTATCACTTCTTAATGTCGATTACAAAATAGCTGCCCGAGTTCTCGCAAACAGAATACAAAAAGTAATTTACAAAATTATCAGTCAGGATCAACAAGGTTACATTACAAATAGGTTTATTGTATAATTTAAGACAAATTCAAGATATAATAGACTATACAGATAAAAACCCTTTATAACAATTCTAAAACTTTTATTTTAAACAATGAACCTTTCCACCCTGAATGTGGCGTACGTCAAGGCTGTCCTATCTCAGCTTTACTATTCATTCTAGTTGCTGAAATCATGGCACTTAACCTTCGTAACGCAAACAACATTAATGTTATAAAGATATATGAATCTCTCAACTTGCAGGTGATACTACTTTATTTCTTTCATCTAAAAATGATATAATCGAAGCTATAAATATAATTGAAATCTTTGGACAATTTCCCGGGCTTAAGCTTAACAAGAAGAAAACGGAGGCCATGTGGATTGGAAAACTGAAGAATTCTAGAGAAAATGTCATGGAATTGCACTGGTCCTTTAAACCAATAAAAGCTCTTGGACACGATAAAAAAGAATGTGAAACTTTAAATTGGCAAACTAAAATAGACAAATGTAAAACAATCATTAATAACTGGTCAAAGAGAAAATTAACTTTTATGGAAAAATTCAAGTAATGAAAACACTTATTATTCCAAAATTTACTTATGCAATACATTCACTTGTTGTGCCTAGAAATATGATACAAGAAATAAATAAACTTATATTTTCTTTCCTTTGGGATAGTAGAAATGAAAAAATAAAACGAAGTACACTCATAGGTAATAAAATTGAAGGTGGCATTGATATGATAGATCTAGAATCCTACATGACGTCAATGAAAGTAAAGTGGATTAAAACGTTAACAGATAACATCAAAGTAAACTGGAAAGAAATACCAAATTACTTTTCTCCACGTTTGGTAAAACATTTTTGATCTTTAATATGAATATTGAAAATATTAGATCTTTAAATGTATTGAATCTACCGGCGTTTTACAAAAATATTCTATTTAAAAACGCAAATAAAAGCACAGCTGTTCCTGAATCTTACATAGATATAAGAAAAGAAATTATTTGGGGGTTTATAAAACACAATGGCAAAACTCTTATTTATTAAAATTGGATAGAGTCAGACATTTTATTTGTAAACGATTTAATGAGCAGCGAATGTTTTTTAAATACTGACATGATTTACAACAAATTGATCAATAAAACAAACTGGATTTCGGAACTGCCACTTTAAAAAAAAGCCATTCCGTAAAATTGGATTGTTGAAGTTCAAAACGAACCATCTCCTTTTACCAAAGTTAAAACAGACGTAACCATTAAATTAAATTTGTATAAAAATGGCGAACTGAAAGAAACCTCAAACAAACATATATATAAATTCTTTATAAAAAGCAAAATTTAAGAAACCATATATCCACAAATACTGGAACCAGTACTTCGAGCAAGAAATAGATTACCACTACTTCCATAAACACATAAATAGTTTATATGACAACAAAATTAAACAATTCAAATATAAGCTGTTTAACAGACTTTTTCCAAGCAAGGACATTCGGTTCAAATGGAAAATGATAGACAGTCCTTTGTGTTGTGTTTGTAATGTAAAAGAAACATATGAACATGTTTCTGTAACTTGTCCTACAGTTACAGAATGCTGGGACTTCTTATCAATGTCTTTAAGCAAGATTGGCATATCAAAAAATCTAGTTTTGCATATTGTATTTACAAAGCATACTTTATTAGTAACAGCAGGTCATCACCAGTCAATACTATAAACTTGTTTAAGTAAGAGATATCCATTCTTATTCAATACTTAGAATTCAAAGATCAATCGGACATGCCATGTTGTTTTATTATATAAATAAACGGGTATCCATATGGTTACTCAAAATATATAAAAAAACCCATACATTTTTACTACCGTCCATTTACGGGCTTAAGCAAACGGAGCCAGTAAAATTTTCATTTTTATCGTGTTGGCCTACTAAAGGAGTTTCCTTTCTTCTATTGTATAATTCAATACCAAAATTTTCGGCTTGTCGAGTGTTTAATAATAAAACATTAACAACAACAGGCAATTATTTCCAATATTCGAAGCGGAATACTCCTACCTATTTGTTTGTTAAGAATATGTGCAGGAGTGTGTGCAGGAGAATGCACAGGAGTGTTGGAGGAACAACGTAAATCAGTACTTTTTTCTGTCTTATTTTCTATGAAGCATTATGAGCTGGTGTTTATAAATGGCACCCGCGACTCAATGAAATATGTGATATATGTTTGCAGCAAGACGTTTTTGTTTTCAGAAGTATGCAAAGGTCTTTCCGAGTCTCTATAAGCATTTAAAGAAGATACTGCCTTTAGTAGGTTGTGTTGACATTATGATATAAGCATCAGAATTATTCACTTATTAAGTCGATTCACACTAGGATCTCACTCCAAACATTAAAAAATGTCTAGACCCCTTTTGAAGTTTGTTGGTCTGCTCAGCATATCAGATGAACTCCGTTCGGCAATATTTAAGGTATCAGGTGAAATATGTTATCTCCGTTCGGCAATATTTAAGGTATCAGGTGAAATGTGTTTTCTCCGTTCGGCAATATTTAAGGTATCAGATGAAATGTGTTTCTCCGTTCGGCAATATTTAAGGTATCAGGTGAAATGTACTTTCTCCTTTCGGCAATATTTAAGGTATCAGATGAAATGTATTTTCTCCGTTAGGAAATATTAAAGGTATTAGGTGAAATGTGTTTTCTCTGTTCGCCAATTTTTAAGTTAGTGGGCCCGTAATGACAATCGGCAGTTTCCGTTCGTTTGAGTATTCTCCATATGCAATTTAGGCATTCATCAGTTGTTATGAAAAGTAATTTTCCGTTATGACTGATGGATGCAGAAATTGCATACGGAAAATAATAAAAGGTACGGAAATTGACTACTGTCATTATGCTTCTATTACATAAAGAAGAGATTTTCATCAGTACACATAATTTCTTTGCTAAGTCATCCACGTTGATGCACACACGAATGCTTTAAAATTAGTCATTAAAAGCTGTACGTTTTAGGTTTCAGTTTGTTTACTTGTTAAACAGTTTATTTCAAATTTTGACATTGATTTTTGACAGAACGTAAAAGATTCCGTGCGTCTTTAAAGCGTTTCAGTGTATTTTCTAATTCGTCAAGAGTTGGTCAAATAAAAACTTAATAGTACAAAAATTAATGCAAAATCATGAGAGGTGTGTACGAAAATTTCGAATGTGTGTAATCTCATCGATGCATGTACTTTGACCTTTTGTGCGAATAATTTAATAGACTAAATATACATACATGAAAAGCAATAGAGTGGTATTTGATCTTGGATGTATCATTTCTCTGGGTTCTAAATAAAATTCTCATATTTAAACTCGGTCAAAAGCTCCCCTAAAGGCAACACTTGCGTTTATTCAATCCACTGCTTGTTAGATATCAAAGTCAATCCGATGAAATTGCAAGTTCCTTTTGGCACAATTAGTCGTTGTTTTTTTAAACTTTCGGAGCAAACTACGGACAATAATAACTTTTTCATTATCCTAACCATGCAGAACTTAACAAACGAAAATGTTCTTCCTTGAAATTGCATGAAAAAGTGTGCAATGGACGTTAGAAAACTTTGATATGTAAAGAACAAAAGCCGAATTCTGCCAAATATGTGAAAGAGTGGACAGGCCATTGCATGCCTTAAGTCACAAATAGTTAAAGTCTAGTTAATTACTTTTACAATATATGAGAAAGCTGTACGTAAAATTATACAGTCTGCATATGTTTTTCACAAATGAAAGTATACAATCCATAGCAATTTCCATAAACAAAATCGAATCAGTGAAGGAAAGTTTGTATTGAACCATATTATTGAAAACAATAGAACTTGAATTTTGCAATGAAAAGATCTATAAGAAATCCCTTGGCTGTCGGATTTTGTAAAGCTAATTTGTATTTTTGTTAATCTATGGTGGTGACTGTTTTATATTACAAATTAAAAGGAAGCAAACAATATAATATAAATTGATTTTCAGGAAAGATAATAAGCCAGGGAATCATTCTAGAGAGATTGTTGTGCTTTGTAGAAGTCTTTGAATTTCATTTTCAATTGCGTTTTAAATTATTGGTCTACCTATTAATATGACTTAATTAAAACAATTTCTCTTTCTTCGACTTCTATTTAGGGATTTGTTTAATTGTTGACTTTATTGAATCAAATTGTTCATTTTTTATTATATTACGTTTTAATGTGATGAGCATAATCTGGAGTTTACCTTTTGCTTTTCTTTGTGAGGTTAATAGTTCCAAATTATTTGAACGCTGCCATTTGGTTACATACAGTTGCAATCATTTGCAACCATTGTAAAAATGATGAATATATTAAGAAATGTTACAATATTGAACATACAACGTGTTCTCGGCAAGTGACTAACGTTGGTGGATAGGACATCGTGTGTTTGCTTTTATTAACATTTTCGCTTAAACATCAGATTTTAAGAAACCACTGGTCCGAACCAATCTAACCTTGACCTGTTTGAGCCTCCTGATACGGACCTTCTCAAGTCTGAGCAAATGGTTCAGCTTGACTGCATTTAGGAATGACCGGAACTTAAATAAGTAAAAGAGACGTTAAATGGCTTCTGCTCATAATCATCAAGATGGCTGTTCGCCAGATTTTGTCAGTAGCATCCTTGAATAACTTCCCTCAAAGCTGTTTAATTAGAACCTCTTGATTTTTCGCCAGAATTTAAATATAGAAATACACTTTTAAACGTCTTGTTCTCAAATTTCGATAAACTACTGGATGCATATTCACAAAACGTAACTTGTTCAGGAGAACCCTTTTGTTCAAATGGTTCTGGCTCACTTCAATTAACCCTTAGCCTGCTAAATTTAGAATAATTCAAAATTTGGGCAATGCCATTTGTTATTCGAAGGGGTGCTTACTGAAAATAAAGGTTAAGTGAATGCAATTTTAAGTGAGAATAGCAGTTTTAGAACAGCTTGCTCTCAAGAACCGCAGGATGGAAATCGAATTTTGTCAGAAGCAAACTTGCATGCACATCGGAAATTGCAAATCTTTCAAACAGCTTCTTTACATCACATTAACAGCTTTGTTGATATTCACATAATTTTGTCAATAGCATCATTTAGACGTGTACTTTTTCTCAAGTTTATTTACATTGGTTTTAGTTGACTGCAGCTATGGACTCCAGGGCTTATAACATAAAAGCCTTTAAGGTGAAATGCGCCTTAAAAAGAAGTTGCAGGGTTCCGTTTCGATATTTTGTTTACTATAGAATTCAGTATTTTCTGACTTTGATGTATATTTTACATTTTTCTAATTAAAATTTCTGTAACTGTTTTGTCTGTAGTACAAAGAACACAAAGAACAAATTAATGGAAAACAGTCACTTTAGTATCATATTACTACGAAGTCTGTCATTGGTTTTGTTATGCCCAAATCAAGACAACAATTTTTCAAGTCATCTTTGATATCTATGACCTAGACGAGATGGTTTAATCGTAATTGATGCTTGTCATTATTTGATTGCTTTATAGTTGTGAAACAAACATTTATTTAGTGTGTGGCGAAATCAAAACGAAACAATCCTGGAAAATAAAATCTTTGCGTGTAATCAGAACTGCATTATCGTGCAACTCGATTAAAATTTTATAAAGACACAACAGCAAATTATTGCGCTATAGACGAAGTGACATTACTTCTAAACAATCTTCGTTCAGATCTGAAAATCTGTTAAACAAAGAGGATTTCTTTAATGCCTTTATATTTTCCTTAGATTCTTGTAGTAATAGAAAATAATTGTAAAAAGGTCTGTTTGTTGGGGTTTCCACTAACAATCACCATTAAAATGTATAAAAAAATAATGGCATAGTGTTAACAAATGAAAATTTTAATTACCATTGACCAGATGTTTCGAGATGAAAATCCTTTTTGTAACTCTTGTTTCCATACCAGAAACAGGGTTATTTATTTATTTTTTTTTGTAATTTCATGTGAGCTTCTGTCTTATTAGTGATTAATTTAACTACGGTATGATTTTTATAGGCAGAGGGTGGTTATCAGATGATTATCAGTACATAAAAATGTTGAAATAAAAGCCCTAAAAGGACTGATAGCCAGAGCTAATTGAGTGATATTTCAACCGATACACCTGAAGAATCAACATTTCATTGTGCATAGTCCGGTCATGATTTGAACAATGTTGGTAGAGGTCCACTTGACAATGCTACATACCTAATATCTAAGCTGTGTGCATTGTGGTTCAAGACAAGATTGCCTTATACAACTCTATGTAAAACTAAGTTTGCCCTAGGGCGGGGCCAATTTAAACTTAAAACTTTACCCCAACCCTAGATCGCAGTGATTCCGAATATTTTGAATGTGAACATAAAGTTCAATATTATTCTAGTATCTGTTTCATTTAAAACATTTTTCCTCAGCTACTCACACATACACAATACCAATATCATAAAAAAAAATAAATATAGGAATATTTTGCTCACACACTATAATAGAAGGTAAACTCAAATGACGCGAGGTTGAAACTTGGTAGTTGATTTAAAGCACTGACTAAAAAGATAAATGTGATTCGAATCATATTAGATATCATTTCTTTTTACTATTTAAGCAACCATACCTATTTTTTTCATGTCGATGGTATTTTGTTATTTTGCACAAGTGTCAAGTTATCATCTTAGATGTGTTTCAAGGGACGCAGGTGGCAAATCATTTTCCATGGTATTTTCGAAATGTCGTAAATACTCTGTTTTTGTTTATCTGTCTTTTAATGAAAAACAATGTCAGTTAACGAAACGACAATCATCTTCAGTGTTGTGAGGCCTAAAAGGTTAAAAAACAAAGACAAATATCAAACAGGGAATGTCACGTACCAAAAACGCAGCCTCCCCAAAACAAAACCCACAGCACGAAGACGTGCACACTACAAACACACACACACACATTCACACACACAAAGCCAACACAAGAGGACAAAACGAACAAACAAAGGAACACAGTGGGGCACCGCCTTGGAACGGTCAGTGGCAAAAACACCACTAGGGAGCTTAAACCGGTTTATGGTGCGCACCCAACCTCAATCTTACCCCCACCATGTTCCAAAGACACGGGACAATGTAAATAAAAGTAATCCCCTCCAGGTGAATCTCTAACACACGTAATGGTAACAAAAAGGCATGGCATTTAAAACACAAAAATGCTCGTGTATAAATATATAAAAAGCAAACCTTTAGAACCAAAAACGTATGTACTCAATGCCTTTTCAGAAGACAGAGCAACAAGAGAAACACCCTTAAGGGCACGACGAAACAGGCCAGAAGACAGATATCAAAACAGTTCAGCCCTGGTAATATTTAAAAACTGCTTATCATAGAGTCCTCCCCCTCTTCCTCAGAGGGAAGCGTAGTGTCCGCATAATGTGGTGGTGAAAAATATGTATTTTAACTGTTTTAGAGCGAGTATTGAAATTTCTTATTGTGCTGATGGTACATTTTTAAGTACTTTTTGTTGTGTGAATACTTGTAAAGCGAGTCGTTTTCAGCTTAGAAGATGAAATTCAGTGGAATTTTTTATAACAAAACGCACGGGACAAAAACATTCAGGTGTCATCGACACCGGCTAAATTGTAAAGTAATAAGTTTTCGCGTGTCAATAGATCGTGATGGCAGCCGTAGATCTGACGGATGCAAATGAGTATTTGAGTTCAGTGATCACTTCTTTGAACAACAGAAGTATATATAAGTATAAAACTCCAAAGTCCTCGAGACTTAAGTGAGGATTCGATTTCACAGAAAAAAGTAAAGAGCAAGAAAAAGAATTTGACAGAGTGTCACTTGAACCCGAGTGCTCATCACAGAGAGTTATGGCTCAAGAACATTGCCCACTTTATGGGGATACACATGGAAGGAAAGACAGAGGTATGAACTCTAGCCAATCAGTGAGTAAAGAAGACATTTATAGACTTCTTCTAAATGTGGTAATACGAGGACCACCCTACCATGAAGGGGCAAATCTAAATAGGAAAGTGAACGACTTGATTCATGATGGTTTGGGTTTGAGGAATTTTCATATTCATATTGTGAAATTTGAAAGGAAGTGTTCAGATTCTGATGCTAAACCTGGAATTGTAATAGCAACTCTGCAATCGATTGAAGACAGAAACGATATTTTGGCTAGAAAGTCAGATTTGAAGAAATTTGCAAAATACAAAGATATCTTCATCATAAAAGATCAGTCATATGACGAGATAACTTTAAAGTCCTTGTTGGTGCTCTTCGAGAGAGTGGCTGTGAAACTCAGCTTCCAAAAACCATATCAAGCGTAATGGCAAACGAGATCATCCAAGGAACAGCAGTGATCATGCAAATGTGATGGCAGGGGTTCAAATAGCCCAAACAAGTAAAAGTAGAGACAGACATGATTCTTTTTCAGCACGTGTTAATAGAAGTGGCAGTTCTCGTACAAATGTAGATATACATTATTATTTTTCAGGGGTGTGCACAGGATAGCAATAAAAACAATTACGGTCCTAACAAAAATGATAGACACTCTGATAGACATGGCTACATTACAGGCTCTCAGTCCAACATGAAAGGCCGTCGTTGTGATGACAACAGACTCAAGAGAGGTCATGGTTCCAACAGTAGAAGGGAGTGTTTTAAGTCAACGCAAGTTTTTGGAATGTCCATGGATAGAATATAGACATTAGCTCTGATAATTTTATACTTAGAAAGCAATGTATAGACTTTTAAACATTTTAGGAATTGCTGAAAGCCACCTGTTAGGCTAAGATATTATTGATCTAGATAATCACATCTGGTATGGAAATAATAGGAAAGCACACAAAAATGCAAAAACGCGTTTCAGGCGAAGTTGGATATTTACTATAATAGTAAAGTATTGTCTTTTAAATGATTTAGTGAAAGCATTTTAAATAATTCACATGAAGGAAAAAAGTGGTTAGAATTAGCGCACAAGTATGAAAATTACATGTGTCTTTTATCTGCCTCCTGTAAAGTTCATCACGTTTTTCAGATGCAAACTCATTTTATGAAAACTTACTAAGCGATATTTATTAGTATCAAAATAAAGGATTAATCTTTTGATGAGGTGATTATAATAGCCGCTGTGGCAACAATAATGATTTCTTAAGCCATTTTTACTAGCGAACATTTAGTGCACCTGTCTAACCTGGCTCAGTGTCTTATAACCTATATTTTATATAAATTTTAGGACACAGTCATTGTGTTGTGATTAACAGACATGTCTTGCTTTTTACTGTAATATGTTAGAATGAATTTATTTGATAAATATGGTTATAGAGTCCTGCCGTGTATGGGCCAAGGTTTGGGGCTTTGTGTGCGGTGTGTATTCGACCGTCTGGCACCTCCATATGGGCTGCAGGGGGACTGCAGTATTCTCTTATCATTACAACAATTTTAGGGTGGTGGGTGAGTGAATGCTATGGATCTTTTCCTGGTGACTTCGGCGTATTGGCTGATCTGGGTCTGCATTTCTTGTTGGACCCCTTGTATTGGCTGCCACGCGGTGATGCTCATTTGATTATAAATTTGAAACATGTGATATGAGTGATAGATAGGAAATAGTAAAATGTGAAAGAATATGTGATTTGTAGAAATTTTATAAATATATAGTCTCTAGATGGCCGTTTACTTGCGATTTATTGTGTATATATCATGTTTATATGGTAAACATGTAAATGGAAGAGACTGAAACAAACTAATAAACTTTTCTTCAAGAAAGTGAGGTAAAACGCAAACCGGCATAAATAAAAAACTTACTTTACATGAAAAAAGTATTTAATTTAGAAAGAGTAGCTGAAACAAAGAAAAAGCTGATAATAAATTGCCCTTATAATGAATAGTAAATAGAAAATATTGATGGCATTAGCAGGAGACTGGAAAAATCAAGTTGTGAAATGTCTTGTGGTGGCTGTAAAAAGTTTCCCCGTACTTGGATTCAGTGTTGTTATATTTTCTGGTCCTTGGGGATCATGGATTCCATTCAACATATGTGTAATAGAGTTCCGCTTAAGCTGGTGCTAGAGGCGTGGAGGTGTTGCACATATTATAACCTCTCATGAACTGTCTCAATCAAACCTATTATTCTATTTTTAAGCTTCCAATGGATCTTTCTACAGATTTTATTTAGATGACATGTTTTTAATTTGATCACTGATTTCGAATTGTGGTGACTAAATTTCGCAAACGATTTACGAAGTTTTTGATAAAGGTAGCCCAGCTAAAAACTTTTAAGTATAGTAATATCACGAAGTTTAAAGTTTTTATGATGTTTATTATAATTAGCTTTAAAATACAAACCCCGTAAGATAATTTTCATCAAGGTAACGGACATTAAAGTCATTTTTTCTCGTCATAAAGTTTCGTATGTTTAATACAATTATGAATGTAGAGATGTAAATTTAGTCAGAAGCAATGATATCTTCATTGTTAGCCATACTTTACGGAATACATGTATATGTCTTGATGGAAGAAGTTGTGCATTATAGGATTGATTACACCAAACAGAAAGGGACTACACAGTGTTACATGGAAGTAGTCCAAAAAATCATTTCTTTGTTACGCAATACGAAGTTTATATTTTTTGTCAAAATCAAGATATTAAAGATGCGTTGCTATGGTAATCAGTCATGTATACGTCCGTTATTAATGATTGTTGCAATAAATGGCTAAAAATATGAAATTTCTGTCTGTATAATGATGAACATATTTTTACTGTAATTTTCATTGCAATATTAACTTATAAAAAAGGACAGAAAACCGAAAAAGAAAGACAGTGCCACCCATTTATAAAACCCGTACCATATACATTTTCCCAACAATGTGATCGTCAAATGCCCTCTGGGGATATCCCGCTCATTAATTGATTGTACAAGACAAGTGACAGGTGAATGACACGAAAAGAAAAGCGGGGGAAAGGGATTCAAACAGCGGTCTAAGATAAAGCTTTTCAAGTTGTATTAATAGAGAAGTAAACACGTGTTAAAAAGGAGATCACGTGCATGTAACACACACCGCTTGCTAAAGCATAAATGGTTCGAATACCAGGGCTAACTCTAGAGTACTTCATGTAGTCCGCTGCCGTTTTATTTATATTTTCTACCCTAAAATCGCTCGAACCTCTGGAGATCTCGAGCATTTTGCGTATTGCCTTGCGACTTCAAATCTTCAACATGCGAAATAAATGATATTAAGAAAATGTATTTCGGTCTTGTAACGCATAATTAAAACAAGTTTAAGTGGAAATGAACGCTTATTGACAAAACCTTGATTTAATTCATATGTTTACACGTTTTTACAACATGTTTTGTGTTACATGTGTCGTATCATCTGCAGAATCCCTCGACATACATTTGTGTCCAAACTATAACGGTCTCGGAAACCACCCAAGCCCCTGGGATTTTGCAGATGTTATGTTAATAAAGATAATAATGTGTTACACCTACATAAATACAACTAAATTTTAATATGATAAATTTGGCTGTTTCTTAAACTCTGTTGTATTGGGCTAATCGTAATACATGTAGTACGTCTTAACTCAGGAGTAGCAACTACATCTTTGCTCTAACATTATGTTTTAAATGTGCTTCTATGATAGTTTAAGTAATATTGATATGTTTTAGGTATAAGTCTCTTGTATATTTTTTTATAGAGTGGCAGTGTGGAGTTTATACCGATATTTTATTATATATATTTTGTAATATATGCTGTACAACGCTGAGCGGAAATAAAGAAGAATATTTATAGTTTGATCATTTATAATATTGATTTCCTTTACAAACAAAATGGCTATTTTGAATGCTAAAATATTCAAATCAGAATAAGGTGAAAAAGGCTGACACGTTTACCGATGTCTCTAAATTGTTTTAGTACTTGTAGCATGTGTAAATGTTGAGTTCTGCTTAATTGGGGCTAAAGGTCGTGGACGGTAGCATATCGAAATTCCCGAAAAATAAAAAGGTGGTTTTCAGGAGAGGCTAAAAACTAATTTTTAGTATTTCCCGCCTTTTCCAAATCAAACAAAAATACCAAATAATGATTTTTTTCAAATCAATTTCTGAAAAAAGTAAACAACACAGAACATCCATACTTGCAATGCTTATTGGTATGGATGTGCTACATGCTTGACTATTGAAAAGACCCTTGTAACTTAAGAAAATGTTAAAATTCACTATTCGGCTTTTTTCCAATCAGCGAATTCATTGGCATTTTCTATCTATCTTATTTTATTTCTTCTTGTTCACCCCTTTCCCACTGGCTAATTGACCCCAGATTTGGAGAGAATGTGCGCGGGAAAATGCTGAATATTATTAGACAAAGAAAAAATAGTCACTTTCGTTAATTGTGATTTTCAATCGACAACGTCGATACGTATTTCCACTACCGTCCATAAAAAAGGCTCAATCAAACCGAGTCTGCAGCATTTTCATTTTTGTCGAGTTGGGCGACCTGTGGATTTCCGCTTTTTCTATTGGAAAAGCAACGCGTACACCGTTAATGGGATTAAAGCAACATGTAATTTTTCATTCGAGAAAATAGAACATTAAAGCATCTTTACCTTGACAATTGTCATATCATAACCGATTGTTAATATACTCTAGGGAGACCACAGGTGTCAGGACTGACATAGGAACTGACAGATCAAACAGAAAGCCATTTAGTTTATTTTATTTTCGACCTAGAATTATATATGTATTTTTTACGTTAAGCAATTTCCTCAGGAAATACTTCCTTCACGTGACCTCTACAGACAATAATGACGATCTGTGGTTATTGTGAATATTGATTAATTGAAAATAAACATAAGAAATATGCTGTATTTCTCCAGTGATAGTACATGTCTAAAATGTAAAATGATGACTGAAAATGAACATCTAACCGACGAAAATAGGAAAATAAGAAAAATAATTTCGCCTGATGTTCTAATATCAAACAGACGTCTAATTTGAAGATTGAATAAAAATTGATAAATGATAATAATAATGTTAATGATAACTTTATTTGAAGAGAATAACATACTTGGCTATAGCCAGTCTAACATATGGTCCTCTAGCATAATATTATAAAAATACATCCTAAGTATGAGCTGCATTTTGTGCATTGCTGAGTTGACCTTCACATTTTAGTCTTATCAACGCAATAACATGATTTTCTGATTTCCTTGCGTTGCCTTCCAGCTGCATACAAAACATTGTGAAGATATCTCGAGTATTCTTGTTATTGTTGTAAGGACGGACGGACTGTAGGGATGCGAAGCTAAAGTTCCAGCGTACCACTTAATTAGAATTAGAAAGTTACTTTGAAATGCTACACTGAATGAGACGTACCTCTATATTGTCGTAATGTAACGTGGGTTTCTGTGAATGAGTTAAGTTATTGTAATAAAAGTTGGGTTGGAACCTCAATAATACAGTAGAAGGTATTATGCATCCACCCCCTTAAAATAATTGCTTTTCCAACTTTATTTGTGGACAGCGGGTTTAATTACTAGGATAGATTTGGGCTTTTCGTTATTTGCCTTAAAAGTACCATAATAGTAATGAAAACACTTGATTCCTAGTACAGGGTGACTTTTGACGGCCCCACACAAGGTATTAATAAAGGACTGCCGTTGTTTTTACCTTAATAAATCAAGATAAGATCAAAACTTACAACAGAAACGTTTATGATTTATTCTCAATAAAAAAATACTTCAATTTAAGCTGATGTATTTTGTTTAACTTACAACAGAAACGTGTATGATTTATTCTCAATAAAAAGATACTTCAATTTAAGCTGATGTATTTTGTTTAACGTGTAGAAGATGTTGATATAATACATTTATACGGGAGGAGTAATTACATGGGTATGACAGAAAGTAAACTGGATAATTACCTGACAAATAGAAGTCAAAGAGTTAAAATTAATAATGTTAAAAGTGACAGGTTAGAAATCATTAAAGGAGTGCCCCAAGGATCGATTTTAGGACCACTTATTCTTAATATTTTTATAAATGACATTTTTATTTTGTTCAGCAATCTACTCTATATAACTATGCAGATGACAATACTCTGTCCTTCAGTCATGCAGATCCAAACACCTTCAAATACACCTTAGAAACAGAAAGTAAATCTTTAAGGTAGTTCTGCACGTTTGAAAAACCGGAAGTGATGGCGTAACGTCATTTATACGGAAAACGTAGAATAAAGCCTGGATTCGGCGTACGGAAATGAAAATCATTTTATGAATTAATCGAAGTCTGTGAGTAAATTTATTACAATGACACTGTTGCTAAATTTCTAAAGTCAAAATATGGCATTAAAACATATGACAAGTTAAATAATTCAAAATAATGTCTTAAAAATAGCGTGAAATGTCCGGTTCATTTAATCATGGTCAGATATCATCAAAATAAGCACACGAACCTATATATTTTATTTCATCAAATTATAGGCCATGACTTTTTTACATCAATTACTTATTATCGCTGTCCGAGCATATTTATAATCAAGAATATCTTCAATTTTATCGTAGTACAAACGACGACCACACCCTTTTTATTTGCTGAATTTTCTAGGTATATTCTGAAGTTTTGAAAAATCAGAGTTTAATCTAATTCTACATTGTAGAAAAGATTTCGATCCAAACGTGCAGAACTACCTTGATAAACTGGTTTGACATTAACCAGATGCAGGCAAATCCAGAAAAATTTCAGTCTATATGTGTAGGAAGCAAATCCTGTCAAATTGATCAAAATGAAATCATGTGTGAAGATGAAGTTAAACTTTTAGGAATAAATCTTGATTACCTCTTAAATTTTGACAGTCAAGTTACTAATTTATGTCAGAAGGCAGCAAAACAACTAAATGTCCTGCAAAGGTTAAGTAAATTTTTAAATTTTGATACTAAATTAGTTATTTTCAAAACTTTTATTAAATCCAACTTTAATTACTGTCCGTTAATTTGGCATTTCTGTAGCAAAAGTAACACAGAAAAAATGGAAAAAATTCAATATAGCGCTCTTAGGATTGTTTTTGACGATTTTTCTTCTTCATATGACACATTACTAAATAAAGTTAATATGACATCACTTCATTTAGGTAGGCTCAGAACTATTGCCACTGAAACATTTAAATTAATTCACAACATGTCACCAGAAAATTTAAGATCTCTAATAAATGTCAAAGATTCTTCTTATAATTTCAGGTATGTAAATATGTTAGAAGTCCCCAGGGTGAAGACTGTCAGGTATGGCAACAATACATTTAGATTTGAGGCTGTCAGGGTGTGGAACAGTCTGCCAAATGAAATCAGGACCACTGATAACTACAAGGAATTTGTCAGACTGGACCGCGCCTGGACTGGCCCCAAATGCAAATGTGCCATGTGTTTTTAGTTTTGCTTTATTTGCTTCCCCAGTGTGTCTTAGGTTTTTTGTTTGTTTTTCTGTTTGTTTTTTTTTTGTAGTTTGCTTGCTTTGTCATCTGTAATGCATGTATTGGTATTGTATAATACCAATGGTTTTAAATGTAACTTCTAGTTCTGTGTGTGTAACCCTTTATTTTCTTTTCTTTTTTTTAGTTTTAGTTATAGTATGCTACATGCCGGTGATGCAAATGTTTTCCTCAGCTGTTTTAAGTAGTTTTAAATGCCTGTTGTAAAATGTGACTCTTCTTATTAATTTTTGTGTAGTGTCAGCTAATCTTTTTTATGTTGCTTTAAATGTGTTCTAATCTGTATGTGGTAAATTGCTTTCCTTTTCCTTTTATTTGCTAGTACCTATGTGCTTTTTGTTTTAATATGCTGTAACATGTATGTGATAATTTGTGATTTGTTTATCAGTTGCTTTATTTGTCTGAATGTGCTTTAACATGTATGCTTTTTATTACAGCTGTTTTACTTATGTTTGGCTTATTTACATGTGTTTGTCGGAAAATAGCTTTAAGCTAGTGTTATATGTTTTATACTTATCCGACGTTAAATAAGTCTTCTTGTATTTTGTATCTAAACATCGAAGAGTGCTGAAATGTCGAGGAAAATCTCATTAATGACTCTATAAATGTTTCTATATCAAGTCACTGTGTCTTCGACATAATCTTTTCAGACTGTAATTATATTCCTATTAGAAATAATAATTGACAGTCTCATTTCTACTGTGGCATGAGTTGACGTAAAAGCCTAAATAATATGTAAAAAGATGTAGGGCTAGAACAAAAAAAATGCTTGTTAAGCAAAACAAAACATGTTCGTGAGGAAACAGATTCTTTCAACATGAACACGAAGGTCTCGATTCTGATGAAGGGGTAGCTTATGTCTAACCTTAGAGAATGGAGAGAGCTGTATCCCCGACTTTTGTGTTGATTACTTGCTTTACAATGTGAAAGGTAAAGGGAATTCTATAGATGTGAAAATGTAATACCAAAATTTATATCATTTAAAACGTGTTTATGCCAGAGTTATGATACTTCTGCAATGTATCTCTTCTAATTTTTCTCTAATTAAAGCAGTATTGAATGGTTTTCTTTAATAACTAAGAATATTAGAGGACAAGGAAAATGGGACAGGACAAAAACTAAAAACTACTGACCCAAAAATTATAGATTTTATCGCACTGCTTTTATCATTATTTATCTCAATTGAAGTTGATTTATTTTGTTTAACCTTAAGAAGTAGAAAATGTTAATATAATATATTTACGCTGAAAGAGTAAAATCAGTTACAACGGCATGACAGTAAGTCAACATCAAACAGCTGAAATGTCAAGGAAAATCCCATCCATGACCTATAAATGCTTCTATATCACGTCACTATGTTTTTTGAACATTAGCTTCGATATAACCATTTCAGACTGTAATAATAGAGCATACTAATTAACAGTCTCATTTTTGACGGGTTGTGGCATATAGAACCATGCGTTTACATCAAAAGGCTAAATAACATGTAAAACAACATTGCCTCTATAATATATATTAAGAAAGTGTTAGCGAATTGCTTGTGTGGTAATATATTTTTTTGCCTTTTGACACATTCACATACGTTCATTTTAACAAAGATTTTAGTTGTGCTACTACAATGTTTATCTATGTAATAACAGCAATGGAAATGATGATACGTTTTCTTCTTCGTTCAGCAAATTATTTTAACCCTTACCCTGCTAAATTTCTTAAATGAACTTGTCCATCTTTCAATTTGGACAGTACCGTTAACTGTTAAAAGGGGTGCTTACTAAAAAGATACTGACTGAATGGCGAATAGTGCAGACCTTGATCAGATTGCAAGGATGTGCAAAGGCAGAATCGATTGTGTCCAGTATGATAAGGGTTAAAGACAGATCTTTACCAGTTTGATCCGCTTTTGTTTAATTTAAAACATTTGAACGTGATCGTATATGCACAATTGCTTTATTATAAACATAGTTTATTGAAACGTATAAGTTGCCTAGAAACACATATGAGCCGTGCCATGAGAAAACCAACATAGTGGGTATGCGACCAGCAAGGATCCAGACCAGCCTGCGCATCCGCGCAGTCTGGTCAGAATCCATGCTGTTCGCTAACGGGTTCTCTAATTGTAATAGGCTTTGAAAGCGAACAGCATGGATCCTGACCAGACTGCGCGGATGCGCAGGCTGGTCTGGATCCTTGCTGGTCGCATACCCACTATGTTGGTTTTCTCATGGCGCGGCTCATATATCTTGCATTACTTTAACTTTACGCAGCATGAATTGCAGAGTCTACAGCAGCTTTGACTGTCGTGTTTTTTTGTTGTCTTTGTTTCTTTTTTTATTTTGCGTGACACATGCACATTTATTATGTAAATTTCTTACAGCTCCATATACCGTCCAAGTTATTTAAATTATACTTGTGGGGCCTCCGTGGCCGAGTGGTTAGAGTCGTTGACTTCAAACCATTTGCCCCTCATCGATGTGGGTTCGAAACCTCATATTGGGCGTTGAATTCTTCACGTGAGGAAGCCATCCAGCTGGCTTACGGAAGGTCGGTGGTTCTACCCAGGTGCCCGCTCGTGATGAAATTGTGCACGGAGGGGCACCTGGGGTCTTCCTCCATCATTAAAGCTGGAAAGTCGCCATATGACCCAAAATTGTGTCGGTGCGACGTTAAACCCAACAAAATAAAAATAAATTATACTTGCACGCAAAATTATGCACAGGTGGGTGATATCAGATTACCGAGAACTTATTACAGACTTTTTTCAAAGTTGTTCAGGTTTTAAATTGTTGCACTACTGTATTTAACCTTTGCGGACATTTTCTGCATACGTTTACGTAACAGCAACATGAACTTTTGCCTTTTGTTTTAAAATCGTATATTGCTTTTTTCTTGTCGAGTTCATTTCCTTCTTACATGGATTCTCTTTTCTGATTATATAAATCACCTCTTAAGTCTGTTCAACGTTCTTTCTTTGTTGTAGCTCTTTAAAAAGCAGGGGAGAAAAAGATGATTCTACGCCGAAATTTAAAAATTGTGTTAACCCCAAGCACGGGTAGTATTGAAATCGTCACAGGACAGATAGAAAGCTCTTCATGTTTGATTATTACAAATCTAGCGG
This sequence comes from Mercenaria mercenaria, assembly GCF_021730395.1. Taxonomy (NCBI): domain Eukaryota; kingdom Metazoa; phylum Mollusca; class Bivalvia; order Venerida; family Veneridae; genus Mercenaria; species Mercenaria mercenaria. Next base: position 101,563,054 of record NC_069363.1, read on the forward strand.
CTAACCCGGAAAGAAATATGTAAATATGTTTAGTCCACTATGTTGTTCTAAAAAGATTGTATTTCTCTTCTTGTCAAAATACGGTAGGCATGCTGACAATGCTGTAAGCAAATTAATCTTGACAATTGTTGTTCAGATTTATTTCTTGACGCGTCAATTTCAGCAATTCTCCTTAACAAAATCAATATCATTGTTGACGTTTACGTTGAAGTTACACTTGACTGTAGGGAAAATGTATGTTTTTGCGTGTTATAACGTCTGCAGAATTTCGAGGGATTGGCTGGTGCTCGAGCCCGTAGGGCGAGGGTACCAACGTATCTCGAGGGATTTTGAAGATGTTTTAACACGAAATGAACATGCGCTAACGCTATTCTATCATAATGCGCGAAAGTAACTAATAAATAAATACATTCTCCCTCAATATCATAAAATTTCTATGAAATGCGCGGGAATATTTGCGTTGTTTTTCACGTTGACGTCCTTTCCATTTGAATTATCCGTTTTGTGACCGTAATACGTTTACGCTTTGCCACTGAACGCGCATATATAAAAAGGTGTTATAGCAGCACATGAGCTCGAGAATCTCTCTGTTAACACACGTTTTCATCCTTGTTGAAATACAAGAACAGCAGTTTTATGCTAGAAATTGTATTCATTAATATTATTTTATTTAAATACGTTCAGCATATGGCCTCGCTAAACTTTTAATCTTTATGTATTGAAATTCATATAGAATGGTGGAGATATAATCATTCGCAACAATTTATTTGAGATAGGGAAAATCTAATGGGCCCTGTTACCATGGTTACAGTTGACAAATCATTGAGTTCATATAATGAAAACTGTATGATATATTTTTTCATCTAGATAAAATACTGTTCTGATTCTGAAGGACGAGTGCATATTTCCCCATGCAAAGATAACCTTTTTATTACATACGCATCTACATGTATAAATATTATGTAAATATCATAAATATGTTCAATAGCATGAATAGGATTGACAATAATGAACTAAATAGAAAAAGATAGTGTGTTGTTGCAACAACACACACACTGAATTACGTCACGCACACGATACGAAATTCAGGCGTCAGTGTATGGAAAAATATTGACGTTTCCGGTACCAGTATAACTTAACGGGGAATAGAAACGAGTATGTAATAAAAGGGATATATTGCACTGAAGTAGGATAAGGACAGAATAAAAAGGGATATTTCTTTGCAATGATAGATAGGATATTGTATTGTATTAGGTTAGAATGGAATGATAAAAGGGATATTGTATTGCATAGTGTGAGGATGGAAAGGTAAAAGGGATATTGTACTGCATTATCTGCATATGGTGATGATGGAAAGATAAAAGGGATATTGTACTGCATATGGTGAGGGTAGAATGATAAAAGGGATACTGTGTGACATCTTTGTGTTTCATGAGGATATAAGGGTGATGTTACATATTGAACGTAAAGCGGCATTCCTTGTGTACTGCAAGGTTTACCATCAAATTTTATAAACAACAACAAACATCAACGTACAGTATCTAGATAACATGATTTTTAACACCATCTTACATACAGCTTTGACTGTGATAATAACATTGCTTAATTGGTGTGTATTTGTAAGGCAATCCCTGAACTTCGCTGTTGAGGCAGGTTGTCTTAAAGATTTTATCATCTGCTAATTATTGACTGAATGATAACATATTCGTTATATCATTAATATTATTATCATACCAGCTTTATAAATATTATTATTATGATAAACACGTTCAAAGGCGCTTTACATTTAGCAAACGCAGCCACACAGGGCGCGAAATTCATCCTCTACTAGTACAGACACAGAGCGATCTGATGAGATAAAGCCCCCAGAACAGACAGAATAAAGAGAGATACAGGCCTTTCCGGCTAACTTAGCCTAGCTCTTTGCGAATAGACAGTCTGGTTCTTTAACGTGCCCGGTGTATAGCACCGATACACGATATATCATTTTCCTTGAACATTTAACTTCAGATCAAAAGTACACATCAACTTGGCATGATAACGTAGGATGTTAATATTTTGTACTTCAATTTATAGTTAGCAAGGGGCGTTGTATACAATGCAACGCAGTCATTAAAACTTACTGTTTGTCTTTTTTTCGGCGAATGCCGTATTAAGAACGAATTCATGACCATGCCACGTGATTTCAGTTTGCAAATCAGACTACTCGATAACGCATTATAGATAATTTATCAAAATGAACGATTTATGCAACACTCTGCCTGATTGGACGAGAGTGTCTATTTGTTTCACTCTGCTGATTGTGCTACGCTGGGTGAAATGTAGACAAAGCATTTATGCTAAATGACGCTGTTCACAGTTTTAAAGATAATATTCGCTCAGTATATTTAGCAAGAACATTGATATATCTAAAAATGATAAGTAAGTTTAATAAATATGATAAAAACCTGTTCAAATACCAACATATATCAATTTACAGAAAGAGCTGAATACGGTCTGCGTAACACATGAATAAGGGTGTGATTAGAGTCTTCTATGTAGAGAAGTGTCTTCCAGACCGCTGCTGTAATTAATTGTCGTAGAATAAACGAAACATAAAATTGCACATCTAGGAAACCATTTAAATTGTTGTTAAATGTGGTGTTTGGTTTTGCTTTCTGCAAAATGTTAGATAGATGATAGAACGACACGATTTGTAAACTTCATACACTTCTTGTCTTACTACAATTAGCCCGCAATCTTTTTTAAAGATTGTTCTTGTTTTTCACTCTCCTGATTGTGCAACGCTAAGTGAAATGTTAGACAAGGAGTGTTTAATGACGCTATCTATCTATCTATCTATCTTCCATTTAGTCAAACCCCTGCTGGGGACCTAGACTTTGCGCGTCAACTAGCAAGAACGTTAAATGAGTAAAAGGTAGTGGTAAAAAGCAAGAAGGAGAATGGTTAAAAGCAGGTTGAAAACGGCAGGTGTATTTAAGGTGAGATGTGCTCAATCTGGCTTACAGCCTGACTGAACACTGGCCCAGAAGAGTTGACAACATCTTAAGGCAAGGCATTCCAATGATATACTGTACGAGGGAAGAATGAAAATTTATGATAGTTGGATGAGGATGATACTTGAACGAATGCCTGGGAATGAGTGGTTATGGTTCTGGAAGATCTAGTATTGGGTGTTAGGTAGTCCGGTAGTGGGATGGCGACCTGGTTATGCAAGATGTTATAAATCATAACCAGGCGCTGGTCAATGCGACGGAGTGCAAGGCGTCGCCAATTTAGGGAAGTCAGCATGTTGTCTACACTGGATTAAACGCTATTTACAATTTTAAAGCTACGCTTCGCTCAGTATATTTAGCAAGAACATTGATATATCTAAAATGATAAGTAAGTTTAATAAATATAATAGAAACTTGTTTTAAATACCAATATGTATCAATTTACAGGGAGAGCTGAATACGGTCTGCGTATCACAGGAATAAGGGTGTGACTAGCCGATCGATTAATGTCTTCTAGGTAGAGAAGTGACTTCAAGACCACTGCTGTAATTATTCGACATAGAAAAAAAACGAAACAATATTGCACCGTTACGAGACCTTTGTGAACACTTAAAAGAGAACCATTTAAATTGTTTAAGTGTTGTGTTTAGTTTTGCTATTTTCAAAATGTTAGATAGATGATAGAATAACACAAATGATATGAAAACCTCATAAACTTCTTGTCTTAATACAATTCAACGACCATCTTTTTTAAAGATATATCTTGTTTGTTACTAGATATGTTTATACGATTTTTTGCACGCAAAGTTCCATATCAATGTTGCTATTAATAATACAAATATCATCTAACCTTATGTAAGAACAAGGTGACTTATCAGTAATAATCAACTCCCTTACGTACAGGTATGACTTAACCTTTAGCCTGCTGGCGGCGAGTTATTCAGCCTTTGCGACCAGTGCAGACCAAGGCTAATCATGGTGTTCACTGTCTGCTATTTAATCAGTAAATTTTCAGTGAACAGCCCTTTGAATAAGAAGTGGTACTGCCCATATTGAATGATAGACCTGTTCATCTTAGAAATTAAGCAGGGTAAAGTTTTGCAATAATCAATAGAAACTTACTTGCATACCAAGTATCAAGTTACTTGAAAACAATGGGAAAATGCAGCAAAAGAATTCGATCAATGGAGATAGAAAGTCGTGAGAAATACTGCTACACATAATGAGGAAAAATGATCAGAAGTTAATATATATCATTTTTCTTAGTAATTACTTATTGACCAAAACGTAAGCTTTCAAGGGATCTCTTATTTAGTCATTTTGTACGTCTACTCTGATATTAGAATAACTCATTTTCTCCTGCAATTATCCATTTGCAAGGAAAATAGAAGAGCGCTAAAATCTTTTGCTAAGATAATAAACCACGTTTTCGAGTGGTGCAGTAATGAGTTAGAATATAAGATCTGCTGCTCATAAGTTTAAGACTGTTTACCTTACATGTGCAACAGGTAAGCTGTCTCTTTATCTCTTGTTGTTTTTTTTTTTTGCAAAACTTAAGGTAGTTCTGCACGTTTGGTAAACCGGAAGTGATGGAGTAACGTCATTCATCCGGAAAACGTAGAATAAAGCCTGGATTCGGCGGACGGAAATGAAAATCATTTTATGAATAAATGGCAATCCGCGACTAAATTTATTACAATGGCACTGTTACTATCTTTCTAAAGTTAAAATATGATATTAAAATATTTGACACGTTAAATAATTCAAAATTATGTCTGAAAATTAGCTTGAAATGTGCGGTTCACTTTAATCATGGTCAAATATCTCAAAAATAAGCACACGGACCTATTCATTTTATTTCACCAAATTATAGACCATATATTTATTTAAGACTTTAAGAAATTTCATTAAAATCTACATTGTAGAAAATTTTCTATTCGAGAAAATGTTATGAAAGTTGCGATTTTTCCATAGACTTCCATTATGAAAAATTGCGTGAGGTCCATATTTTTCAGATCAGTCTAGCAAAAAATCAAGCACACGACCCTATCTTTTTTATTTGCTGAATTTTCTAAGTATATTCTGAAGTTTTGAAAAATCAGAGCTTAATCAAATTCTACATTGTAGAAAAAATTTCGATACAAACGTGCAGAACTACTTTAAACCAAAATTCAACAGACCAACGTCACAAGCAATGCGATGACGTGACAATGATTATTTTGGGAAAAGGTGAAATGGTGCTTTGATATTGAACACTTCTTTTCAGATTTGTAAACGCTTGTGTTTTTAATGTCTGTTATAAAGCACGTTTGGACGTGTACACGTTTCAGGTTCAGCATACTGAACCCACATTTCATCCCCAGTGGCAATAGAGTTCAAAAACCTATTTTTCAAATGCTCCAAATGTTCTTTTGCTATGGTTTCCCTGGATGCCTTTAGGTCTTCTGTCAGTTATTTTGGCACTCATCTAGCACTTACCTTGCTTACACCTAATTTTGTGTGTAAAATCTTATGTGCCAACGCTTTACCGATCCTAAACTGATTAGCTGCTTCCCGCAATGCCACCTTGCGATCCTTTGTGACAAAAATCTCAACATTCGCCACCACTGTAGGGGTCACTGCCTCAGTTCGCCTCCCTGACCTAGGCTTGTCCCTCACTCAGACTTGTCCTGCCCTCCCTAAACTGTGAAATCCAGCTATAAAAGTGTAACGGGATATGCAGGCTTTAGAAGAAAAAAAATTCTTACCGTTGAAAAATGTGGCAAGGTTTTTCACACTCTAAAAGCAGGAAATTTATTACAGGTCTCTTTTCCTCCAGCTTAGAGGCTATAAATCAGTTAAAAGTCGACTGTCGTTACATAGATATGTAAGTGACAAGTCGACTGTACTTATACTGATACGTTAATCACAAGCCGATGTGTTCTCATAAGGATATATCATTTAAACAAATATAACAGTTTAACACATTAAAAGGATTTTTTGCATAAAGACCAAAATAAAACGTTCCTGCAAAACGTTAGGATATCATTTTTATTTATGCGATATAGTGATATAACCTACTCTAATATATATATATATTTTATATGTATACATCTAATTATATATACATCTGAAGCTGTTTATCTAGGGTGGTCTGCTTATAGGTTATTATTATTTTCAATTTTCAAAAAGTCTGTGACAATGCGAAATTCACTCCTTAAGGCTTCAGATAGCACGACATTTCTGTAAAACTTTGCATAACATATTTGTGTTTCTGTTCAATGAAGTATATCAAATAAATCTTCAAGTACCATACCCAAGAAGAGAGGAATATTGTTTAGTTTCTTATAGCTTGCCACGTCTTTTACCACATATTTTCTAATATTATAAAGTTGTCATTTATTGCATACCGATAAGTCTGAAACATGATATCCCTTGTCATATAACGGAGTCTTATAATGTAGTAAACGGATGGAAATGAAAACACGTGGCATTATATTTCATGGCGTATATTTGAGACAGGATCGCTAAAACGTTTCGCATTTCACCGTTTCTGTCAGTCTGCAATGACTGCAGGCGTCTGGCATAGATGATTAGCAAAATATGTAGCATTAGCGAGATATCCAGTTTCATATAACTGCGCATTCATATATGACATATGATCTAGGAGAAAATTCTAGAATACCATATGTTAGCATTCTGTTTTGCCTGACTATACAATAGCTTGACACGTACACCAACCATTTTATTATTCAATGCTTCCAAATATGATATTGCCAAATGACTTCAATTTTACAACTGTGTCACAGGGCTAAATATATTAGCAATCCCGGCGTAGATTCTACTCTCTTTATTATTCCGTTACATAAAAAGCCTAAAACATATAATAACATGAAATTAACAATCATGGTAAAATAAAGATAAAATAATACAAAATTGCACAAACATTAATTCACGCGTCGGTTCAAGAAATACAAAATACAATATTAATGAACAAGAGATCTAAATATTTCTTACCACAGCGTCTGGTGAATTAACTGAGGATTATCAGATAAATTCAAGATAATTTGAATTCTACTTTAATGTTTTCCCATCTTACTCGTAAGAGAAGAAAGACTGCACTGAGGGCCGAAGGATTTTGGCGGTGACAAGTGCAAAGAGGATAAAAAGAACAGACCAATGTATATCTTTCTCTCATTCTATCTCTCATTCAAACATGTAAGACAAACAAGACGATTGGACAAACATGACAAGTGTTCACAAAACTGCACGGACAAACACATGGATGAATTGCCTCGGAAACTTCCGTTAATATCCGTGATATTACGTACATTACCGAGAAGCCCCGATTCAATTAAATAGCAGACGATACAACATAATAAAAACCTGACGGACACTATCGGAAATTTGGCGCATGCGCGAGGGTTAAGTATCATTTTCCCGCTCTGGAAAAGACTTAATGCACGGCGCAAGTTACTATTAAAGATGAAACAGTCTATAAAAATTACGACCCGTGACAACTGTAAGATCTATAGCCGCGGTGAGATATCCAGTTTCATATAACTGCACATTCGAATATGAATTCTAACACTTTTAAGATTTTCTTTTGTATAAATAAAGAAGGATTTTACCGTGTATTGCTTTTCGATTAAACCACGTTTCGCAAAATGACCTACTTTTAGCTATTCCACCTAAAAAAATATTCCAGATTAGTATCCTTTCCTGGGTTAGAATGGAAATAGATTGTAGTTTGGCGTGCTTTGCGCGGCCTTCGTGATTAAATTACTACGCATCTAAACTCAAAACCGTGTTTTATTTGCCAACAAAGCACGCAAAACTAAAATCTATTTCCTAAATATGATCGAGAAGAAACTTCTAGAATACCATTTGTTAGTATTCTGATTTGCTCATGTGTACAATAGCTAGATTATTATATTAACCGTTGTGTTATTTAATGCTGCTAAATATGCATTGCATAAAGGTTTTAATTTTACAGTTAAAATTGTATTCGTTTAGAAGGAGATAAATCTCAAATATGTTTCAGTCTCACTCCATATTAACCCTTACCCCTCTAAATTTCTATAATGAGCTTGTCCGTCTTCCAATTTAGACAGTACCAATAACTATTAAAAGGGGTGCTTACCAAAAAAATACTGACAGAATGGCGAAGAGTGCAGATCATGATCAGACTGTACGGATGTGTAGGCTCATCATGTTCTACACTGGTCGCAAAGGCAGAACAAATCGTGTCCAGCATGCTAAGGGTTAAACACGAAAATAACGTGTGTTTTCTGAAATTGCTGAAAAAAAATCAAATATCGATGAAACCATTTGATGTACCATTTAAAATATTTTTATTCTCTTCCGTATACTATTCTCAAATACCAAAGTTCTACCATGATGTGATCGTTACCAATCTCCTTCTATTCTTATTTTGTATGATCAATGCCAAAACTGAAAGTAATATAAGTGACATAATCGGTATGTACGAATTTAATCATCTTTAATATGAATGGAACCATTTCCCTTGACACAATTTCAAATGAAATGAAAGCACTTTAATGCGAAGAGTGATCACGTCTTTACTAATTGAAAACAGACCCACGAGGCAGTCTCTGCTTCTTCATATATGAAGCAATGAGACCATTGTAATTTGCATTAATACACAAGTTTAGTCAAAATATTTAATTTCATATTGTTTGTTATCAGAAAACAATCAGAAAACAGTAAATCAATCTTCCTAAAAAGAAATGAAAAAAGTGAGATATATTTTCAAGTTAAATTTAATATAACTCCATCGATAAAAAATGTATACATTCTACAAAGGAAATATTGTGCGACTGTTAGAAAAGTATTATTAAAAAACGCATTTGAGCCGCGCCATGAGAAAATCAACATAGTGGGTTTGCGAACAGCATGGATCCAGACCAGCCTGCGCATCTGCGCAGTCTGGTCAGGCTCCATGCTGTTCGCTAACAGTTTCTCCAATTCCAATAGGCTTTAAAAGCGAGCAGCATGGATCCTGACCAGACTGCGCGGTTGCGCAGGCTGGTCTGGATCCATGCTGGTCGCATACCCACTATGTTGGTTTTCTCATGGCAAGGCTCATTTACTCTTACCATTACTGTACACAAGTAAATGATGTAATTTGCACTTTAACTTTTTAACAGTACTAACCAGGGAAGTTGTTGACAGTTACTTTGTCCATGAAAAATACACAATTCGTACATGAATAAAGCATATGGCTTAAATGGCACTTATTAAAACATGTTGGCGTTTACTGAGTTTAGGTTAATTTTCCAAATGAAACGAAAGTAAAAAAAATATTCAGACAAGCCTGAGGGTTTCCAGACTGGTAATCTTTATTACTTCCTCTCGGCTGAAGTCAATCTCAATATTTCAATGCAAAATTTACAGACAATTAGCACGACAGATTTTTATAATCTAAAGGAATTTCACTTTGCAAAGAATTTGCTATAATATTCTGTTTTAAAGCGCCACATATTTCGGCTTTCATGATGAAACAAAAAAGAAAAATATTTATAAGGATTAAAATCGTGTAGACTTTGCTTTGCCATAGAAAATTTAATTACAATACACTAGTTTCTCGTTTAAGCATTAATTTGATAAAAGAAAAACAATGATTGTTCAGTATTTCTAACTATATTTTACAATAATTATGTCACAAATGCAGATTTTCTCATAGAATGGCCCAAATAGTTGTCAAAATTATTTTCAATCACACAGCGAAAGAGTGTGTTTTAGAAAACAAAAGTAAAAGTGATGATAAAGATTAAAGTTATTTTTTCTCTTACATGTGCATACTGAATCAGGTACTCTGTTGTGAATAATGTCAAACGAAGAAAAAATGTTTTTCAAAGTTTTGCAGTTTTAAATGTGGTCAATCAATTTTGATCAAAAAATGAATTTGTTCGAAAGTTAAGCCAAAGATCATTGGCCACACTACCACTGCGGTGTTTACACTATTTAGCTGGCACCACATCACACTCTGTAATCCCACCATGTTCTAACATGTGAGTACCAATAAAACAACTTCCCGTCAGATGGATAAGTTTTCTTCAGTGCAAAATCAGGGCTGAACCAAGTTAACATAACTTATTGCATGTTTACTAACAACCTTTAACACCGTGTCTCGGAACGAGTGCATGCCATCTGTATAGTCTCAAAGTAATAATATTTAATTTGGTTACAATTTGAGATGACTTCAGTCGTGGGAAATATGAAACAGATAATTTTAATGAGAGTTTCAGGTAACGTTATAATAGCGCATTAATTTGTTGTTCACTTCACTACCAGAAAAATTATATGTTTTACGGTCGGATGCTATGATCAGTTGGGCTTGAATGAGGACGAATAATATACTTATAATCGATAATACGACCTCCTAACACTCCCCGTTTCGATAGTTAACAATTGCTAGTACTTAGGGTTTTTTTTTTTGTTTTGTTTTTTTATCAAAGTTTCAATGAAAACCAAAAGGTGCAAAGGCATTATTTTATTTATTTAAAACATGTAACCACTTTCAGTCACAAAAATACAGGTGAATGTTTTGTGTGTTATTCAAAGTTACAAGAATACAGAGGTAAAGGAACTGAATTGCCACTGATCACGTGGTCAAACATCAAACCAAGTTTCAATCTGTTACAAAAATATGACAGGATAAGGAGGGTTTTTTTGTTATGATTTTCAAAATGGTAAATTCTAGAAAGTCATGTGTTTCCATGACTTTTTAAATTTGTGTTTAGCTGTAAACTAAATAAAATGATATTAGAGCATTACTTGATTTTGCTGAAATTTTATCATGTTACTCGCAATAATTGAGCCGCACAATGAGAAAAGAAACATAGTGCATTTGCGACCAGCTTGGATCCAGACCAGTCTGCGCATCCGCACTATTTATCGTACTCTAGTACGAGATGCATTTTAAGTAGGATTCTTCATGTGAGAAAGCCATCCAGCTAGTGGTTCTACAAAGGTGCCCTTTTGTTTTATTCTTGAGTGGTAGAAATTTCAGAATACTGTGCTTACATGTGAATCGGTACTCAGACTGTTGAAGATGGACTAGATCACTAATAGAGAACCTCCTTTTTGAAGAGTATCCAATTCCTACCATAAACCTACTTTTACTGCAATTCTTAGGGGGCGTAGGTTTGAGCCCTACTGGGACCAAATTTTTTTTCTTATTTTCCTTTTTTTCTAGTAAGTTTTTACGTCTTTCAAGACTTATTATTGATTTCTTGTACAGAAATGGAACAAGATGAATCTTATAAGCAATTTCTTGGTGTTCAAAGTGAATTTAATACTTAAACAGAAGGGGTAGAGTTACACATCTTTAAAAATATTGAGTTATGGGGGTGAAAGTTCTCTTTTTTTGCTTTCACTCTTAGATTTTATATTGTGGAAGAAATTTAGGTAGGTTTTACGTCTGCCCTAAGGTTATTTTTAATTGGAGTAAGCAAAATTCAAAACAGAAACACAGCATTCGACCTTATTTTTTCAATGTTGAAGTAGGAATTCTGTCTCATCAAATCCGTTTACTTGAGGCAACATAGAAAAAATGATATTGACATTTTTATTTTGCGTTTTAAAGGTGTTTACCAATAGGTTGATGTTTCTTTTTTTTAAATTAATGGTATCATGAGTTTTCTGCAAACGTTTTGGATAGTGGCTATCACTTTGAAAATTGTCTCTACTTGAGCTTGAGGAGATACCATAAGTTATACAAAATTTATAAAAAAATTGGCACGATAAAAGTTGTTTAAAAATTGCAAAATAGTGCAAAACACCGTTACCTTTCAGAATATACCAAGCAAAGGCCATTTTGTAAACATTACTATTAGTGATCTGATACCTTAATGAACTTGTCCATCTTTCAGTTTGGACAGTACCATTAACTGTTAAAAGGGGTGTTTACCAAAAAGATACAGACTGAATGGCGAACAGTGCAGATCTTGATCAGACTACATGGATGTGCAGGCTGATCATATTCTACACTGATCGCAAAGGCAGAATCAGTCGTGTCTAGCAAGATACGAGTTAAAGTATATCATAAACTTTGTAGAATGTGTTAACATCAGAAAATGGTTGATGGAAGTTTTTCATTTTCTTTCAGGTGTTTCCGTAAAACTTCCTTCATTTCAGACTCGTATTAAAGATCGAATATCAAATAAATATTTCCTAGAAGTCAATATATATCTCTGACTTCGTAAATGATGGATTCAATATTTTCAGCACATGTCCTTAGGAGACCAAATATTCCGGAGATTATTGGAAATTTCCATTTATTTATTATCACGGTTTTGCTTAAGCATGTCATAAACATATACTAACTTTTCTAAAATCCAATCTAGTCCTTAAGTAGAATCTGGTATCAAACGAAAATATTTCGATTAAAACAGTCATTTGTTCACTGTGAAGATGTACATTTTGTCATAAATAGTTACTGTATTTTAATTGGTAAATTGATATCAATTATTCTAAATATATAGATATATGCATTTTACCAGTTCGAAATTCTTCAGCAACAGCAGTCTTTACTTGCTGTATTGAGGCCGCAAAGACAAAATTGCGCTCAGTGTTGTTTTTATAAGTCTTTTCAACCTTCATGTGTCACAGTGTTGTGTTTAAACCCGGAGCTTGAGCAGTGCTGCATGTTTCATTACCTTCCGCGAAAAGACATCAAATCGAGTCTGCAATTGCTTTGCTTGGTTGTGTTTCATGCTTCCGAGAGACTTTCTTATATCAAACTCCAGTGGCTTTCTGATAATTGTGTACAAGCTCTGAGAATTAGTTATATTTTGAGACTAGTGCCATTTTTCAACAGTAGCTCAGTTATGAAATTGTGGGCACTCAATCAAACCGAGCCTGCAGCATTTTCGTTTATGTCGCGTTTGGCGACCTGTTCTTTTCCACTTGTTTTATTGTATTATCACAGCAGCGTTGTTTGTGCCGTGCGGCGGCCGTAAAAAGACGCGCAGTACATTTAAGAAATGAAATGATTTTTTTTCGGTGTTCATGGGAAATGAACGACAGAATAGGATCGGAAAACCCATGAATCGCCGAAAAAAAGTTTCAATCTTATATTTACATTATATTTCCTTTCCATTTGTAAACTATATACATTATGATATGCATATCATTTGTAACATTTAACATTAAAATCAGCTTCCCGGCCATTCTGTTCTCCAGACGGAACAACTGCGATGTCATCTAAGAAACGTTCTCCCTGACTATACGCGGACGTCGTCTAAACAGCGGTCGGACTGAAGTTAATTATTCTTTAAAATCAGTGGAAATTAACCGTCTGAGAACGAATCAAATTTTTATTTTACAAAAATGAAATAAATATCATTCAAAAGATAAACTTATTGAGGGTAGGAATTCATTTGCACCTAAGATTACATATCAATGGTTTTATCCAAAAAAATCGCTTTTAAGAAACGCATGTACGAGGTTTTTACACATTTTATATGGAAAATAGAAGGGAAAAATGACGAAATGATGGCATTAAACTTCATGTTAGGAAAGAATCAAAAATAAAAATAAGATTAAATTAAAAAATACCATGTGATGAATCGAATGTTGAACTTTGGTAATATTTTTGCACCTAAGGTTTCTTATTTTTAGTAATTTTGTTATTAAGTAAAATGCGTACATGCCCTTCCTATTTCTATATAGAAAATCTGACCACTATCGATTATTGGCCGGAGGAATATTCTTCGGTATGAATCACTAAGCAGCGATGACATAACTTTCGCGCCTTTCTTTTTGCTCTTCATACGAAATGAACGTCAAAAGTTTCAATGGAAAAGAGCAGGGCGAATGTAAATATTCCGTCATGGCTGTTATATTTCGATCTCTTCAGATCGTTCAGAATGACAATTTTATTGTGTATCACTGTATGTGTGTGTGTGTTCGGGTTTAACGTCTTTTTATACATTTTTCAGTCATATAAACGACGGTGTCAACTCGTAGCAGTGAGGACAATGCCCAACTTTATACGTCTGCCTCACTGGAATATCACGCCGTAGACTTGTGACATGATACCCCACCCAGTCATATTATACTGACACCAGGCTGACCAGTCCTAGCACTATCCTCTCAATGCTGAGCACCAAGCGAGGAAGCCACTATATAGTACCATTTTTATGTCTTTGGTATAACGCGGCCAGGGATCGAACCCATGGCCTCTCGCATTCAAGCGGGCGCTCTACCACTGGGCTACCGAGGCGGTCAATGCTGTTGTGTAAGTGTACTGCTTAATTTTTCAGCTTTCGACTTTTATGGTTCAACTACTAGTACCTTTAGATATTGTTTAATCACCCCTAGGCTATGTTGTAGGCTTTTAATTTTGTCTTTTGGCAGTTTCCTCACTCTTAGATTTCACTTTGTTTAGTTCTGCACATTGTTTTCTCGTTCAGCAAACAAATTATTTTAAGTAGGGACCGGGGGCCTCCGTTGCAGAGTGGTTAAGTCACTGACTTCGGATCACCGATGTGGGGTCGAGCTTGATTCGGGGCGTTGAATCCTTAATTAGAGGAAGCCGTCCAGCTGGCTTACGGAAGGTCGATGGTTCTACGTACGCAGGTGTCCGCCCATGACGAGAAGAGGAGCACCTGCAGTATTCTTCCAGCACCAAAGCTGGAAAATTGCCATATGACCTTTAATTGTGTCAGTGCGACGTTAAAACGAACAAAAACAAAAATAAAACCTAGGAACCATGTGCCGCTTTTCCTGGAATTGCACTCGGTGTATCATTGCAGGCTCCACGTACATCGTATAAATACACCTGCGGGTGTCTCTAAATTTTATTCCGGTGCTTGTAATAAGTGTAAATGTTGAGTTCTGCTCAATCCGGGGCTAGAGGGTGTAGTCGGTAACTTGCATTTCCACTAACGTCCATGAACAGACTCAGTCAAACCGAGCCTGCAACATTTTTATTTATGTCGTGTTTGGTGACCTGTGGTTTACCACTTTTTTTATTTTGCTTACACAATTGTAATTAATACATTCCTCATAAATGTCTGAATGTAAATCCGCATTTGTAAAATTGCAAGTCATGCTAGTGAAATACGCTATGAAATTTAATCAATTTTTAAATATTAACTTAAAGTAAAATCAGAGGCCTCCGTGGCCGAGTGGTTAAGGTTGCTGACTTCAAATCACTCGCCTCTCCACGATGTGGGTTCGAGCGTCACTCGGGACTCGGGACGTTTAATTTTTCATGTGAGGAAGCCATCCAGCTGGCTTATGGAAGGTCGGTGGTTCTACCTAGGTGCCCGCTCGTGATGAAATAATACACGAAGAAGCACCTGGGGTCTTCCTCCACCATCAAAGCTGGAAAGTCGTCATATGACCTATAATAGTGTCGGTGCGACGTTAAACCCAACAAAATAAATACATAAAGTAAAATTTACATCCTAATACATGTATCTTTAATAGACTATTTATGTCCGAAGAGTGCCGAATTGCTAACCTAACGAAAAATATGTAACGACACGGAAATTGTCGAGAGCCATTACGGGTCTGTTATCTAACGAACGTGAAGATATCAGGAACAGATACCGCTGATAATAAACCGTCTGTCATCATAATTGTATCTGATATAATATACAGTTGTTTTGTAAAGCCTTTAATGTATGTAAATATAAAATTACAAAGACATTATTACTACACGTACGCTTTGTCAGAAATAAATAACGATCATCTTATTCCTTTAGCTAGTCATGACATGCAACTTTTCACATGACAAATGAATACTGATATCAGATCCATTTTCTTTGAAGGTGCTTAATGTATTATGTCAGTATTATGTTAGATTGAAAAGAAGACGGATTCGACAATACGTTTATAGACAATATAAGTATCACATAGATTTAATTTCAGTCAGCTATTTTTCTTAACTACTCTAGAACAATGACGAACAGAAAGTATTGAAGATTAACTCTTATCACGCTGGACACGATTTAATCTGCCTTTGCGACCAGGGTAGATCATTATCAACCTACACATCCATGCAGTCCGATCATGATCTGTACTGTTCGCCATTCAGTCAGTATCTTTTTGGTAAGTACACCTTTTAACAGCTAATGGTACTGTCCAAATTGAAAGTTGGACAAGTTCATTATAGAAATTTAGCAGGGTAAGGGTTAACGAATGTGCAGATATCAGTAACAGATACCACTGGCAATAAAAACGTTTAAATCACTTGTCTGTTATCATTAATTGTATCTGATATAATATCTGTTGTTTTGAAAAGCCTTCAATGCATGTATATATAAAATTACAGAGACATTATTACTACACGTATAAATAAAGATCATCTTATTCCTTTAACTTATCATGACATGCAACTTTTCACATGACAAATGAATACTGATACCAAATCCCTTTTCTTTGAAGGAACTTTAGTTATTATATCGGTATTATAGCAGAAAGGAAAGAAGACGGCTAAGATAATACGTTTATAGACAATATAAGTATCACATAGATTTAATTTAAATCAGCTATTTTTCTTAACTACTCTAGAACAATAGCGAACAGTAAGTATTGAAGATTAACTCTTATCACGCTGGACACGATTTAATCTGCCTTTGCGACCAGGGTAGATCATTATCAACCTACACATCCATGCAGTTCGATCATGATCTGTACTGTTCGCCATTCAGTCAGTATCTTTTTGGTAAGTACACCTTTTAACAGCTAATGGTACTGTCCAAATTGAAAGTTGGACAAGTTCATTATAGAAATTTAGCAGGGTAAGAGATAAACGTATTCTTTTCCTCAAGTGACATATGAGCGTCTGCGTTCTTTGAAATGACTTTTCCTGTAGGACTTTTGTCCTTGGTTATTACTGTGTTTAACTGCGTATTTCAGAACAGAGCTTTGTTAAAGACAATGACAATACCGCAGTAAAATCAACCTTTCACTTTCATAAGTGTTTTATAATTTGGATTTTAAGAAATTATTGTATCTAGTTATTAAGTTGAACAAAACC
Source organism: Mercenaria mercenaria (assembly GCF_021730395.1). NCBI lineage: Eukaryota > Metazoa > Mollusca > Bivalvia > Venerida > Veneridae > Mercenaria > Mercenaria mercenaria. The sequence goes on from NC_069363.1 coordinate 101,580,046, forward strand.
TAACTAGGAGGATTTAATAGGTGTTACTCTTTACAAAAACCCCTACTGGACTGACCGAATCAATCAAACCGAGCCTGCTAATATTTAATTTGCTGCATTCTGAACATCGTTAAGATTTTCTTAAGGATTTTATAAGATTTAATTTTTGAAGAACAAGGTCACAATTTCACATTTGTTTATATACCACCGTACATAACGTACAGTTTAATGCTAATGTTCTGGGTTTAACGCCGTTTTTCAATAGTATTTCAGTTATGTAACGGCGGGCAGTTAACATAAGCAGTGTCCAGTACAAATCTGTTATCCGCAAGAAACTGTCAACTTCTCCACATGAATCAGCGGTGGAGGTCGAATGATTTGATACACAATGTCTTTTATCAAACCGTCACGTACGGAGAATATACGCCTCGCCCAGGGCTCGAACTCGCGACACCGCGATCCGTAGATCTGCGCTCTCCCTATGTAGCTAAGCAGGGTTTAGTACAATTTATCCTGTCACTTGCAGTATTTCGACCCGATATCAGGGTGCCGTATATCTTTCTTGATATACCGTCAATTGACACGTGACCAGTGATATACGGTCAGTTGATCATGTGACCTTATGATCGATACTATTGTCATAAGAAATTTTGCATTGAAACCATCACCATTGTGTTGGGAATGTCCGAACTAAGAAAATGAGTGGTCAACAAATGAGTTTTTATTCAAAAAACGAAGACGTTATTGAGATTTTGTCGGTGATTACGTCATTATGTAAGTGACGTCATTACGAATATGACGTCATTAAAACGGTTGTCGCACACTTATTTTTGTAAAATAAATTGCCAAATATCGGAAAATGAAGTAATGGCAAGATAAACAGAATAATAGGTTAGTGCCTAAGATGGAGAAAGATTATCTGGCTTGGCTCCGGACGTTATCATGTTCGCCTTCGGCTCACCCGATAACTTCCTCCACCTCGCCAGATAAACTTTCTCATCTACGGCACTAACCTATTATTCTCTATATACATGTACTTAAAACTTAAAATATACATTACATCTATTTATATTATATTGATGGGGACTGACTAAAAGATTTGAAACAATGTGGAAAAGCACTAACAACCGCTACCAGTACTGTGTATATATAAATCGCTATGCCTGATTTAAATCATCTGAAATATAAATTAGACAGATTTTGAAAAAGAATTTAAAAACATCTTTTATATAGAGTAAACATGATATTTTTGTATTGAATTTGCGCACAAATCGAGCCCTTGCAGGTACTACTACTTGAAAGAATTACATTTCTATCATCACATCAAATAAGGCCATTTATAAACTTAACATTAATCATCAGACAACAGATTTGACTAATCTGAATTCTGAACCCTCTCCGATACTTCTCTGATACCGTAATATAAAGTAAATCCCCGGAATGTTTGAGCAAGAACCATACACAGTCAGCTTGTCATGCAAGCTAAGTAGAGCATTTTATTTAGCGATCAAAATCAGTCCAGATGGGGGCCTCTTTGCCTCTTATGCAATTGTACTTAATTCTAGTTTTAAATGGTATCATTGAAGGACTCTGTGACACCGCAACAGATTTTACGGGCATGTTCATACTCGATTAAATCTGCAAATATTTAAATATCTTTTTAACTTTTTAAAATATTGACATTTGAAAAGTATTGATTGTTTTCTCTTAATTTAGATACCAAATACGTGCACATAAAACAACTTAGATCTATTTGCCATAACGAAAGAAAAAATCGATTTTCTTATGAGAAATTATCCGCATGATTATATCAATTTCCTGCTTTTCTTTATCGAACTTGACACCACATAACAAATTACTGTTTTCTAAAAGTCAATATTGTCTCTGGTTTCTTAAAGAATGAGTTCAAAAGCACTGACCGTCTTTAATTATTTAGTCCTTCGGAGACATATTAGTATAAAGACTGGAATTTTTTATGCTTTTAAATTGGAGATACTCATAAAACAAGAGATTCCTTTTGAAATTACTTGAAGGGTCTGATATAAAATGAATTGTGAAGATTATTGGCGGTGTTTTTATAAAAGTTTATTTCGCTATTTCGCCAAAACGGTCAAAAGTAGGGAAGATGACAGGCTGACTGTTTTAAAAAGTCTGCAAAAGTACAATTTCTTTGTAGAACATTTCAGAGACAAACTGATAAATCTCTTTCCTATGAAAGTGCAGAACAGTATTTTATCCATAGAGTCATTTATTCTTCAACCTTTAGCCAGCTAAATTTCTAAAATGGACTGGTCTGTCATTCAATATGGACAGTGCCATTTATTATTCGAAAGGGCGTTTACTGAAAAATTACTGCTTACACAATTGTAATAAATACATTCCTCATAACTGTCAGAATGTAAATCCGCATTTGTAAAATTGCAAGTCATGCTAGTGAAATACGCTATGAAATTTAATCAATTTTTAAATATTAACTTAAAGTAAAATCACAGGCCTCCGTGGTCGAGTGGTTAAGGTTGGTGACTTCAAATCACTCGCCTCTCAACGATGTGGGTTCGAGCCTCACTCGGGACGTTGAATTTTTCTTGTGTGGAAGCCATTTAGCTGGCTTACGGAAGGTCTGTGGTTCTACTTAGGTTCCCGCTCGTGATGAAATAATACACGAAGGGGCACCTGGGGTCTTCCTCCACCATCAAAGCTGGAAAGTCGCCATATGTCCTATAATAGTGTCGTTTCGACGTTAAACCCAACAAAATAAATAAATAAAGTAAAATTTACATCCTTATATCTTTCATAGACTATTTATGTCCGAAGAGTCCGAATTGCTTGAATAACGGAAATATGTAACGACACGGAAATTGTCGAGAGCCATTACGGGTCTGTTATCTAACAAACGTGAAGATATCAGGAAGAGATACCGCTGATAATAAACCGTCTGTCATCATAATTGTATCTGATATAATATACTGATGTTTTGAAAAGCCTTCAATGCATGTAAATATAAAATTACAAAGACATTATTACTACACGTACGCTTTGTAAGAAATAAATAAAGATCATCTTATTCCTTTCACTTGTCATGACATGCAACTTTTCACATGACAAATGAATACTGATACTAGATCCATTTTCTTTGAAGGAACTTAAGCTATTATATCGGTATTATAGCAGAAAGGAAAGGAGACGGCTACAACAGTACTTTTATAGACAATAAGTGTAACTTCCGAAAACCGGACCTTCTGAAAACCGGAAACTTTTGAAAACCACACGAAACTCAAGGTCCCGATTTTTCTGTTCTTATTTTTATATATTTTTAACTTCTGAAAACCGGAACTTCGGAATTCTGAAAACCGGATGGGTTTTTGAAGGACCATTTATATTTCACTAAAATTGACTTCCGAAAACCAGTAAAATTTTTGCTGGTTTAAAAGTGTCACCTGTTAATCTCAAAACGCTGTCAACATGTTCTTTTGTTTATCTATTAGCGGCGCGTGTTTATTTTGACACGCTAGATAATCACAATGATCATTTGATGCAAAAGTAAGGAAGTAATCAGTGATTACTTTCATTTGTATTCAATTTATGAAAAGGTGATAAATTAAATATCTTAGTGTGAAAAACATTTTTAATGTTTGGACGAAAGAAAAAAAGGGGTTTCAGTTCGTTTAGTTACATTACTATGCCGTGCCAACATTAATGAAATGTTGACGAACTCCGAACTCCAAAGATAGTAAAATGTAAGTGGAAAATATTTGCGTAAATGCTATTATATAAGGTATGTTGTTTCTTTTCATATCTGTTATTTATGTATTTATTATCCTTAATTTTTGTAATTGATTAATTAATTAATTAATTAATTATTTACTTTTGATACAATTGTAAAATTGAAAAGGATAATAATCTCCTTCGCCCTTTGTGTAAGAAAACATCACTCTTGTGCACCAAATCCACATTGCCTACAAACTTTTAAACTTCTGAATTCCGGAAACTTCCAAAAACCGAACTTTTAGGCTGGTCCGGAGGTCGTTCGGTTTTCGGAAGTTACATATATTTAATTATTATGTATAAGTATCACATATATTTAATTTCAATCAGCTATTTTTCTTAACAGATACTACTCTAGAACAATAACGAACAGAAAGTATTGAAGATTAACTCGCTGGACACGATTTATTCTGCCTTTGCGACCAGTGTAGATCATTATCAGCCTGCACATCTGTGCAGTCTGATCATGATCTGCACTGTTCGCCATTCAGTCAGTATCCTTTTGGTAAGCACACCTTTTAACAGCTAATGGTACTGTCCAAATTGAAAGTTCGACAAATTCATTATAGAAATTTAGCAGGGTAAGGCTTAACGAATGTGCAGATATCAGTAACAGATACCACTGGCAATAAAACGTTTAAATCACTTTTCTGTTATCAATAGTTGTAGCTGATATAATATACTGTTGTTTTGAAAAGCCTTCAATGTATGTTAATATAAAATTACAAAGACATTATTACTACACGTACGCTGTGTAAGAAATAAATAAAGATCATCTTATTCCTTTAACTTGTCATGACATGCAACTTTTCACATGACAAATGAATTTTGATACTAGATCCATTTTCTTTGAAGGAACTTTAGTTATTATATCGGTATTATAGCAGAAAGGAAAGAAGACGGCTACAACAATACGTTTATAGACAATATAAGTATCACATAGATTTAATTTCAATCAGCTATTTTTTTAACTACTCTAGAACAATAGCGAACAGAAAGTATTGAAGATTAACCATTATCACGTTGGACACGATTTTTTCTGCCTTTGCACCAGTGTAGATCATTATCAACCTGCACATCCGTGCAGTCTGATCATGATCTGCACTGTTCGCCATTCAGTCAGTATCCTTTTGGTAAGTACACCTTTTAACAGCTAATGGTTCTGTCCAAATTGAAAGTTGGACAAGTTCATTATAGAAATTTAGCAGGGTAAGGGTTAACGAATGTGCAGATATCAGTAACAGATACCACTGGCAATAAAACGTTTAAATCACTTTTCTGTTATCAATAGTTGTAGCTGATATAATATACTGTTGTTTTGAAAAGCCTTCAATGTATGTTAATATAAAATTACAAAGACATTATTACTACACGTACGCTGTGTAAGAAATAAATAAAGATCATCTTATTCCTTTAACTTGTCATGACATGCAACTTTTCACATGACAAATGAATTTTGATACTAGATCCATTTTCTTTGAAGGAACTTTAGTTATTATATCGGTATTATAGCAGAAAGGAAAGAAGACGGCTACAACAATACGTTTATAGACAATATAAGTATCACATAGATTTAATTTCAATCAGCTATTTTTCTTAACTACTCTAGAACAATAACGAACAGAAAGTATTGAAGATTAAACCTTATCACGCTGGACACGATTTTTTCTGCCTTTGCGACCACTGTAGATCATTATCAGCCTGCACATCCGTGCAATCTGATCATGATCTGCACTGTTCTCCATTTAGTCAGTATCTTTTTGGTAAGCACACCTTTTAACAGCTAATGGTACTGTCCAAATTGAAAGTTGGACAAATTCATTATAGAAATTTAGCAGGGTAAGGGTTAACGAATGTGCAGGTATCAGTAACAGATACCACTGGCTATAAAACGTTTCAATCACTTGTCTGTTATCATTAATTGTATCTGATATAATATTTGTTGTTTTGAAAAGCCTTCAATGCATGTATATATAAAATTACAGAGACATTATTACTACACGTATAAATAAAGATCATCTTATTCCTTTAACTAGTCATGACATGCAACTTTTCACATGACAAATGAATTTTGATACTAGATCCATTTTCTTTGAAGGAACTTTAGTTATTATATCGGTATTATAGCAGAAAGGAAAGAAGACGGCTACAACAATACTTTTATAGACAATATAAGTATCACATAGATTTAATTTCAATCAGCTATTTTTCTTAACTACTCTAGAACAATAACGAACAGAAAGTATTGAAGATTAACTCTTATCACGCTGGACACGATTTTTTCTGACTTTGCGACCAGTGTAGATCATTATCAGCCTGCACATCCGTGCAGTCCGATCATGATCTGCACTGTTCGCCATTCAGTCAGTATCTTTTTGGTAAGCACACCTCTTAACAGCTAATGGTACTGTCCAAATTGAAAGTTGGACAAGTTCATTATAGAAATTTAGCAGGGTAAGGGTTAACGAATGTGCAGATATCAGTAACAGATACCACTGGCAATAAAACGTTTAAATCACTTTTCTGTTATCAATAGCGAACAGAAAGTATTGAAGATTAACTCTTATCACGTTGGACACGATTTTTTCTGCCTTTGCGACCAGTGTAGATCATTATCAGCCTGCACATCCGTGCAGTCCGATCATGATGTGCACTGTTTGTCATTCAGTCAGTATCTTTTGGTAAGCACACCTTTAAACAGTTAATGGTACTGTCAAAATTGAAAGACGGACAAGCTCATTATAGAAAGGGGTACGTAGGATTTGGGCCAATTTTGGCCCCCACCAAAATGATGATAAAATATGTGCCGTTTTTTTACCAAAATGCATGTATTTTCCAAAAATAAACATTACAATCTGCAAGGACAATTGTTTATGGAAAATCCAATGTTCACCTTATGTGCTGTAGTGAAAGAAAGCATTAGCGTATCTTGGGGGTATACTTAAATAAATTGGAAAAAACAAAATAATAAATGATTACTGTTACAAATGTTTGATTAAATATCAATGTATACACATCAGGCTATTCAAACATACATAAGCCGGTAACAGAATTGTCATAGAAACGGTCTTAACTAAGGGAAATAACTCTTTGGAATCCTGAAACTAAAAATTTCTTTAAAAATCGATATTTTATTGTTTTAATTTTGTTAACGTTTCAAAGTATGATTTAAAATTATGTACAGAGGTAGAATTCTTAGCCTGGTATACTTATGAGGGTAAAACGTGTACTTTTACTGTTGGTTTCCATGGCAACAGGGCTCAAATTTAGCATTTTTTGACCTTTTGCATGTTATAGCTTCAATTTTTTTATGTTTGTACATTTAATGGACTTACCACTGTTACAACTGACATTTCATAATGCTTCTGTAAAGAAAGCAGAAAAGAGCCTTGCAGTTGCCATGGCATTGGGGCTAAAATTTAGCATTTTTTAACTTTTTGCATGTTATGACTTCAATATTTTGATGTTTGGATATTTAATGGACTTATCTCTGTTACAGTTGACAATTCATAATGCTCATGAAAAGAAAGCAGAAAAGAGCCTTTCAGTTGCCATGGTAACAGGTTATTTGGTAATCTGTTTAATAATGTTTCCTAAGGATAAGTAAGTTTTCATTATTTATTGTCACAACTTTTAAAATAGCAGTACTTAATGAAATGGATTTAATTAACTCACTTTGTTTTGCATGCGACTTTTACTGGAGAAAAATGAGTAGAGACTGCACAATTTCGAAGACCAATTTAAGAGCTGGTCTTATAGCAATGGCAACAGAAACTAGATGTGTGTTTATAGGACACAGGTGCCCCCACTCCTGCCACTGTAACATGGTTTAATGACTCGGGTTAAACAATCTTTAAGATGTTTGCAACACAACCTTTAAGAACCTTATGTGTATTTTTCACTTAATTGGCTATAACTCTGGCCTAGCTGAGTAAAATCCTAAAGAGAACACTTAATAGGCTATAAAACAATCCTCTAATGTTTTATGATTCTAGGTCAAGTACATTTTAACATACATGTTTCACAAACTTTTTTTTTGAGTAAGTCTGGACAAGAAGTCTGGTCTTGTGTAGTGAAATAATGGCTGTAGATAAAATATTTTCGGAGGTATGCGCGACAAAACATTAAAATGACAATCTTTTCTCAGGTCAGGGGCCATAACTTCTACAATACTGAATGAATCCGGACGCGAAACCCCAGGTGCACTACTGCACATGCCGACCAACATTCCTGCAGGGTTAGGGATGAACGTATTCTTTTCCTCAAGTGACATATGAGCGTCTGCGTTCTTTGAAATGACTTTTCCTGTAGGACTTTTGTCCTTGGTTATTACTGTGTTTAACTGCGTATTATAGAACAGAGCTTTGTAGAAGACAATGATAATACCGCAGTAAAATCAACCTTTCACTTTCATAAGTGTTTTATAATTTGGTTTTTATTATTGTTTCTAGTTATTACATTGAACAAAACTTATACTAGGGGGATTTAATAGTGTTACTCTTTACATTAACCCTTATGAAGAGACAGAATCAATCAAACGGAGCCTGCTAATATTTACTTTGCTGCATTCTGAACATCGAAAAGATTTTCTTATGATTTTTTTAAGATTTAATTTTTGAAAAACAAGGTCACAATTTCACATTTGTTTATAAACCACCGTACATAACTTATACTTTAATGCTAATGTTCTGGGTTTAACGCCGTTTTTCAATAGTATTTCAGTTATGTAACGGCGGGCAGTTAACCTAAGCAGTGTCCAGTACAAATCTGTTCTCCGCAAGTAACTGTCAACTTCTCTACACGAATCAACGGTGGAGGTCGAATGATTTGAGATACAATGTCTTTTATCAAACCGTCACGTATGGAGAATATACGCCTCGCCCAGGGCTCGAACTCGCGACACCGCGATCGCTAGATTGCGCTCTCCCTATTGAGCTAAAGGGGGTTTAGTACAATATACATGTACTTAAAACTTAAAATAAACATTACATCTATTTATATTATATTGATGGGGACTGACTAAAAGATTTGAAACAATGTGGAAAAGCACTAACAACCGCTACCAGTACTGTGTATATATAAATCGCTATGTTTTATTTAAATCATCTGAAATATATATTAGACAGATTTTGAAAAAGAATTGAAAAAACATTTTTATATAGAGTAAACATGATATTTTTGTATTGAATTTCCGCACAAATCGAGCCGTTGCAAGTACTACTACCGCGAAGTATTACATTTCTATCATCACATTAAATACTGGCATATATAAACTTAACATCAATCATAAGACAAATGGTTTGACTAATCTGAAGCCTCTCCTATACTTCTTTGACACCGTAATAGAAAATAAATTCCTAGAACCACACACAGGCAGCTAGTTATGCAAGCTAGGACATTTTATTTAGCGTCAAAATCAGTCCAAATGGGGGCCTCTTTGCTTTGTATGCAATTGTACTTAATTCTAGTTTTATTTGGTATCATAATACATAATAAACCGCAACGAATTTTACGGGCATGTTCATACTCGATTAAATGTCAAAATATTTAAATATCTTCGGAACTTAACCTTCTAAAATATTGACATTTGAAAAGTATCTAGTGAGTGTTTTCTTTTAATTCAGTACATAAAACAATTTAGATCTATTTGCCATAATAAAAGAAAAAAATCGATTTTCTTATGAGAAATTATCCGTATGATTATATCAATTTCCTGCTTTTCTTTGTCGAACTTGACACCTCATAACAAATTACTGTTTTCTAGAAGTCAATATTGTCTGTGGTTTCTTAAAGAATGAGTTCAAAAGCACTGACCGTCTTTAATTATTTAGCCCTTCGGAGACATATTAGTATTAAGATTGGAAATTTTTATGCCTTTAGATTGGAGATACTCATAAAACAAGAGATTCCTTTTGAAATTACTTGAAGGGTCTGATATAAAATGAATTGTGAAGATTATTGGCGGTGTTTTTATAAAAGTTTATTTCGCTATTTCGCCATAAACAGTCAAAATTAGAAAAGATGATAAGTCTGCCAAAGTACAATTTCTTTGTAGAACATTTCAGAAACAGACCGATAAATCTCTTTTCTATGAAAGTGCAGAACAGTATTTTATCCATTGAGTCATTTATTCTTCAATCTTTAGCCTGCTAAATTTCTGAAATGGACTGGTCTATCATATGGACAGTACCATTTATTATTCGAAAGGGCGTTTACTGAAAATTTACTGACTGAATAGCCACAGTGCAGACTATGATCAGCCATCGCGGATGTGCAGGCTAATCTTGGTCTGCACTGGCCGCACAGGCAGAATCACTTGCCAGTATGTGGATACATTTTTACCGTTTGCATGTATCTGTATTTATATATTCATATTTTGTTATCTAAAAAGGCATTTTTTTATTTTATTTCGTATTTGTTTGTGCTTTAGGTATATTTTTTGTAAAGCACTTTTGAATGATTATATTTGCATGAAAAGGGTACTATAATATCGTATAGTAATGGTAAAATGTCATGTTTAAGTTGACAATAACAAGGGTGATTCGGTAGAAAGATCTGAGAACAGAACAGGGCATTTTATTTAGGATTTAAACTAACAGTTTCTCATCCATAAACGTAATCACTAATACAAATGCAATCTCAAAATAAATAGTTATTAATAATAGAGGATGATATATAAACAAACTGCATCCATATTTTAAATAAATATTCTCACTTACTACATCTTTAGTTTCTTAAACAATTTTCACGCACTACTAAAGCTTTTTCAACATAATGAACACAAATTGTATAAAATCCTTCTCTTATTACATGTCAACATTTTCATCGAATTTAAACATACTAGGTCTTCTTATATAATATTGCGGTAAAGAGTCTTTATACTTATCACAGATAAAAATAAAATGATACCCATCTTCTATACTACCATTTTCACATATATGACAAATTCGTTCATTTCTTTCTAACCTATTTCGGCCATATCCTGCACTCTCTATTCTCAGACAATGTCACAACATTCTGTGTATTATTCTTTATAACATCTAAGTAATGTTCATACTAAAAAGTGTTTTTAATAGCCTTGTAAACCGGTAGTACCGAGCTGTTATTTATACCTTGAAACCATTCTTGTTGAGGGCGTACAAAACAAGATATAAATAACCTCAAAACATACGGAATTTGCGTCGATATGAAGCTGGGGTTAAATATTCATATTGTAAAACTGTATACATGGATTAGCTTCGCAATTAATTTTGTTTCCCTGTTAAGGTTTGTAGAAACTAACTAAACGGCAATATTTCTTCAATACATTATTATGAAAGTAGTGTAAATGTCATCTCTTAATCTTCATTATTTCCTGTCTGCATAAAAAAGAGCACTATCGCTATGACATCTTGCAAACCTCATGCAACACTGAAACGGGGAACGACATTGGAAATTGTATAATTTGCATGAATTATGTAATATTTTATGACTGAAGTAAAAATAAAATGGAATCAAATCAGTTTGTCATAAAATTTAGTTTAGTTTATACTAATTTAATTCAGCTCTATTGTGATAAAAGCTTTAAGCTTATTTGAACCGCTCTCAAATCCGCGTCCTGGTAAAACAAGTACTGGTGTCATATGAGAAGACGTGGTCGTGACCAAGACACCTTCACCACTAGACCACCGCTCCTCTGTGTCATGAAATTGAATTCGTAGTTTGTCTCATATTTGGGTATCAATATATTGGTAATGCACTTATCATATCCATACCTTTGAAAAGACATGAATCTGGACAGTGAAAGGCAAGGACTAACACGCAAAATGAAAATCAGTCATCTTGTGCCAAGAACGTCCCCTTCACCTTTCACCCCTCCCCAAGATTTTTTCATGCATAAATATAAAGATTATTGACTTCTACAGAAAAAGGAAGTTAAATATGTAGCCAAAAAGGGTAAAGACAAGTTTTAGAGCACAGTGAGGCACTGCTTTCGAAAAATCGGAAGGAAAATCACCACAGCTGAGATTAAATTAGTTATTGTTTTTCATTCCTGCCATGTTCTCCATTTGCGAGACAGTGTGTATTTAAATATAAATGAAGTTGACAGATACGACAGACATTCAATAGATATCGCAACTGCCTGTTATAGAAATCTTAACACGACCCAACCTTCCTTCCCTGCCACAAAAACCATATAGCGACGCGCTTGCAAAGGAAACCACACAAACAGGCAGATAATTTGAAAATATCTTCGAACAAGTGATAACGTGTAAGAATCAAAATGATATATCTTAGACATAGATTTGCTCTTGAATAAAATCATTGTTTGGATTTCAGATGTAAAGGAATTATATCATGAGAGTGCAGCCCGGATGATACAATTGCACGCATCTGATTGACAAACAGTGAAGTATTTAGTATATATTGTACTGGTATATAAATGAAATAATTACCGTTATTTTGTCATCAGATTCATCGCTCTGATATAGGTATCCTTGGTGTATCACATACTTGCTGATTTTATTTTGACAAGAAAAGTCATTAGAGACGCAAAATGTCATGAACCGTTATTTAACTGTCTTTTATTCTTTGATTTTGTTTATGATCTATCGGTTTGAAAAGACCCAACAAGCTATGTCTAGCTTCAAGTCTACTTGGTTCATTGTTTTTCTTATCTATAAATAAAATTTATAAAGCATAAACAACTAAATTAGTTCTTGGGTAATTAATTCGAACAGCCTTTGTCTACACTAGGCCAACTAGGTCGACACACGGAGTATACCGTTAATGTTTCAGCTTGTATTACAATTCAAGTTCACCGCGGCATGAATAATTCATATTTTATTATGCCTAGAAAAGTAGAGCAGGTGAATACATAAACATGAAAAGTATAGTACAGTGTCTATATAAATTTATGCATAAATAAAACTGAAAACATGACAAAGATTTGCAACTGTTTTGTGTTATGACTTTGATAGTCATTTTGGGCAAAATGCATAATTTCTAAAAATGTACAAATGCACAATCAACTAAATAATGCCCGGAGGGTTTACTCCTACCATAAAAAAAAAAAAAACTAGAAAAAAACGCAAAATTAACCCAAAATCGGTGTGCTTTAAAACCTAACAAAAATATGTCTATTTATATAAACCAAGTTTGGAATCTCGTGTAGAACCAGACGGTTTTGGTCTAAGGTACATGTTTTAAATGCACACTGAGCAGAGGGTCAACTATCAATGGTTATTTTTTCATTATAACTATTATTATTATTATCAATTACTATTATTGAAATAAAAGTTAAGATCAGTGTGCCTGAATTTAGAGTAAGTAACACTTTAGCTGTTTTGTGCTGAAAACATTTCGTACTTCTTGGTCAAAGTTTTTCTTGAAAGATGTAGCATTGAGACGGTGTATACATATTGAGAAAGTAAGCTAAGACATAATCACTCTTTGGCGCCCATTTTTGTATTCAACAAATTATTTATGTCACTCCAGCTCCAGTCTCCTTTAATACTATAAGAGCTATAGCTTTGAAATATACACATAGTTTACTTATTTTAAGAATGACTGAAGAAGGTCAATAACCATAGTTCATTATATATAAAAAACATTTGTTCAAGTTAATATCAAAATTATGAAACTGTGCAATTTTGAAGGTTTGCGGTTTGGAATTATTTTGATGGAAATTGTTTCCGGCTTGTAATGTTTTGCAAATTAAAATGTCTGCAGTATGAAATGTTTTGCAGTTTGAAATGTCTGCGGTTTCTGTTTGAAATCGTTAATTGTTTACCTTTAAACTGGCTTAAAATATTAATGGTAAAATGTTACGTGTAGTAAGATGTATGATCAAGTAAGATGCCGTGTTAAACATTTGGATAAATATTCAGATTTCATGGAAATAATTGTTGGCTTGAAACGGAGAAATCTGTTCACCATTGTTTTGGTCAATGTTTATTGAGGATTTGGAACTGTATTTGAGTTCACGACCAGATAGTGGTCTAAATTTCGGAGACATCACGTTGATTCGTTTTCTTTACGCCGACGACATGGTTTTAATATCTGATTCTATAGAAGATCTTCAGCAAAGTTTAAATAAGTTCCACACTTATTGTGAACGATGGGGATTAAAGGTGAACACTGACAAAACTAAGGTAATGGTATTTAGACGGCGGGGTAGATGAGAAATGAAATGAACAACGGACATATAATGGAGATCAGTTAGAAGTCGTTGACAACTTTAATCATCTTGGCACAGTTTTTAACTGAAACGGGCGTTTTGATTTAAATACGCAAATGTTAGTAGGTAAATCGCTTAAAGCAATGAACACTATTATTCAATACCAAAGACTTCAATTTTACACCTAAAACTATGTGTGGTCTTTTTGATGCATCTGGTGTGTCTATTCTGAATTATTCGGTAGAGGTATGGGGTTATACAAAGTGTAAAGACATTGAGAGAATACACTAGGTGTGAAAAGGTGTTCTCAATGTTAAAATTTCTACAAGTAACTCCGGGGTATACGGTGAACTTGCCCGTTTCCCATTATACATAAACCGTATTGTTAGAATTTTTAAATATTGGTTTCAGGTTCTTAACACAAAATATTGTGTAATAAAGACCATATATGCACTAATGTTAAATGATGAGAAGCAAAACTGGGCTTAAAATGTAAAACTTTTTGTATTCTAACGTTTTAGGCTACGTTTGGGAATGTGCGCTAAACACTTTCATAACATATTTTAGGCAACGGTTGATAGATAGTTTTGTACAAGACTGGAACAGTAGTTTAATAACAATAGTGTGTTATTTGTTTACAAAAATGTGAAGCAAGACTTCGAATATGAGGGATGCCTGAATACAGATACAAATAAAAGGTACAGACATTTGCTAACAAAGTTTAGACTGTCTGCATATTTAAATCATCTGAAATATATATTAGACAGATTTTGAAAAAGAATTGAAAAAACATTTTTATATAGAGTAAACATGATATTTTTGTATTGAATTTCCGCGCAAATCGAACCCTTGCAAGTACTACTACCGCGAAGTATTACATTTCTATCATCACGTTAAATACAGGCATATATAAACTTAACATCAATCATAAGACAAATGGTTTGACTAATCTGAAGCCTCTCCTATACTTCTTTGACACCGTAATAGAAAATAAATTCCTAGAACCACACACGGGCAGCTAGTTATGCAAGCTAGGACATTTTATTTAGCGATCAAAATCAGTCCAAATGGGGGCCTCTTTGCTTTGTATGCAATTGTACTTAATTCTAGTTTTATTTGGTATCATAATACATAATACACCGCAACCAATTTTACGGGCATGTTCATACTCGATTAAATGTCAAAATATTTAAATATCTTCGGAACTTAACTTTCTAAAATATTGACATTTGAAAAGTATCTAGTGAGTGTTTTCTTTTAATTCAGTACATAAAACAATTTAGATCTATTTGCCATAATAAAAGAAAATCAAAGGCCTGAAGGGCCTGAGAGTCGGCTAATGATTGATGTACTGGTAGTATAGTCTACCAGTTTCAGTTTGGTTTTAGTTTTTTTTTCCCAACTGAACAGAGATTTTGTTACAATAGATGAAATGGACATTCAATCGATGCCTAGTAAAACTTTGATTGACATTATACAAGTATTTAAACCCAATATATTTCTCTAAAATTGAAGAGTGGTTCGCAAAAATAAAAATATTGAAAGTACAAACTACAATTTGACAGGTGACACTAAGCTACTGCCCATGACTATAAATATTTTTCCAGTAAACATTTGCCTCCGGCATTACCAAAACAGGCAATTATCGGCTGGTATATATTCGCACATGATAAAATTTGAATATGAAAATTTATATATTGAAATTTTATAGCGCGGATTGCCACATACAATTTGTAACGGATAGACGAAAGAACTGTTCAGATATTTTACAGATAAGGGGCCTGGCAATAACCGTGTCACACGCTAGGTATTGTCCAATCATATTATAAGGGATGTGAATTTAAAGTATACTTACTTTTGCGTTTAAAGATATGTAAATGTTGCTGAGTGTCAATATATAGTGTCATGAATGTTTACACTGACAGGAAAATTGCGTATTCAAAACTAAGAGAAGTTACTCGGACTAGCTACCAATTTCGGAAAAGATAACCAATATTAATAAATGCAGTTCTTTTTTAGTTAAAACCATCATTTATTCTATTTCAGACCTGTTAACCCCTTCAAAACCATGTCAGTAGTCCCCAAGTCTATGTACTTTCAATTATCCGTTTTGATTCATGTAGACAGGCAGGCCCAGACTGGGCTGAAAAAATGTTTGAGCCATTTTTATGTGGTCGGTAGCAGGGTGGGTTTGGGGAGGGGTGTTCCTTCCCGCTTTGAACTGCAGTCAGATTTTGAAATGGGCATTGTGGCAGGTGGTAGAAGGGCAAATGTATCAAACTGTAAAGTGGCAATATGGGGGGAGGGTGTGGGAGGATACCCCCTCCTGCAATTAGGGTTTGGGGTATCACCACAAGGAAATTTTGAAAATGTAGACCCTTGATACAGCCTTTGGTGCGATTTCTAACTGAAAATTCTATGTTTCAGTTTCTAAATGTTACCTCTAGATTCTTTTTAGTATTACAAGATTCAAAGTATGAATGACTGTCACTTCATATTTTTACTTTCAGGTCATGCCTCAGCACTAGAATATAAGTCTGATATTGATTCTATGTATGTATTATAAAAATAAATTCTAGAATCATTTCTGTTACAATAATATCTATCATGTCTGTTACTTTAATGTTTAAATTTCGTAACACAGCTCGATATTTACCCAAAATATTATATATATATAAAAAATTGTTTCGTTTCGTCAAAGCACTCTAACATAGACGATCTACTTTCGATTTCAAAAACTACAAGAAAATACAATTTAATGTTTCGCCGATTTGTTTATTTCTCGAAAAATAAGAATTAAAATCATTTTTAATATCTGTAGTAACTAAACAAACCAGTAAGAGCTTCTTCTTCCGATAATTTATCCGTTTACTGACTGCAAAATTCATGTGTGTGTAGAAACTCACGCAAAGTTTATAGAAATCATACGATGCGTGTATACGTTCAATGTGGGAGAATTAAGGCTGATCGGGATCGGCTATGTTACCTAACGCATCCAGACGATTCAGATTTTTTTTTCAAAAGCATTCTGTGCATTTCTGTAATTTTATATACGTTTTTATAGGCTTAGAAATTATTAGACATGAGTATTTGCATTATTTCTATACGTAATTTACGCTAATACGCATCTTATCTGGAGCCCTGTGGAACTATTTTTTGTCTTTCGCTGGATGTTACGCAAGCTTTGTAAGCCTGCGCAATTCATAAAATGCACATTTGTGCTTAATGAGTTACATTCAAGTATTGCACAATTACAAGTCATAAATATGACAGATTACATCGTATATTGGTCATAGCAAAGGGAATTCACACAACTTAACTTCATTCATGCAGTGAACTGTTTGAAGTTTGAGAAATCTAATGGAACTACATCCCTTCACTGTGTTATTTGGTCCATTTAGACTTAGAGAATCGCTGGATTTCATCGTTTAGCCGACTCAAAAATCGATTTTCTTATGAGAAATTATCCGTATGATTATATCAATTTCCTGCTTTTCTTTGTCGAACTTGACACCACATAACAAATTACTGTTTTCTAGAAGTCAATATTGTCTCTGGTTTCTTAAAGAATGAGTTTAAAAGCACTGACCGTCTTTAATTATTTAGCCCTTCGGAGACATATTAGTATTAAGATTGGAAATTTTTTATGCCTTTAGATTGGAGATACTCATAAAACAAGAGATTCCTTTTGAAATTACTTGAAGGGTCTGATATAAAATGAATTGTGAAGATTATTGGCGGTGTTTTTATAAAAGTTTATTTCGCTATTTCGCCATAAACAGTCAAAATTAGAAAAGATGATAAGTCTGCCAAAGTACAATTTCTTTGTAGAACATTTCAGAAACAGACCGATAAATCTCTTTTCTATGAAAGTGCAGAACAGTATTTTATCCATTGAGTCATTTATTCTTCAATCTTTAGCCTGCTAAATTTCTGAAATGGACTGGTCTATCATATGGACAGTACCATTTATTATTCGAAAGGGCGTTTACTGAAAATTTACTGACTGAATAGCCACAGTGCAGATTATGATCAGCCATCGCGGATGTGCAGGCTAATCTTGGTCTGCACTGGCCGCACAGGCAGAATCACTTGCCAGTATGTGGATACATTTTTACCGTTTGCATGTATCTGTATTTATATATTCATATTTTGTTATCTAAAAAGGAATTTTTTATTTTATTTCGTATTTGTTTGTGCTTTAGGTATATTTTTTGTAAAGCACTTTTGAATGATTATATTTGCATGAAAAGGGTACTATAATATCGTATAGTAATGGTAAAATGTCATGTTTGAGTTGACAATAACAAGGGTGATTCGGTAGAAAGATCTGAGAACAGAACAGGGCATTTTATTTAGGATTTAAACTAACAGTTTCTCATCCATAAACGTAATCACTAATACAAATGCAATCTCAAAATAAATACTCATCTTCTATACTACCATTTTCACATATATGACAAATTCGTTCATTTCTTTCTAACCTATTTCGGCCATATCCTGCACTCTCTATTCTCAGACAATGTCACAACATTCTATGTCTATTATTCTTTATAACATCTAAGTAATATTCATACTAAAAAGTGTTTTTTAATAGCCTTGTAAACCGTTAGTACCGAGCTGTTATTTATACTTTGAAACTATTCTTGTTGAGGGCGTACAAAACAAGATATAAATAACCTCAAAACATACGGAATTTGCGTCGATATGAAGCTGGGGTTAAATATTCATATTGTAAAACTGTATACATGGATTAGCTTCGCAATTAATTTTGTTTCCCTGTTAAGGTTTGTAGAAACTAACTAAACGGCAATATTTCTTCAATACATTATTATGAAAGTAGTGTAAATGTCATCTCTTAATCTTCATTATTTCCTGTCTGCATAAAAAAGAGCACTATCGCTATGACATCTTGCAAACCTCATGCAACACTGAAACGGGGAACGACATTGGAAATTGTATAATTTGCATCAATTATGTAATATTTTATGACTGAAGTAAAAATAAAATGGAATCAAATCAGTTTGTCATAAAATTTGGTTTAGTTTATACTAATTTAATTCAGCTCTATTGTGATAAAAGCTTTAAGCTTATTTGAACCGCTCTCAAATCCGCGTCCTGGTAAAACAAGTACTGGTGTCATATGAGAAGACGTGGTCGTGACCAAGACACCTTCACCACTAGACCACCGCTCCTCTGTGTCATGAAATTGAATTCGTAGTTTGTCTCATATTTGGGTATCAATATCATATTGGTAATGCACTTATCATATCCATACTTTTGAAAAGACATGAATCTGGACAGTGAAAGGCAAGGACTAACACGCAAAATGAAAATCAGTCATCTTGGGCCAAGAACGTCCCCTTCACCTTTCACCCCTCCCCAAGATTTTTTCATGCATAAATATAAAGATTATTGACTTCTACAGAAAAAGAAAGTTAAATATGTAGCCAAAAAGGGTAAAGACAAGTTTTAGAGCACAGTGAGGCACTGCTTTCGAAAAATCGGAAGAAAAATCACAACAGCTGAGATTAAATTAGTTATTGTTTTTCATTCCTGCCATGTTCTCCATTTGCGAGACAGTGTGTATTTAAATATAAATGAAGTTGACAGATACGACAGACATTCAATAGATATCGCAACTGCCTGTTATAGAAATCTTAACACGACCCAACCTTCCTTCACTGCCACAAAAACCATATAGCGACGCGCTTGCAAAGGAAACCACACAAACAGGCAGATAATTTGAGAATATCTTCGAACAAGTGATAACGTGTAAGAATCAAAATGATATATCTTAGACATTGATTTGCTCTTGAATAAAATCATTGTTTGGATTTCAGATGTAAAGGAATTATATCATGAGAGTGCAGATACAATTGCACGCATCTGACTGACAAACAGTGAAGTATTTAGTATATATTGTACTGGTATATAAATGAAATAATTATCGTTATTTTGTCATCAGATTCATCGCTCTGATATAGGTATCCTTGGTGTATCACATACTTACTGATTTTATTTTGACAAGAAAATTCATTAGAGGCGCAAAATGTCATGATCCGTTATTTAACTGTCTTTTATTCTTTGATTTTGTTTATGATCTATCGGTTTGAAAAGACCCAACAAGCTATGTCTAGCTTCAAGTCTACTTGGTTCATTGTTTTTCTTATCTATAAATAAAATTTATAAAGCATAAACAATTAAATTAGTTCTTGGGTAATTAATTCGAACAGCCTTTGTCTACACTAGGCCAACTAGGTCGACACACGGAGTATACCGTTAATGCTTCAGCTTGTATTACAATTCAAGTTCACCGCGGCATGAATAATTCATATTTTATTATGCCTAGAAAAGTAGAGCAGGTGAATACATAAACATGAAAAGTATAGTACAGTGTCTATATAAATTTATGCATAAATAAAACTGAAAACATGACAAAGATTTGCAACTGTTTTGTGTTATGACTTTGATAGTCATTTTGGGCAAAATGCATAATTTCTAAAAATGTACACATGCACAATCAACTAAATAATGCCCGGAGGGTTTACTCCTACCATAAAAAAAACTAGAAAAAAAACGCAAAATTAACCCAAAATCGGTGTGATTTAAAACCTAACAAAAATATGTCTATTTATATAAACCAAGTTTGGAATCTCGTGTAGAACCAGACGGTTTTGGTCTAAGGTACATGTTTTAAATGCACACTGAGCAGAGGGTCAACTATCAATGGTTATTTTTTCATTATAACTATTATTATTATTATCATTACTATTATTGAAA
This sequence comes from Mercenaria mercenaria, assembly GCF_021730395.1. Lineage (NCBI taxonomy): Eukaryota > Metazoa > Mollusca > Bivalvia > Venerida > Veneridae > Mercenaria > Mercenaria mercenaria. Next base: position 101,600,732 of record NC_069363.1, read on the forward strand.
TAAAAGTTAAGATCAGTGTGCCTGAATTTAGAGTAAGTAACACTTTAGCTGTTTTGTGCTGAAAACATTTCGTACTTCTTGGTCATAGTTTTTCTTGAAAGATGTAGCATTGAGACAGTGTATACATATTGAGAAAGTAAGCTAAGACATAATCACTCTTTGGCGCCCATTTTTGTATTCAACAAATTATTTATGTCACTCCAGCTCCAGTCTCCTTTAATACTATAAGAGCTATAGCTTTGAATTATACACATAGTTTACTTATTTTAAGAATGACTAAAGAAGGTCAATAACCATAGTTCATTATATATAAAAAACATTTTTTCAAGTTAATATCAAAATTATGAAACTGTGCAATTTTGAAGGTTTGCGGTTTGGAATGATTTTGATGGAAATTGTTTCCGGCTTGTAATGTTTTGCAAATTAAAATGTCTGCAGTATGAAACGTTTTGCAGTTTGAAATGTCTGCGGTTTCTGTTTGAAATCGTTAATTGTTTACCTTTAAATTGGCTTAGAATATTAATGGTAAAATGTTACGTGTAGTAAGATGTATGATCAAGTAAGATGCCGTGTTAAACATTTGGATAAATATTCAGATTTCATGGAAATAATTGTTGGCTTGAAACAGGGAGAAATCTGTTCACCATTGTTTTGGTCAATGTTTATTGAGGATTTGGAACTGTATTTGAGTTCACGACCAGATAGTGGTCTAAATTTCGGAGACATCACGTTGATTCGTTTTCTTTACGCCGACGACATGGTTTTAATATCTGATTCTATAGAAGATCTTCAGCAAAGTTTGAATAAGTTCCACACTTATTGTGAACGATGGGGATTAAAGGTGAACACTGACAAAACTAAGGTAATGGTATTTAGACGGCGGGGTAGATGAGAAATGAAATGAACAACGGACATATAATGGAGATCAGTTAGAAGTCGTTGACAACTTTAATCATCTTGGCACAGTTTTTAACTGAAACGGGCGTTTTGATTTAAATACGCAAATGTTAGTAGGTAAATCGCTTAAAGCAATGAACACTATTATTCAATACCAAAGACTTCAATTTTACACCTAAAACTATGTGTGGTCTTTTTGATGCATCTGGTGTGTCTATTCTGAATTATTTGGTAGAGGTATGGGGTTATACAAAGTGTAAAGACATTGAGAGAATACACTAGGTGTGAAAAGGTGTTCTCAATGTTAAAATTTCTACAAGTAACTCCGGGGTATACGGTGAACTTGCCCGTTTCCCATTATACATAAACCGTATTGTTAGAATTTTTAAATATTGGTTTCAGGTTCTTAACACAAAATATTGTGTAATAAAGACCATATATGCACTAATGTTAAATGATGAGAAGCAAAACTGGGCTTAAAATGTAAAATTTTTTGTATTCTAACGTTTTTGGCTACGTTTGGGAATGTGCGCTAAACACTTTCATAACATATTTTAGGCAACGGTTGATAGATAGTTTTGTACAAGACTGGAACAATAGTTTAATTAACAATAGTGTGTTATTTGTTTACAAAAATGTGAAGCAAGACTTCGAATATGAGGGATGCCTGAATACAGTGACAAATAAAAGGTACAGACATTTGCTAACAAAGTTTAGACTGTCTGCATATAAACTGCGCATTGAAACTGGGAGATGTGGTCAAAATAGACTTGAAAGAAGTGAAAGACGTGGTGAAATTTGCGGAACAAATGATATTGAGGACGAGTTTCACTTCATTCTTAAATGTAAAAAGTATAAAAATATTCGCAAACGATATATTGATAAGTATTATTTTGTTCGTCCTAGTGTATTTAAACTTGTTGAATTGTTTTTATTAAAGAATGTGCAAACCTTGAAAAGAAGCTTGTTTTTTAAACTGTGCCTTAAAAATAAGAAGTAACATATTGTGACGTCTTCTTTAAGTTATAACCATTACGGTTAAAAAATATATTCAGACTCCTGTATATATGAATCACAATCGCGATCTATCTTATGATATATAAAGTTTTAGCTTTCATAATTGTTGGTGTACTTTCATATACGCAAAACTGATATATTCTTTAATTTACATGATGTCATTCTCGTTTAATCAATTGTCTGTATTGTATGGATGTTTAAAATTTATATATATGCATATGTGTGACCTTGATATATATATATTTATTTGTTTAAAGATGAGGAGCGTAAGCTCAAGTCTAAAAAATAGAAGATTTGTTCTGTTCTGTTCTGTTCTGTTCCTTTAAAACAAACCTGGTATCCGTGACATGTCTACTTTTCTCGTTCATAAAATTTGCACTTCAAATCGATTGTTTTATAAAGGCAATCTTGTTCTCCACATTTCTTAAATGTCAGCTGAGGTAACGTTTCAAATATACATCTAGTTCTTATCATGCTTTCACTTTATACATTTGTATGAATATACACACACATATATATATATATATATATATATATATATATATATATATATAATACAGTTGAATTTCTGATTTGAATTGTTTACTATTAATAGTACATTAAATTGTTTACTAAATAATAATAACTCGTTAATATATTATGGAAAGGAAAAAATATAGAATAGTGAAGTGCTTAAGAAAAAAATAACATTTTTAGATACTTACAATACAACGTATAAAAATTTAAAGTTAAGTGTAGATGGATGCACAACATTTCATCAAAAACAATTTCGTTCATACGGCAATTCGTCAAATACGACAAATCGTAGATACGACATTCTGTCAAATGTAGCATTTTTCTTCGAATTTGAAATCATGTCGGATTTCGTTCAATTTTATCAAAAGTCTTATCCCAAAAACATTGATTTCTCGTTAAGGGTTCTTCCATTACTAGTATTTTGACTGGAGACCATACGCCGCTTTTCAATGAATTTCAGTCTAGTGTATCAAAAAAGCTTCCATGCACACAGCCGTATGAAAATATCTTCGGAAATTTCTAAGTTGTATTTTAGCACTTGCAACTTGACAGCTGTTGGGTTCTGCTCATACCGGGACTAGAAGTCACGGACGGTAGCATGCATTTCCACTATTCGCCAATGAACAGCCTCAGCTAAAGATAGCCTGCAACATTTTTTTTCTTGTTGGCGACCAGTGCAGTTTCCATTTTTTTTCTATTTTATACCAAGAACATTTAAAAGATATTTTTTTCCTATTATTCAGTGCAAAGACAGATCACTCATCCATCAAACGTAGTATATGGTTCATATGATACGCAAAGCAGGAAATATTCAGGTGGCGCAAGTTTTATTTTCAAAAAGATTTTTTCAAGTACGTATATGATATCAGAAATATATTTCAAGTACTTTCCTTACATCTGATATTATAATGTCTACAAAAGATATTTGTTATTAACGATTATTAACTATGTAAATCATCTAACTTCCCTCGTTCTTCATGACTTTCAACATTATATATGACAATTAGCTACTGATTTAAGCGATATGCATCCTTCGTCAGAACTTTATTTATGAGCTTAATGTCAGCCAAGACGGTCAGACAAATAAATCTATTAGGAACAGTTTATATTCGTTGAGCATGCAAAGATCTTCATGGATACATGAACCAGAGATATATACCCAAAATATACATCTATAGACAACTAGACAAAACAGTTAGACACTGATATTGAAAACCAGTTGCCAAACCACCACTTGTTTACAGAGCACAAAATTTCCTTAACATCTACCATGTTTTAAAGTGCACGACGTTGTTAATAATAGTACAAGTATTTCGCGTCAAGTGAATATTTCACACGCACACACACACGCACGCACGCACACATACACACAGCAATAGTAACTGAATACAGAAAAAGACGAAATTCCACAGATTACCCTACACGACAAAAATGAAAGTATTGCTGTGCGTGTTCGAGGACGACGAAGTGGAAATACATGCTTCGTCCACGCCCTCTAGCCCCGTGTTGAGCAGAAATGAACATTTTCATGTATTACAAGTACAAAAAAGTTTAGAGACATCCGCAAGTGTGTTCTTCATTGAGGTAGATCTATCCATGGAACCTAAAATGGTACACAGTGTACAATTCAATGAAAGACTGCGTATGGTTCCCAGTTGAACAAATGTGTTTGCTCTTAACGAGAAAACAATGAGCAGAACTAAGCAAACTGCTATTTTGAGAGGGGGTCTGAGGTTATGGAGCCTCCATATCACAGAAACTGACAAAAGACAAATTAAAAAGCAGGCACAATATCCAAGAAGTAATTAAACGCTATCCAAAGCTGTGAAAGCGTGAGAACATACTTATAAAAATAACAACAACAAATAAACACATGGTTGTGTAAACAGGTGTAAATAAGAAAAACAGAGTTGCATAAGGTAGCACCATAAAGACAAACCGGCCACAATATAAGAATTAGAGCTGGAGCACAGTCTTTGCGCGTCTTGGCCAAAACCTTTCCTATTCAAACAGAGTATGCGGTATGTCTCAAGCTATTAAGTCGGTCATACCCTCTTTTTATAAAACCATTCATTTAATTTTACCGGACAAAACTGGAATATTGCCATGGTCTAGAATCTTAGGAAGTTTGTATAAAACACCTAATTAAAAGTCAGGTTTGACATAAATTATTTCTATTTCTCCCAATCTAAATTTCCGTAATAAAATGTAACGAGATAGCTAGTATGTAACACTGCTGAAAAAGGTGGGGAAGGAGTAAGGGGTAGATAAAAGGGTAGAGTGTTAGGGCGAATTGGAGCAAGAATGAATATTCAACAGGGAAAGCCACGTTCTTTAAAGGCAGTCTCCATACACCGTAAACCACAGCAGCGCGCGCACATACACACACACGCACACACACACAATTTTCACCAATGTGCTCAATTTGTTTGGAGTCAGAGCACCAAGAGCTTAACTTTTAAAGGCACGACTAAGCAAGCTGCAAGACATAATTCCACCCATTCCGTTCGTGTTTTTCTTTTTTTTTTTGTAGGATTTAGGAGAAAAGCATCAAATAGTCTTACACTTTCATCGCACCATCAAATAGGAAAACGTAACGACTAACTGTAGAGGGGTCAACCACTAAACCTACCGGGTGTGTAAGACCAAATTTTAAAAGTGTTATTTTTCTTTAAAAGTTTGAACGATCTGTAGTAGAGTATAGTGAAAGCCTTTCGTAGTTTATGATATTGGTAACCCTGTTGTAATAATGCTTTGGTGATATGAAGATTTCTATCATTAAAATCCTCCAACTTCGAGCAGTCTCTACAACGTTGCGTTAATCAATGACGAAACTTAATAAAATTGATGTGTACGCATAACAATATCATCAGCTTCTTAGTCAATTTTCCTCAACGAAGAAACAGGCAACGAGGTTAAACATGACAACATAACAAAATAGAAAACAATTAGAATTTCAACAGGTCGCTGAACACGACAAAACAAAAATTATGCAGGCTCGGTTTGATTGATAGAAAAAATGGAAACTCCACAAGTTGCTCAACACAACAAAAACGAAAATGTTGCAGGCTCTGTTTGATTGAGCCTGTTCATGGACGGTAGTGGAAATACATGCTACTGTCCACGCCCTCTAGCCTCGGATGTGTAGAACTCAACATTTACACATGCTACAAGTACAATAAAAACAATTTAGAGACATCCACATACGGCGGTGCACATGGAACCTTCGATGATACATTAGCGTGTAACTCCATAAAAAGCGGTTTATAGTCCCCGGACAAAGTTATGGGTTTGACCTAAACGAGAAAACAATAGGCAGAACTAAACAAACTGGAATTTAGAAAGGGGATCTGAGTTATGGAAGTCTACCAGAAAATTAAACTACAGTATTTAATAATTGGGACAAGGCTCTAATATCAAAATATACTTGTGTTTATTACTTTGTCTACTGTAAACTGAGTCTGGCAATTATCACCGGCAAGAAAAATTATCAAGTTTCATTACTAAAACTTTATCTTTATTACAAGAATAATGACATATCTTCAAATATGACCTACTGTTCTCAATAAATAAACAAACTTGCCGTTGCTTCCACTGTTTGTTGTTGTCTTAATAATTCTGAGTGAGGAGCGAAAAACTATTTTAAGCGTAGAGTATTAGTGAAACATACACGTAGCATGCAGACCGAGGTTATCAAATTGCGTAGAAGAGACTGGTGTGATTGAACGTGATGTCATAGGCCACAATCCCTTCAAGCCTAACGAAGCACTAACTAATTTATCAATAACAACATCTCAGCTGATGTGCCTTTTTTAACCATTAGTTCGGTAATAAAATAGTAGCTGGAACAGTCAAAATTGTTGTTACTAATTATCCGGGGACGACATCAAGAACTGTTATCGTCTGCTTGAGGACTTACGGCAGCAGTTAAAGCCGCCACTCTACCTCCAGAAAGTAGTCCGTTTTGATGGCTTCTCAAATACCCATGCAATATTTATCTCACTGATGACTGTCACAGAGTCAACCTTTTCCAAGAGTTCATCCTAGATATAAACTTTACAGTCAAATGTCAGCATTTAAAAAGACACGTGACAGCAATTACAGAATAAGTAAACTAAGTTACAAACAATGCAAGACTAGGAAAAATGGATTAAAATAGCTTCCTTTGCGAACGTTAAATCTAATTTTTAGAAAATAAATAGTTTTACCCCAGTTTCTACGTAAATAAGTAATATGGCCCACATTTAATTTAAAATGAACAAATCCATCCCTGATTTGGTAATGTTTAGTTAGTGTGGCTGTGCATCATATTGGTCATGAAATACATGTACACTTTGCTACGTAGTGTTTCAAACTTACTCTTTTTCCTCTTAAAAATATAAATAACTTTGGACAATGTGCTGGAACTAATTGCTAACAATTCTGCAATATTGGCAGTATTAACCAGCTGCTTAGTTTCATGTCTATGTAAATTTCAATTAAAGGGAAAAGTGTCAGTTGCATTGCTTTTGAAATGCATCTTTATGTAAAGCGCTCCTGCATATACTCTATTGTGGAACGAAATATAGTGTAGTCAATACATTTCTGACACAGCAAATTTGCTGTAAAGGATCTACGATGCTGTATTCCATTATGCAATATGAATAGTTTACTAGCAATTCATAGTTGGCAAATGAATATATTGTTTGCAATGTCATCGTCAAGCGAAAATCTTTTCTCTTCATTTCAACCCGATCTAATGGTATCACAAATAAATGAGTCATTTGAAAGCCTGTTTTAAAGACCAACCACAACCTAGTGGCCTACTTTTTTCTCTCACATAAACTTCATGAAAGTCAGTCTGATAATACTTGTATTTTACAGCTGTACTACACGACGACAGGTGGACACTTTGGATCCTCCCTGAATTGAAGTGTTTCCACAACTTCATCTCCAAACTTATTCAGTCTCTCTTTTCAGTACAGATTTAAGAACCATTTATAAACAAGAGGGCCCATATTGGCCATAAGTCGCTCATCTGAAATTGACTTTAAGACCTTGAAATGATTTAAGCTAAACAGTAATGAACAAATCTAAGAGATGACCTTTTACAGACCGAGTTTGATGAAGATCCATCGAGCAGTTCATGAAAAGAAGTCGTATTTTTCTGTTTTCAGCTCAGGGGAACCCTAAAAGGGGCCAAACTAAACCATTTGAACAAACTTGACAAAAATCCATGCCAGGGTGCTACTGACCAAAACGTTTGGTGTAATTCTTACCAGATTATTCGAGATAAGTATTGAAATTTTGAAAACTGCATGAAAAATTATACATGTGACTCAAATGTCTTTGATAAAGCTTCATATATAAACAAAAATAGATGAGTATTGCAATTTGTATCAAAAATTATACATGTGGTCCAAATTTCTATGCTGTAACTTCGAAAACAAGAAAACAAATGGTCAGTAAGTCACAATTAAGACTATTCAAAATGAGTATTGAAATCTGTATCAAACATTATACATGTGGTCCAAATGTCTTTGCTGTAACTTCAAAAACAAAAAGTAGGTCAGTAGGTCACGATTAAGACTATTCCAGATGAGTATTGAAATCTGTATCAAAATCCTACAGGGTTATATGATTTTACAGGGATATATGATAATAAAGGGGTATTCGATACTACATTGGTATGGAATCTACCGCAGTATAGGATTCCGCCTACAAGGATACAGGACCCCACTAGCGTCCTACATGGGTATAGTATTCTATACAGGTACAAGCATCCTCAGGGGTAAAACATCTTACTGAGGTAAAGAATCAGTACTACTTGGGTATAGGAACTTATATTATTATAGGATCCTGCAGGTGTTAAGAAACCTACATGAGTGAGAATCGTGCATGGGTGCTGGATCCTACAAGAGTACAGGAGTTAAAAATGATGGAATACAAAACTTTTTTGACTAGGTTGTAGCATCTCACAGGATATAGTATTCCATAGTGGTATAGCATCTCCCACACTGTATAGGATCTCCCACACTGTATAGCATCTCCCACACTGTATAGGATCCTACTAGGGTTTAGGATCCCTCAAAAGGTGTAGGATCCTTTTTGATATAGTATACCACACGGATATAAGATTCTACAGTGATATAGGATATTAATAGGGAATAAGATGTAATGATACAATTTGTATTTCCCCTAGAAATCAAGAAAAAAAGAACTTGCATTAAGGCCTCTATGTTACTTCATTATATTACTATTTCGAGACACGCAGTAATAAAGTACTATATCTTCAACATTACCTTATAAAAGTAGTATATCTTCAACATTACCTTATAAAAGTAGTATATCTTAAACATTACCTTATAACTTTTGATAAAAGAAAAGGAAAGAATTGATGACTTCTTGCAGATTTGGTATCCTAACATTACTTTAATGTCCTTGCTTTACCAAGCAAAAATTGTAAATAAAACTATTGTATTACATTCGTGAATTATAGTGTCTGTAGAAACTTTAGAAGGTCACGTTTTGCTGAGTCATAAATGAATTCAATTCATGTACTTCGTTCCACAATAGTCATAAATCTTATGAACTACTCGACAGCAAATTTAATGTAGCTTTTCAACCAGATACATTTCAAAAGAAATGTAACTGACACCGGTACCATTAATTGAAATTTGCATAGACATGAAACTGAGCTACTGGGTAATTCCATCAAGTATTACAGACGCAAATTTCAATTAATTCCAGCACAAAAAGTTCACTTCTATTTATCATTTTATCTTTTTTCAAATACTGAAGAAATGTAATGCAAGTTGGAAGAGTATAATTATACAGCTAACGCAATATAGTTCTGTGTCACTTGTCGCTCCACGAGAATATTATGCAGATCATTTGTTATGCGTTTCTTGTGTCCAGATGCTGCAAGTACGTGTTTCTGTTGTTACATAGTATTTCCTTCATAGCATCTGACAAAATTATGAGCTCAATTAGAGCCCAAGTCACACTGTCATCAAGGGCTAGATATAAATATCTTACCTCTATGGAGTGACTATGTTTTGCCAAGTTCGCGCGGTATTAAGGGTTTGTAGCATTCTTGAAAAAATAAAAATCCACTACGTATTGTCCAGTCTGACATGCGACAGATCGGTTATCAAAACGTAAAACGTCTCAGTGTTACGTTTTCACTACGTTTTACTAGGTATCTTTCACAAGTATTCCTTTCATATCACTGCATATGTGCAATGCATTTTGCTTAATCGTGCAACGGCATTGTTATATACAGCGTTTCTTTTGAATTAATTCTCAAGAGCCACCTGGGTTCCTGACGAAGTACTGCTTACATGTGTGAATGTGAATCCAACATAGATATTTGTCGTCAAATTACATGTCATACAAAACAAAGCAAGATCAGTCATTTTAACTATAATATTTACAATAAAAATGTTAATTCTTACAAGGCTTTTGAGTTCGAGATATTTAATGCGAATGTAAGACCGAAAACTCATCCGTACTGTTTTACAGACGTCAGAACTTTTCTTAAACAACTTTTTCCACTGCCCTTATGTAGGCGTTGTTCGACAATGTCCTTTTATTTTTTGTTTTGCTCTCGTATACGTTTTATACTGTCTATGTGTTTTACACTGTCTTATGCTGTCTATGTGTTTTATACTGTCTATACTGTCTATGTGTTTTATGCTGTCTATGTGTTTTATACTGTCTATACTGTCTATGTGTTTTATACTGTCTATACTGTCTATGTGTTTTATGCTGTCTATGTGTTTTATACTGTCTATGTGTTTTATACTGTCTATGTGCTTTATACTGTCTATACTGTCTATGTGTTTTATACTGTCTATACTGTCTATGTGTTTTATGCTGTCTATGTGTTTTATACTGTCTATACTGTCTATGTGTTTTATGCTGTCTATGTGTTTTATACTGTCTATACTGTCTATGTGTTTTATGCTGTCTATGTGTTTTATACTGTCTATACTGTCTATGTGTTTTATGCTGTCTATGTGTTTTATACTGTCTATGTGTTTTATGCTGTCTATGTGTTTTATACTGTCTATACTGTCTATGTGTTTTATACTGTCTGTGTGTTTTATACTGTCTATACTGTCTATGTGTTTTATACTGTCTATGTGTTTTATGCTGTCTATGTGTTTTATGTGCATATCACGCTTGTACACATCCATGCATATCATTGAAGGTTTTGTACATGGCCTTCGTGCTTGCTTTCTGTTCTAGACGAAAACAATATATTTATAACATGACCAAATATCACCACGTTGGTTGTATAATGCAGGAACTATTCAGATTGCATAAATGCAATATTTCAATTTTATGTTTAAAAGTCTTTTTTGTCAAATCCGTATATAATATTTTATATATATATATATATATATATATATTTCAAATGCCTACGGAAGATAGCTGTGTTTGTTATTAATGATCATTGACCTTGTAAATCATTTAAATTCCCACATTCTTCATGACTTGCAACATTACCGGTATATATGACAATAAGCTACTGATTTACGCGATATGCATCCTTGGTAATGATTTAATTTATGGGCTTTATGTCAGACAAGACGGTCTGGCACATAAATCTATTTAGAATAGTTTATAATCGTAAAGCATGCAACGATCTTTACGGATTCTGGACCGAGGAATATATACCCAAAATATACATGTATAATAGAAACTTGACGTAGACAAACACATAGTTGGGCACTGATACGTAACACACGTTGCTAAAACACCAAATGTTTAATGTGCACAAAACTGCAAAAAAACCCTCTGCTATCATTTAGGAAATAGTACTCCCCGCCAGATGAATAAATTACACACAAACGGAACTGTTACTGAATATAGAAAAAGTGGAAATTCCACTGGTCACCAAACACGACAAAAATGAAAATGTTGCTTAGTCTGTTTATGGACGGTAGTGGAAAAACATGTTACCGTCCACTTTCTCTCGCCCCGTGTTGAGCAGAACTCACCATTTACACATATAACAAGTACCAATTAATAATTAAGAGGCACCTACAGATGTATTCATGCGGCGGTATACATGGAATCTGCAATGATACCCAGAGTGCAATTCAATGAAACCTAGTTAAAACTAGAGCTGCTTTTGAGAAAAGCGCATGTCTCCCACAACTGCCTAATCATTTAGTGATTCAAAGTGGTTTGGGTGAATGGTTCCGATCAGTAATGTTTGGGAGGTCTGGATGGTTTGGATGAGTGGTTCCGATCAGTAATGTTTGGGAGGTCTGGATGGATTAGATGAGTTGTTCCAATCAGTAATTCAAGGGCCATAATTCAAAAGTTCCTGGGCCGCATCGGCTAGTTATCGAATTTGGCCGAGGACTTATGGTCAAACACATTTTGTTCAAGTTTGGTGAAGATCGGATGAGAAATGTTTGACTTAGAGTGCGGACAAGATTTGTGAGAGACAGACAGACAGACACACAGACAGAAAAAAAAAATATGTCTCCCGCGCCACTGTGTGGTGGGAGACATAATAATAGGCTTGCCCTTAACGAGAAACCAATGAGCAGAACTAAGCAAAATGGAATATTGAGTGGGGAGTCTGAGGTTATGGAGCATACATATCACAATAAAATGCCGAAAGACAAAATTAAAAATCAGATACCATATCCTAGGGTTATTAAACAATATTCAAAGCTGTGACTTAAAACACAACAAAAACATGTTTTTGTGTTTTTGTAAACAGGTGTAAATAAATAAAAAAGTACTTGTATAATGACGCTGCAGAAGACAAGTATTTGGGCATGAGCACAGTCCTTTTTCGCTTTATGAACTATCATGGCTCCACAATCAGTTCTGCTTAAATGAATAGCGTCCAACCCTGAATGGACGCATTGCCAAATAATCTCAAGCTAGTTAGTCAATCATATTCTCTTTTTATAGAATAAAAAAGGTTGAAAACCACAAATCGCTCAACAATGTTGCAAGCTCGCTTTAATTGGGCCTGTTCATGGACGGTAGTGGAAATGCAAGCTATCGTCCACATTTACACATGTTATAAGTACCAGAATATAACTTAAAGTGCCATTTATTAAATTTTACCGAGTAGAACAAAACTGGAAACACCGAAAAGTCAGGTTTGATATACCTTTCTCTATTACTTCCAATCTAAATTTCAGCAGTGAAGCTTAACACAATAGCTAGTCTCACTATTGATAGAGTCAATTAACTCTTAATTGGTAACATATTCATGACGTTAACTCCGGTACTCTGCATGACTTCATGTTCTCGTAAATGTTACTCATTGAGAAATATATCTTCCATTACATAAAGTAAATAGTAAATTAACAATACCAAAGTAAAAACAGTTCCCTTTTCATATATTTTTGTTTTGGTGATACGATAAACTACAAATTTCTAGAATCTTAATATCGTGTAACATGGGTTTCTATAATTTACACAACTATTTTTCCTTTCCAAAAACTTTTTTATCTCGTAAAAATTTAAAACCTCACAACTATTTTTCACCAGATTGTTCTGTACTGTAGGCTGATAATTATAGACAAATAAGGCTGATATTTAAAACTATCGTGCCGAGGATTCTTACTAGATCCACGCTGCAACATATATTGTATTGAAAAGTCAAATATAGAGATCAAAAAAGCAGTCAAGTTCATAATTCCAGAAGCCAAGAAAACCATGATACAAAATCTAACCTTTCACAGTTTTGCACGCACACGCACATGGAAGATAAGGTAAATTGTTTTACCTCCAAGATTCTAGCCCTTTCATTGGTTGAGTAGTGTCACGTGGTTGCCCTCTATATTTCTATAGAGGGTCACTGGTTGACCCTACATGAGAATTGCAATTCAAAATGGCGGAAATTTGCATTTATTTCTTCTTGAATTATGATTTAACATTTTAATTTTTTAGGTTGACTATTCAGTGAATGAGGGAGCCATCCTACTTGCCCGGGGGAAGTATTTAAGTGGTCGATAAAACAAATCAATTATTGGATTTGTTACTGACCCTCTACGGAAATATGTAGACGGTCAGAACGCTTTATAAAGAGCTCGGCTTCGCCTCGCCCTCTATAAAGCATACTGACCCTACATATTTCCGTAGAAAAGCCAATAACTAATAGTATTTGGAGCTTACTATTAGAACAACACTGCAACATACTGCTTTGGCGGCCAAGTATAGATATCATAAAAGTGGTCAAGGTCGTAATACCAGTAATAAAGAAAGCTCAGAAAATCATGATCCAAGATCTCAGCCAACTCACAATATACAGCAGAGCAAATAGAAAAAACGCATATATTATGCAAAATATGCAGACAGTAAGGGCAATGTTTTTTTTTTTTTTTTTTTTTTTTTTTTGTTTTTTTTTAGGTGAGTTTCATATGCAATTATCAATTCATTGCAGCCACCTTTTGATATCTCTAAAATACAAAATAAAAGATTAAGGTAAAAAAACAAAACTGCAGTGTAATGCAGTGTACAATTATCTTTATCCATCATTGCATATTAAATTAATTGATTACCTGTAATGTGACAATATCATAAAATGGAAATATTAGTGGTATTTTAGCTCGATTGTGATAAAAGATTCAAGCTTATTTGAAGCACTCTCGAGTCTGCTTCCAGGAAACTCCAGTGCTGGTGTCATATGGGTAGACGTGGTCGTGACCCTAGTGGGATTCAACTCACGACACCCGGGCCGAAATCTGCTAGACCACCGCTCCCAGGTTCTTAAAAAATGAACAAATTGCTAAAGAATGGGAACAAATTTTATGTAATTTTCTGGATATTCTGTAAAAAAATATGTATTTCATTTATATTGTCATATGAAATATGGTGATCGTTTTTCATGTAAGGCTGTTTTCAAAAGGAAAAACGGCAGTACTCAATGACAGTACAGTCTTACCTGTTTATACCGGCTATCGAAGGGACTGTCTGAAAATGACTACTATAGACAGGTGACCATTTTATCCAGGTATTCGATGTAGGACATCAGCGTTGGGTTAAAACTTAATTCTGTTTATTACGTTATGTAAGGAGTGCTTAAGGTGTGTGGTTTATTTTAATGTATACTTTTTGTATTACGCTACGCATAAAAGCTTTGTAAGAAACTGATACATTGTTATATAAATCACACACAATTCACATTCGACTTATGGGAACAGTTTCTCTTTCAAAAATATGTGATGGCTTCCGCTTCATTTTCAAAATTTGATACGGTCTCGTAAACAATAATAATAGCTATAAGTTTGACATAAAGGGTCATTATACAAGAAATGCCGAAGGTCGTACCAGCAGATGACCGTTCTGTGCGTGATTACGCAATAACGGGTAACCACTTGTGCAGGTTGGACAGTAGATGAAGTAATTTTTAACATTTTGTAAGTTTAAAGGATACTTGGCTTGGGAGGAGGGGTTGTGTTTGCAATATGTTTGATAACTCAATAACTTGGCTTTTTACCTTCAACCTGTTACTAAGCCGTTGTGGTCTTCGTCGTGGTGACATTTTGCTTACAATTTTTATTCTTTCCTTAGAGAAATAAAAAAATACATAGTGTAAAGGGTGTCAACGAATATTCAGTGCAAAATTTGCACATCAAGCGCACCTGTACAATTAGTATCTGACAAGCCTTTGTTCACTTCCAGAAAATGCAGCGTTATGCTACACCATGTATGGGTGCAGCAGATCATCTGCAGAAATGATTATTCTCAGAAAATAATATCACACAAATTCCTATGACACTGAAACATAACTATTATTGTTCAAATACAGTGGAAATATTAGTATGTTTATTGTCTTATTGTTAAACCCACGTCCCTCTGGTGTAACCATCCAATCAGCAGTATTTTCTTTGCAAAATTCTATGTTTATTACAATAGGTCACACAATATCTAGGAAGTATATTCATTACTTAAACAATTTATTTGGCAAATACGAAAGTTTGAAATAGTTAGCTAATATGTTGTAAAAATTTCTGTTTCTAGTTTCCAGCACCTGTTAACAACATACTTCTTCACAAGAATGTGATAAAGTGGCTGTTATCAATTTGGACTTAAAAACGTTATTGTACTAGCTGTCAGCTGTATACAACATTATTGTGCTTTCTGTCATAAACAACACCACTATTCTGTATGTCTGTCGTAAACAACATTGTTGTTTTGTGTGTCTGTCGTAAACAACATTGATGTTTTGTGTGTCTGTCGTAAACAGGATTATTGTTCTGCCTGTATATCGTAAACAATATTGTTGTTTTGTGTGTCTGTCGTAATCAACATTGTTGTTCTCTCTGTCCGTCGTAAACCACATAGTTGTTCTTTCTGTCGTGAAGTTTTCCATAGCATGGATCATTATTTTATACTTGCATTTTATTATGGATAATAACTAAGACAAGTCTTAAAAATCAAAATCATTCTAACACGACCATATTCTGCAATAAACCGACCTTGAACTATGCTGTTTTGGCTAAATGCTGCGGCGAAACACGCAGTTGAAATGATAAGTATCAAAATAAGGTTTATCGTAGAATAACGCTCGTTTGTCGTTCTTATGCGTAGAAATATATCACTCAGGACTTCGGCCTTCGTCACACTTGCGCTAACAGCTTGAGAAAGTACACAGTTTACTTTGTTTAGTCAAACCTTCATGATTTAGGTCTTATATTAATGTCGGTAGATAGTCTCTGGTGTACCCGCGGATATTATTTGTGACAAGACAAGTACGTAGAGGCAACAACTTTCCGCAAGCCAGCTTGATAGCTCTTCTATAATAAATGATTTCTACATCAACACCTATAAAGGACAATAGAAGACCACATAGTAGCAATATTAATCGTTGAATCTAGGTTTCTTATTCGCTGAATGATTCTGGTAACTATTAAACATTTGAAAATGCTTAATTAGTTTAATTAATATTTTTCACAAGAGCGATGAAATAATAATACAGTATTTATGATAATATCAAACTACACTTGTGTTTTTATTGTTGTTTAAACTATTAACAGACTTACTGGCAGGGAACATTATCAGGTTTCAATATTAAAACTTTATCTTTATTACAAGAGTTAAATGACATAATATCATGTAACTGGTACAAGTTTCTTATTTACAAGAAATAATATGACCTACATGACCTATAGTAGTTGGTCAAAATTGCAGTTTGTTTGGATGGTTTCCCAAATACCCATGAAATTACTGTATACTATATTTACTCGCTGATGACGGTAAGTGTCGACATTTTTCTGCAAAGTGTATCCCAGATATACATTTTGCAGTAAAATGCCAATATTTAAAAAGGGACATGTCATTAATTACGAAATACAAAACAATGTAATACAGGACTAGAAAAATTATTTAAATAGCTTCATTTACAAATGTAAAATTTCGTTTTTAGTAAATGAATAGTTTTGCCCCAGTTTTTACGTAAATAAATATATGGCCTACGTTTAATTGAAAATGACAAAAACTATCCCCATCCCTGATTTTCTAATGTTTAGTTAATCTGGCCGTGCAGCACAATGGTCGACATATATCTTTCTTGAAGTACACTTACTATGTATATTATTGCAATCTGGTGTTCGAAACTTATTTATTTTTTATTAGAAAGATAAATAACTTTGAACAATGTGCTGGAAATAATTGCTACTTGAGTCTGCAATATTTGAAGGCATTACCCAGACACTTATTTTTTTCATGTCTATGTAATTTTCATTTACAGTTATTGGTGTCAGTAGCATCACTTTTGAAATGTATATCAACGTAAATCGCTCCTGCGGTTTATATTGTATATATCTATTGTGGAACGAAATATATGAAGTTAATATAATTATGGCACAGCAATTTTCCTGTAAAGTATCTGAGATGCGGTGTTCAGTTATACATTTTTATTAGTTTGCTTATAATTTATAGCTGGCAAACTTTTGTAAAGAAATTGAAATATTGTTTGCAATGTCATTATGAAGCGAAACCCGTTTTTTTCTCTTCATTTTAGCATTATATGACGAACGTGACAAATAAATGCTGACAATGCAGATATATAAATGTGTCATTTGAAATAACAAATATCATGGGTTTAGCACTAGTGTTCATTTATGTTGTGCTCTACTCTCAAAGTGATTTGACGGACATACAATATTTTCGGATTCCGCGTAAAAATGTATGGGGAATAGAAGCTAATTATTTCTTTTATTACGAAACAATCTTTCAAATAAACCCGTAGAAATAAATGGACTATATGGCAACTTTGATTCAGGTATTGACCTGTAATGAAACTCGGCAATTTTCGTGTGATGACGTTTCTCGTTAGGCGATTCGGCAATCTTCGGACGCGAAGCAGCTCAATATGTATTTTAATTTCCGTTTTAGATTATTTTGTCCTTTCCACAAATGAAAGATTGCCATAGAAACAGTGAAATCATATGTATTGTTCAAAAGAGTTTTTTCATGGGAACATTTTAGATTTTGAAAGTGTTGGTCCTGATGAAGAATTTGGTACCTATAAAAAAAAGTCTAGCTAGTGGGGTGCATGGACCCGTACAACTATTACTTGGCTTATCATGATTGATCTTACCGAATCCACTAAAATAGACTTATTGAAAAGAAAAACATGAAAAGTCAAAAAGAGGACATGGAACATACAGGCATTCAGACTATGAAAGTGATTGTAACAAAGCCATAAATTACACTGCTTTAATTAGATTTTATTAGAAATGACCTGCAAATAAAATATATAAGCACTCTTATCCCAGAACTGAGAAGGAACGAAGACTGGATATTTTATAAGACTGACCTGTTAATAAATAATTGTGTCTAAATTAGTAAATTAGGAAAAAATAGTCTGGATGATATATATAAACAACGGCACGAAAAACCTGAAAATATGACTTTACTTGTCCGGAAATTGATCCTGTCCGGGTACAGGTTCTTGACCAGTATGAAACAAAAATAAAACGTTGTTATTGTATATTATGCTATGTTTTGTTTTACAAGAGAAAGATATACAAAAGCTTTTTGGCAGACTTCTTAATCCTGTTGATATATTACAAGTATATTGTTGTAATGAAAATGTATGTAGGTACTATATGTAGTAAGATACCTGTTGTAAATCATTTTCAAGTTCATAAAAGCAGAATTAAGCCAAGTCTATTTCTGCTAATTTATTTTTCTGATCGGTTTGTCATTGGCTATACAGCAGTTAATAAATTTGCTATATGTTCTACATAAAGTTAGCAATCTTCTGAGAGCTGTAACACATAGCCAGGCAAAAAAGGAATTACTAGCCTTATGTTCTTAAGTGACCTATAAAGTACCAAAAACACCAAGAAATGTAGGGGTCATGTATCTTCTAAGAGATATTGTAGCTTAAAATGTGGGTCTGAACACATGAGTAATTAAGTTTGTTTACATTTCTATCAATCTAAAGAATCTCCTTGAAAATGCTACTAAAATGTCAAGTATAGGTCCACAATGAAATGAAAACAGGCACTGGCTTACATAAAACATGAAAATGCCACATTAACAGGGAAAGACATGAGGATTTTTTCTTACTAGCCCGGATCGGCTGTTTGATTACTTATTTAGTATCACTGTACCTTATATAGACTATAATTCGAGCAATGCAAGATGGCCAGTATTACGGTATCGGATAGTTTTTTATATTATCAGTGGACTAAGGAGAAAAAACAGATACATTTGCTCAATGGCATCATTTTTCATAGAATACTGTACTTTGATTTTACTATTCTATTCAACGATAGCTGTGGAGTTACGTCATCGTTCTTGCCTAATTATACTGATTAAAGCATCCTTGCATGGACCTCTTAAATACATTGTACAAACGTTTTGTAAATTATGCTCACATTAGCTGAGAAACAATTTCTTTCTTTTTCATTAGGTTATAAACAAGCTTTTTTTTCAAAATTGTAAAATAGTTTTATTTTACTACTTACAGGTGTCGGTATATCCTTAAGTTGAGAAAATCATTTTTGATCCTACAGGGGTTCAGGATCCTACTGACATTTGTTCTAAAGTGAAATAAAAACATTGAAAAAAAAACTTAATTTCTATCCCTATCTGTCATTGTTACAACGTTTAGTTCGAAACTATAGATATATATATAATTGAATTTTTTTTTGTATTGTCAGATAGAATAGTATTATGTTGTTAATTGTTTCATTTGTTCTAAAATGAAATAAAAAAAGAAGAAAAAAAAGATCCTATTTGGATATAGGATCCCACTGGGATATAAGGCAAAACAGAGATATAGGATCCTTCAAAGGTATTGCATCATACGGGAGCAAGAGAGCATACTGAAGTAAAAGATTTATCCTACTAGAATATAAAGCTCCTAGAGTATAGGCTCATACAGATATAGAAGAGATTACTGGGGTATAGGATTTCACAAGGTAAAGTATCCCATAGGGGTATCGGATCTTACAAGGTAAAGTATTCCATAGAGGTATAGGCACAATGTAAAGTATCCCATAGAGGTATCGGATCTTACAAGGTAAAGTATCCCATAGAGGTATAGGCACAAGGTAAAGTATCCCATAGAGGTATCGGATCTTACAAGGTAAAGTATTCCATAGAGGTATAGGCACAAGGTAAAGTATCCCATAGGGGTATCGGATCTTACAAGGTAAAGTATTCCATAGAGGTATAGGCACAAGGTAAAGTATCCCATAGGGGTATAGGATCTCACAAGGTAAAGTATCCCATAGGGTATAGGATCTCACAGTAAATATCCATAGGGGATATAGGATCTCACAAGGTAAAAGATCCCTAGGGTATAGATCCTACAAGGTAAGTATCTCTCGGGTATAGGATCTCACAAGGTAAAGTATCCCATAGGGGTATAGGATCTCACAAAGGTAAATATCTCATACGGGTATAGGATCTCACAAGGTAAAGTATCCCATAGGGGTATAGGATCTCACAAGGTAAAGTATCTCATACGGGTATAGGATCTCACAAGGTAAAGTATCCCATAGGGGTATAGGATCTTACTCGTTTATATAAAGCAACAGAGATATAATATCCAACTATGGAATAAGATCCCGCTCTAGGGACTTCCTACTTTAACCCTTACTCTGCTAAATTTCTATAATGAACTTGTCCCTCTCTCAATTTGGACAGACCCATTATCTGTTAAAAGGGTTGCATGCCAAAAAGATATGCACTGAATGGCGAACAGTGTAGATCATGATTAGACTGCACGGATTTGCAGGTTTTCATGATCTGCACTGGTCACAAAGAATCAATCGTGTTCGGCATGATAAGGGTTAATTTACATACTTTCGAGACAAGCAGTTATAAAACAGTACATCTTCAACTTTTGATAAAAGACAAAAAGAAAGAATAGATGATTTCTAAACACTATTTTAATTTCCTTGGTTTTCCATGCAAAAACTGTAAAAAAGAATATTGTATTACATTTAATTTAACATATTAAAGCATCTGTAGATTCTTTAGAACAAAAATGATTTGCCGAGTCATAAATGAATTCACTTCATGTACTTCGTTCAACAATAGTCATATTCCTTTCCAACAAGATGCATTTCAAAAGAAATGTAACAGACACATCCATTAATTGAAATTTAATTCCAGCACAAAAAAAATCAGTTTTATTTCTCATTTTTCTCAAATAATGCAGAAACATGATACAAACTGTACGAATATAAGATTACAGCTAATGCAATATAGTTTTATTGTGTCACTTGCGGCTGCACGAGAATATTATCATTAGTTTCGTGCCTAAATTATTTGTAGGTTAAAATATACAGAGTGGACACGAGTTTGTGACCGAACGACGACTGAACGTTGAGGCCATAGGTACATTAATGATACTAAAATGAACTAACTTCATAAAGTTCAGTGACTTATTGGTTGGGGAACCAGTTTCCGGACAAATTGTTTCCTTGCAGATACGAAAATCGAACATTCAAATTACAGGGATTAAATTATTTTACATAGTATTTATTTCATACATAGATATTTTACTTTTTCTGAAACTGGCCCAGTCTGGAATCTGGTTCACAAAAAGTACCTTTTCCGGAAACTGGCCTAGACTGGAATCTGGGTCACAAGAACTACTTTTTCCAGAAACTGGCCCAGTCTGAAATCTGGTTCACAAGAAGTACTCTTTGTTTTGTATTTGCCAATCTCATTACGTTAGATATTAAATTACTGATTGCTAGAGACACTGCAAAACAATGTCGTAAATTAAAACCGCAAAACAATTAATAAATATAATACCTTGTATGTCTCTGTATAAGAGAATAATGATTTCTATGTTACCTCCGCTCAGTTAATAATGAAAATACTTGAATTTCTTCATAAAATATTTGACTTTATCTTTTCTCTTCCTCTTGTTTCTTTTTTGATAATGGCTGTAATTTCTTGGTGGGTGGGGGGAGGGAGGGGGAGATAGACAGTCAAGTCTCCCAAGATACTCGGTCTACTCAGGAGGACAATGACAATTATTATTAAAAGATGAGTGCAAAACCTAATTTAGTTAAAATGCCTACATCAGTGCAGCACACTGTGTATAAGGTGGGGGGGGGAGGGTAAAAGAGTGTTAGTGCAGTTAAAAGATAAACGTTCTGTGTATGTCTAAGGGATAAGTGGTAGCCCTAAATGCTGTGACATTGTCAGCATGACTACACATAGGCCTACTGGTAGCAAGTTCCACTCAACTGTTCTTCTTGAAAAAATGAGGTCTTACAAAGGTTTTGTATGCTGCTGCTTTTATTTCAGGTTTTGCCGAATGGAAGTTACGCCTCAAAAATCCTTAAGTTTGGCTGGCTTTACTAATATGAAGTGACAAAGAAAGATTTGAAGAGAGTTCTAGGCCAAGATATGTAGCTTGTTGAACGAAAGACAGGGGACTTCCATGAAGAGAACTATTAGTCAGGACTGTCTGCCTAGATTTTGTAATGTGCATGATATGACACTTTACATTCAAGGACATCCTCTCCCACTCTTTCAGACTATTTAAATCACCTTGTAGTATCTGATTGTCTATGACTGAACGAACCTCACGATATAGATGCAATCGTCAGCAAAAAGTCGGACACTAGCATTATTACTCTTTATTAAAGAATAATGACTTAATGAAAGAGATGTAACTGACACCGCTACCATTTATTGAAATTTGCATAGACATGAAACTGAGCAGCTGAGTAATTCCATCAAATATTGCAGAAGAAAATTTCAATTTATTCCAGCAAAAGAAGTTTACTTTTATTTATCGTTTATTTTTCTTTTTTCTAAAATAATGAAGAAACATGATACAAGTTGGACGAATATAATATTACAGCTGACGCAATATAGTTTTATTGTGTTCGTTGCGGCTGCACGAGAATATTATGCAGATCATTTTTGGATGCATTTCCAGTATCTACACGACTGTGTGTTTCTAATGTTATTTTGCACAACCGTGTTTAAACTGTGAACTTCATGTTTTCGTTGGAAAGTGTCTATTCATGCACTACTTAAAAGCTTTGCGATCGAAGTCTATCAAACACAGGTGGTCCAGCTCAAAGAATCTTGTATCAATACCGAAAAGGTAAAACTAAATAAACGATTACTTACTGGTAAATTATTAAGTATCTTTAAAGTATTCTGTACACAAGCAAACATGCCACCTTATACCAATGTTTCATATTTTTTTTAAGAACAGACTAAAGATATATGATATTTGTCTCTATATATGCTCAGGTGAGTTTTTGTGATCGATCGATGTCCGGCGTCCGCCGTCTGTCTGTCGTCTGTCTGTCGTATGTCGTCTGTCAACATTTAGCTTGTGTATGCGATAGAGGCTGTATTTTTTAACTAATTTTCATAACATTTGGTCAGAATGATTACCTTGATAAAATCTAGTCCAAGTTTGAAAATGGGTCATCTTGGGTCAAAAACTAGGTCACTAGGTCAAATCAAAGGAAAACCTTGTGAATGCGATAGAGGCTGTATTTTTCAATTAATCCTCATGAGTTTTTTTCAGATTGATAACCTTGAAAAAATCTAGGCCAATTTTGAAAATGGGTTATTTGAGATTAAAAACTAGGTCACTAGGTCAAATCAAAGAAAAACCTTGTGTATGCGATAGAGGCTGTATTTTTCAACTGATCTTCATGAAATTGATCATAATAATTACCTTGATAAAATCTAGGCCAAGTTTGAAAATGGGTCATCTGGGGTCAAAAACTAGGTCACTAGGTCAAATCAAAGAAAAACCTTGTGTATGCGATATAGGCTGTATTTTTCAACTGATTTTTATGAATTTTGGTCAGAATGATTGCTTTGATAAAATCTAGGTCAGATTTTAATATGGGTCATCTGAGGTCAAAAACTAGGTCACTAAGTCAGATCAAAGAGAAACATTGTGTATGCAATAGGGGTTGCATTTTATATCGGATCATCGTGAAATTTGATTAGAATGTTTGTCTTGATGAAGTCTAGGTCGAGTTTGAATATGGGTTATCTGGAATCAAAATCTAGGTCACCCGGTCAAATTAAAGAAGAACATTGTGTACGCCATAGGGGCTGCATTTTACACTGGATATTCATAAAATTTAGTCAGAATAATTGCCTTGATGAAATCTAGTTCAAGTTATAATATGTCTCATCTGTGGTCAAAAACTAGGTCACTAGGTCAAATCAAAGAAAAACCTTGTGTATGCGATAAAGACCGTGTTTTTCAATTGATTTTCATGAAATTTGCTCAGAATGATAGCCTTGGTGAAATTATGGTCAAGTTTGAATATGGGTCATCTGGGGTCAAAAACTAGGTCGCTAGGACAAATCAAAGAAAATGTTTTGTATGTGATAGAGGCTGTATTTTTCGTTTGAGGTTCATGAAATTTCATAATGAATTGCCTTGATCAAATTTAGGTCAAGGTCGAATGTAGGTCATCTTGGCTCAAACACTAGGTCACTAGGTCAAATGGAAGAAAATACTTGTCTACACATTTTTGGTCCAATCTTAATGAAATTTTATCAGAATATTTGTTTCCATGAAATCACTAGGTCAAATATTTTTACACTGTTATGGTGTGTGTCTCAGGTGAGCGACATAGGGCCATCTTGGCCCTCTTGTTATCACAACCGCGCAAAATGACAGACCTATCTCCTGCAAAATAATTGGTTTCTTTATAACTGAACATGACAATTATTAGTATCTTCCGTTTGAACACCGAAAGAGAGACTATCAGAATGCCCTCCGTCCGTCCGTCCGTCTGTGCTTACATTTGCATACATAGGTGGCTATAGGAACAGTAGGTAAGTGTACCTTTTCTTTGATTTCATTCATTCCGTTAGGCTTTTGAGTTATATGTGACTTATGTTTGTAGGTCAAAGGTCAAGGTCAGTATTGAAGGTCAAGTAAAATTGTTCCTGCTCCATAAATTTTATATGCATTTATGAATTATCTTAGTGTTAGACACAAACGTTCCCCATGATGAGACAATGGGTTAATGCATTGTCTATGCGTGTTGGTTAAAGGTCAAGGTCACTGTTCAAGGTCAAGTAAAAATTTGTTTGTTTCTTTACTTTTTGTTGCATTGAAGGATTTTAGTTCTACACAGGGATGCTCCCCATGATTAGACTACATGGTCCATGATTGTCGTTCAAAGGTCAAGGTCACTATAGAAGGTCAAGTAAAATTGTTTTGCTTTTTCATTGGTTGAAGACTTCTGTATTGCTACTGCAATACTCGGTCACTTGTTTATTGTACAATATGAGACGTTCTGTATTATATCTTTGATAAAACCTGATAAAAAAATGACCTCTATTAAACCCCTTGTCTAACTGTCAGGTGTTAAGGTCTATGTATAAATTCGTTTTCTCTCCCAATAGATTGCAATTTCAATTCCCCATTTTTTGTGGTGTTAAGAGTTTAATTTCTACCACGTATCAATAGGTATCGTTCGGTCCTCCAGGCCGGTTATCAAAGCGTAACATTTTTCCCTACTTGAACTGAAAGTTGTTACACTTTGGTCCTATGGGATCAAGCCGTTGCCAGGAAGTGCGAGGGCTGTTACACATTTTATTACCTCTCATAGACAGACTCAGTCAAATCGAATATGCAATTATGTTTCTTGGTTGCGAATTCTGCTCCCAGAAGATCTTTTCACAAATTTCATTAGGTCTTTAAGTGCCGTGTGGCGGCTGTAAAATGTCTCCCTCCACTCCCCCCCCCCCGTACTTGTACTCAATGTTGTTATATTTTCTGGACATTTAGAATCTTGGAGTGCATTTCCTTTTACTGCAATAAATTCCGATTAAGCCGATGCTGGGAGGGGGGAGGGGGGGGGGGGTTGCACATTTCGTTTACTTTCATAGACAGACTTGATCAAACCGAATCTGCTGTCCTTGGTCGCGTTCTATGCTTCCAAAGGATCAATTACACAGACTTTATTATTCACTAGGTGTCTGTCACATTTTGT
Source organism: Mercenaria mercenaria (assembly GCF_021730395.1). Taxonomy (NCBI): domain Eukaryota; kingdom Metazoa; phylum Mollusca; class Bivalvia; order Venerida; family Veneridae; genus Mercenaria; species Mercenaria mercenaria. Next base: position 101,626,600 of record NC_069363.1, read on the forward strand.
TACGCTTTACTACGATCCATTGCATTTTAATAGAGATTACTAGGCAGTGTCAGGAGATTATTCGGGGGTCAGCAAACTGGATTTTAAACCTGTTCAAAACAAATGTTTCTGGAGCCCGTCATTATTACCATTAAGTAAGTTATAAGTTTACGTTTTAAAATCATTTGTGCCAAGTTAATAGAAAACCTCTCAAGTGGTGTAACTGAACGACGGCTGGACGGATGACTGAAATAAAAGTATATGTCCCCAAAGAATTGAGGGAAGGCATAACGTTGAAGCCATTGGTAAAATAAAAATAATTGGATGAAATAACTCCTTACGGTTGAGAGGCCAGTTGTTTGGGGAACCAATTTCTGGACAACTGTTTCCTTGTAGATACGAAACTCGAACATTCAAATGACCAGGATTAAACTATTTTTTTAATATAGTATTTATTTCATAAATAATGTCGACATAACGAAGATATTTTACTTGTCCGGAAACTGGTCCTGTCTGGAATCTGCAGAATCTTGTATTTGCCAATCTCATTACGTTAAATATTAAATAAATAATAAGAACACGTTCCTAATATCAAGATATATCGTCTTTAATTGGTAGAGATACCCTCAACCTCTTTTTCTAAATAATAAACGCAGTAAAATAATAGTTCATAAATAAAATACTCTAATTTACAAAAAAATATAGCCGTCGTATTTCTCATTTTACCAGAATATTGCCATATATTAGAAATTTCTGAGTTAACTCCGCCGAGTAATTAATAATTGAAATACTCGAATTTCTCCATAAGACGTTCGGCTTTCTCTTAATTACAAGGATAATGACACAATGTTAAATCAAAGTACTGAAAGTACAGAAAGGCTGGCTACCACAAAACACTGGATGAAATCTGTGCGGGAAAGATGTTTACAAAATCTTAGATATTATGGGTTTTCCATATCAAACTAAGGCGAACATAGGGGATTGATGTGATGAACCATCTTGATTAACTTGTGATGGTAGTGTAAGGATATTACAGACTACAGATGGTGAAAAAAAATACATTGTGTTTGCCTTATTGGGGATAATATAATTAGTGAGACAAACGGCACATACTGCTCACTTGGGAATCTGAAACCACAAAAATTAATATCTTACAAAAAAATGTCAGGTTCCGAGAACGTATTCCAATCAAACCACACAGGATAATGAACGAAATTCATAGTTTATTCGAGAAACGTAGTTTATCGAATGTAAACTATGGTTTACGGTCGATATATTAGGATTAAAAAATCAACCATGAATTTCGGTTGTGAACCTGCGTTTACGATTTTAATCCCTGTATACGAACGTGAGCCTAGGTCTATGATCTTGAACCATAGCTTACAGACGTGACATGTATGGAAATCGTCCAATAAGTACATGAACCCAGGTTCACAGTCGAATTAATAACGATGGATAAACTAGGTTTTTCAAACTTAAAAGCATATAAACCTATTCTTTCGAGCGAAAACAAAGAATAACGTCGTAAACCATAGTTCACACTCGTAAGCATAGGTCTAAGTTTGTAAACCCAAGTTAAAGTTCAATCGAGAAACCTAGTTTATCGAACGTAAACATGGGTTCAAGAGCGTAAACTATGATTTACGCCTGTTGTCCTATGTTTAGCTCAAAAATACATGTTAGTATTCGATAATCCTAGTTTTTCGACCAAGAATGTAATTATTGGATTATTGGATTGCCGCGAACCATTGTTTACGGGCGTGAACCTATGTTTACGACCATGAACTTGGGTTTACAAGATGAACCATAGTTTACGAACGTGAACCTAGGTTTACGTTCAGTAAAATTGGTTTCTCGAACAAAACTATAATGTCGTAATCCTATGTTCACGAGCGTGAACCTATGTTTACGGTCGTAAACCCATTTTCACGGTCGTAAACTTAAGTTCTCGATCGTTAACATATATGAACCCTGGATTACGCCCGTAAACATAGGTTAACACTCGTGAACTTAGATTAACGACCGAAATTCATAATTCAGTTGAAAAAAAAACTAGTTTAAACCTGGGTTCACGGGCATAAACTATGGTCAACGCCCGTTATCTTATGTTTCGCTCGAAAATATGAGTAAGTATTCGAAAAACTTGGTTTTACGTTCGAAAAACCTACTTTATCGATTGTTGATTCTAGTTTTTCGATCATGAACCTGGTTTTTTTTTCAATACTTATTATCATTGATTTGTCGTACAAAAGCGGAAATTTTTCATTTGATTAGCCATTTCTTGCTGTTTAAAATGAATTTAACCTGAAGGGTGAATGTTTAGACGTCTTTGAAAATACTTTGTTACATTTTGTAAAAGTTCTTGATTTTGCATTTATTCTTTAGTTTACAAAGTTTGGAAGAAATGTAGGTAGGTTCATTACTTTGGGCATTGGTATACTTTTTTGTTATATCAGAGGCATTATAATCATAAAGGAGTTAATTTATGTCAGTTAAATTCTTTACTCGAGGCTCCCAAGAAAAATTGTTATCGACAATTTTATTTTGTGTTTTATAATTGTTACGCAATACTTTGAGGTTTCATTTAGAAAAAATTGAGGTAAAATGACTTCTCTGCGATCGTTTTGCGCAATTGCTATCACTTTGAAATTTGTCTCTGTTTCAGCTGGAGGAAAGTACATAATTTATACAAGATTAACAAATAAAAAAACAATCAAACAACAACGACACGGTAAAGTCGTTTAAAGATGCAACACAGTGCGAAACAATGTTAACTTCAGGACTGTATCAATTAATGCATTTGTTAAACATTACCGTTACGGGTCCGTGACTATCTTAATATTACCTGAAATACAGTTGAAAACGTGTGTTTAAACAAAAATCGCTTACATCTACGCCCCCCTTTAAACAATGTCACACCTTTCTATTTTCGCATCGCCATGTTACAATGAATTAGTTGAAAAGGCTAAAAAACCAAAATAAAAGAAAAAAAATCTATGCAACCCTTTAGAACAATGTGAAAGTTATTATTTCTTTCAGCATTCGCCAGAGTTCTTCAAATGATTGATAGAATAGCTATACTAAAATAAAAACTGAAAAATATATAGCATTTATGTATTTCATATTTCTTATTTTCCATGTTATGCCAGGTTCTCTTAAACTAATGAATGTAACTTTTGATTATTCGAAAAGTTGTTCAAAAAACGTCATGGGTACATGGGTACATGGAACCGAAACTGTTCACTCTAAAATGTTTAGAAAAAAAATTACCAGCGACAAAATTATGTAACGAAGGCAAATGACTATTTTTAAGGATGCATTTGAATAAGCATTTGGGATTTATTGTTTCACATTTTGCAATACCGTTTTGCAATCAATATTTGAAATTTATCACTTTGCAAATAGCATTTTCCAGTAATATTTCAGCATTTACCATGGCTGTTTGTTACTCTGTAAGCTTATTTATAGTCGCCATCGGTAACCCGTACGGGCGACTCCTCCAGAGGACTGTTAGAAATATTTGTTGGGAGATAGTACAAGATACAGAAGATGCTCCAATTCCATAAGCTTCCCTGGTTTTTAGCATGCCAGATGTAAGGCATCTATACACGGGACTTTTATTCCAATATCAGTAATTTTTAGTTGGAGGAGCGCGGGCTCGAACACACGATCCTTGGTTTCGTAGTCAGGCAGTGTTACCACTGGACCAAAGTGTCTGCTCTGTTGGCATGACGCACTGGCCTTACATACTAAAATGAAGGTTGCATTCAGTTTTGTATGTATTTACTGAATTATTCCTATCTCATTTATACAGTTAGATTTATTTCCAAGAATCCTTTAGTTTGATGACAATGTATGCATTTTTGAAAACCTCTGTAAATAAAACTAGCAGGAAAAAACGTCCGGCCTAAAATGTACTATAAGGAATGCGGTTAGGGATCGTATTTCAACTTTGTGTCATTTCTATAACTTATGTTGGTAAGACAATTCGTATATAACCCGCTTGGCGAGTAATATGAATCCTCTCACCTCTACATATCTAATATTAAGTCATTATTTTTCTAATAATGAAAAAGTCGAAGGTTTTATAGTGAAATTATTTAACATACAAATAGCTTTGCGGTGGTAATTTAGAAAAGCGGAAAATAATTTCGATATTAGAAACTTTTTCCACTTATCGAATAATATATAAATGTCATTGTAACAACGTAATGAGAATAAGAAATAATATATAGCAGAACCGTGTTTTAATATCTTGATGTTTATATGCCTGCGGAATAATTTCACGAGGGTGTAAACAAGTAAAGAAAGAGTGAAGCACTATTTCACGACGCATGTAAGGCTTCGACGTGACATCAATGCGTAACCGGGAGGTAACACGTCCCGCGGATTAACGTAGCAAAATTTATTTTGCGCGTCTACAGTAATAATCGATTCAGAAAGTGAATTAAGTCTAACACGGTTCCATTATATCATTTCGATTCTAAATTTTTTTTACATAAAATAGTAGATCAAACTGTCACGCTCTGTGTGGTGCAAAATGTGTCGACTTACTATTTACATGCGGCCTACAACCAATCCGGAATGTTTAGATATACCAAAACATGGTCATGCTGTATTTCATTTCGATTCTACTATCTCTGTTATGTAGACGAAGTAGAGTAACTGTGTTTTAACAGTGTTAAAAACAAGAGGACCATGATGGTCCTGAATCGCTCACTTGTCCCCACATGACCAAATTTTGAACTGAGTATGACATCGTTTTTTCTATTATTTGACATAGTGACCTAGTGGTTGAGCTCATGTGACCCAGTTTTCAACTTGACCTAGATATCATCAAGATAAAAATTCTGACCAATTTCCATGAAGATCCATTGAAAAATATGGCCTCTAGAGAGGTCACAATGTTTTTCTATTATTTGATCTATTGACCTAGTTTTTTAAGGCACGTGACCCAGGTTTGAACTTGACCTAGATATCATCAAGGTGAACATTCTCACCAATTTTCATGAAGATCTCGTGAAAAGTATGGCCTCTAGAGAGGTCACAAGGTTTTTCTATTTTTATACCTACTGACCTAGTTTTTGACCGCACATGACCCAGTTTCCAATTTTACCTTGATATCATCAAGGCGAACATTCTGACCAATTTTCATGAAGATCCATTCGAAAGTATGGCCTCTAGAGAGGTCACAAGGTTTTTCTATTTTTAGACCTACTGACCTAGTTTCTGACCGCAGTTGACCCAGTTTCCAACTTGACCTAGATATCATCAAGATGAACATTCAGACCAAATTTCATACAGATCCAATGAAAAATATGGCCTCTAGAGAGGTCACAGGGTTTTTTTATTATTTGACCTACTGACCTAGTTTTTGATTGCACGTGACCCAGTTTCAAATCTGACCTAGATATCATCAAGATGAACATTCTGACTAAATTTCATGAAGATTCATTGAAAAGTTTGGCCTCTAGAGAGGTCACAAGGTTTTTCTATTTTCAGACCTACTGACCTAGTTTTGGACCCTACGTGACCCAGTTTCAAACTTGACCTAGATATCATCAAGATGAACATTCTGACCAACATTCATAAAGATCCCATGAAATATGTGACCTCTAGAGTGGTCACAAGCAAAAGTTTACGGACGCATGGACGACGGACGCTGCGCGATCACAAAAGCTCACCTTGTCACTTTGTGACATGTGAGCTAAAAACTGGAGATAACACTCTCGCGGAGTAACTTATAGGTGTGCGTGGACGTCTAGTGAGTTATTAAGCGCCAAATAATCAATTATGTGTTACACCGTTTATATCATTTCGTTTCTGAAACGTCTTTTATGTAAATCAACATATTAAATTTGGTAGCACTCTTTCTTGGAGCCTGTATGGCGCAAAACAGTGTCAATGTGACATTAATTTTGCCGTGTTAAATGAAAACGAGCATGTTTGTTTTTTTTTCATATTAGAATACATCCCAATTACTGGCTCAAAATAATCGTTTCAGCTTATTCAGGCTAGTTATGTCTCTCCTCAATTCTTGGGACAGGTATTATTTTAGCTCCAGTCGTCCATCTGTCCTTTAGTCTATCTGTACACTTATAACCCACTTGAAAGATTTTCAAACAAATATTTGAAATGCAGAGAGCAATTTTCAGCCATGTCAATTCAAGGTCTTGACCGTCAATATCGTACAATAAAATCCAACTGGCAGATGTAGGTGTCTGCTTTATTTCTGTAAAATATGGTGGCTGATTTCTGCCAATGTCATTCTGTCGTTTTCATCTTTTGGCGTTGTCGTTCTGGCCGACAGAACGACATTTTCCTCTATTGGTGTTGTTTCTTTCCCTCGTTCTGGCGCCCCCGCCAATATGATATAATGAAGAATAACGCGACAGAAACTTATAAACAGCGCCCTAAAAACGTCATCTTGGCGTTCTGTCGTTCTGGCACCCCCGCCACAACGAAACAAAGACAAATGTGAAAATTTCATTCTTTATACTTTTTTCCCCAATAGCTCACAATTTCTGGAATGATTGTCTGGTGGTTAAGGTGTAAGCCGCTCAACCTGGGGCAGGGGTTGTGGGTTCGAGCCCAAATAGTGTTTCAACAACGTCTTCTCATACGACAGTACTGGTTTTTCCAAGAAGCTGACTCCAGAGTGGTTCAAATAATCTCGAAGCATTCATCACAGCAAAGCTAAGTAAATTTAGTAAATAGTGAACTAATTTTCCAGAATGATAACACACATCCAAAGATGTTGCCCCTTTTAGCAACAAAATAACAACAAAAAAGACTGATAAAGACTTCACATGTTTTAGTTTCCCCTCAGTTTCTGCACAATCTATCCAGCTGAGACGGATCCCCTCCAATTGAGAAAAGGGGAAAGGGAATCATCTACAGTCAAGGGGGAAGGGTTTAATATTATATAACAAACATGATACTGCAATAGCCTATCTCTAAATTAATTTTGTGATTAAATTACCATCCTTTTGCAAAATATAGTTTGTCTTTGGTGAATTTACCGGCTCCCAAATACAACTGATGCATGTTACAACTGAGAGACAATTAACAAAACTGAGAGACAATTAACCAAAAAACTTCTGTCAATTTATATCCCACATTTTTATTCATAATCAGACTTCACAAAATAATACAAATTTCAAAACCAGAAATATACATGAAATGCTATAAATAAATTCTTTCAAAGTTCAAAAATTACATGTAAGTAAATAAACCTTAATATAGACCCCATAATAATTCAATAATCTGAAGGTACAAAATAAATGGAAAACAAACAGTTAGGTTTAGGAAGTGTTTTATGTATTTCCTACAATTAATTTCAAAAAGATTTACCCTTACCCTGCTTAATTTCTACAATGAACTTGTCCATCTTTCAAACTGGACAGTACCATTCACTGTTAAAAGAGGGTGCATACCAAAAAGATACTGACTGAATGGCGAACAGTGCAGATTATGTCGCAAAGGCAGAATCAATTATGTCCAGCATGATAAAGAGTTAAAACAGGGAACAGAAAAGCTAAGTCATAATTTGGATAAAAATTTGAAAAAAAAATTCGATTTTTTTTTTGTTACCTTAAAGCAGACCTTTATTCAGAAAGACAACATGGCATGTCATCTCTGAAAATAGCCTTTTATCTGGCTGTAATGTTAGTAGAATTTAGAAAAGTTATGTTGCAATGGAAACCACACAACTCTTAATTTGTAATTCTCTTTAAGATATTCATTATAATCTCCCTTTTGGGCCAATCCACATTACAAATTGTTAATAAAGTTAGGAAGAAAATGACGTAGTTTTTATTGATGTCTTTTTTTTCTTCTTTTATCAGTAATTCTGAACCTATATTTTGTAAACAATACCAGCTTTAACTATATATATATTTAGCCTTACTTGGGATCAAAGTACAATTCCTATAATTTCCTATAATAAAGAACATAAAAAGCCCACAAAAAGCAGATGAATTTTACTTGCTTATTGTGTCTAGCAACAATATAACTTGTTAACATATTTTTATTTTACACAATAAAGTACACATCTAAAGTAAACAATAAATGCAAAAATTACATACAATGTGTCCATGATGTAAATACATGAACCATTATAGAACAATGATTCTAACTAGAGATGCTTTTGAGAAAAGCGCATGTCTCCCACAACTGCCTCTATGAAAAATGTCTAGATTCTCCAGATGGTTTAGGTGAGTACATCCAATTAGATGGTCTGGACGAGTGGATCCAATCAGTAATTCAAGGGCCATAATTCAAAAGTGCCTGGGCGGATCTGGCTAGTTATCGAACTTAGCTGAGGTCTTATGGTCAAACACATTTTGTTCAAGTTTGGTGAAGATCGGATGAGAAATGTTCGACTTAGAGAGCGGACAAGAGTAAAAAGGCTGATTTTTCGGTAATTCAAGGGCCGTAACTCCAAAATGCCTGAATAGATTTGGCTAGTTATCGAATTTGGCCGAGGTCTCATGGTCAAACACATTTTGTTCAAGTTTGGTGAAGATCGGATGAGAAATGTTGGACTTAGAGTGCGGACAATAGTAACAAGAGCTGTCCGTAAGACAGCACGCTCGACTTTTCTCAGTGCTTGACACTGAATTAGAGCTTTGCCAGTAAAAAAAAAATCCAAGCTAAAAAGGGACATAACTCTGTCAAAATTCAAATCACTGTTATGGGAACTGTGTCTCCTGGTGTAGACTTTGATAGTAAATAAGTATTTTGAGTTTCAAGTCAAAAGCTTTAATAGCAACAGAGATATTTGACTTTATCAAAATATTTAACCAAAAATTCTAAGTTAAAAAGGGGCATAATTCTGTCAAAATTCAAATCAGAGTTATGTGAATTGTGTCTCCTGGTGTAGACTTTGATAGTAAATAACTATTTTAAGCTTCAAGTCAATAGCTTTGACCGTAACAGAGATATTTTACTTGATCAAAAACTTTAACCAATGGCGACGCCGACGCAGGGGCGAGTACAATAGCTCTACTTTTTCTTCGAAAAGTCGAGCTAAAAAGGCCGATTTTAGGTAATTCAAGGGCCATAACTCCAATACGCCTGGACCGATTTGGCTTGTTACCGAACTTGGCCTAGGTCTTATGGTCAAACACATTTTGTTTAAGTTTGGTGAAAATTGGATGAGAAATGTTTGACTTAAGTGTGGACAAGCTTTGTGACAGACACACAGACAGACACACACACAGACTGGAGTAAATCAATATGTCTCCCACACCACTGTGTGGTGGGAGACATAATAATGAAATCAATTTGTAACACACTGATTTATCTAAACCCAGGTAACACAATAATTTCAACCAAAGTTACACACTAATTTTATAACAAAAACAAAAAATTTGAAAAATAAGAAATAACTTTTGTACAGCATTTGTTTTGACTGAATTTAATCATCCTTATACTGAAGTTCTTCAATAATATTCAAAATTTAACAACATAATCTAACCTACAAAAAAGTAACAGGCGAGTAAATGTGTGTTAACAGAGATATTCTCGCGCTCATTTGTTGTTAACACACCTTTTTACAAATTTACATTCTATGACCAAGCCTTAACATATTACAGCCCTATAATCGAAAATTTAGAAGGAAATGACCTCAATGTGATCAAACATTGCTAAAATTCCCACGCATTTCATAAACATTTAATTAAGTTGACGGACAATACATTCATTTTTCAGCTATTTACACATTTTATGCTAGATCAGCATTTACCTATGTTTGTTTCATATTACAACATCAGCTGAATCCCTTAGGCCATGTTGGTTCCCTAGATCAGGTACCAGCCAATACCTTGGGATTCTGCAGATGTTATAACATAAAAAAAACATCTGTTATCCCTACAAAGGAAAATCATTGTTTTTCTCTTCATCTGTTAAGTAGTATTTTCCCAACTGATATAGTTTAAGAATCTTCTGTTATACTTTATTCGTAAGGGCAAAGGTGTTTTAGTAGTTGCATATACAATGTTGTTTAGATTATTTAAGTCATGTTGTACATTTGATGAGACAGTTATTAATTACCTACTGACTTCACTCGATTTGTATATCAAAATTGATGACAATTTTCAGCCAAACTATTACAAGATCACAGTATGTAGAATATGTAGATAACGGAACAGAAAACATAAAACAGGACATGCAAAAAATGAGCAAAATATCACAGAATAAATATTAAAGAAACTTGCCTCCAGTTTTACATCAAATTTCTTGAAACTTCAGACATGCTTTCAATGGTTGGTGATTGCAAGTAAACAATAGTAAAGCAGCAGAGTATTTATGTACAGTTTAACTTCTGACCTCGATCTCGACAGGACTGGCAAAATTTATTCAAACTGAAAGTTTCAGCCATCTAACAATATACATTATATTATTATGCAGGGACCTGACAATTGCAAACAAAGTACAACTGAGCCGTGCCATGAGAAAACCAACATAGTGGCTTTGTGACCAGCATGGATCCAGACCAGCCTGCGCATCCGCGCAGTCTGGTCAGGATCCATGCTGTTCACTAAAAGTTTCTCTAATTGCAGTAAGCTATAAAAGCGAACAGCATGGATCCTGACCAGACTGCATGGATGCGCAGGCTGGTCTGGATCCATGCTGGTCGCAAAGCCACTATGTTGGTTTTCCCATGGCACGGCTCAACTGTATTTACTAAAGCACCCTTACTTCTGTGTAAAACTGATGCAGAAAATGGCTCTCTACAATAGGAATGCAATGAAAAATATTAGAAGTTTTTGATACATTATAATCATACCTGTAAACTTTCAACATTAGTAATATTCTTTAATGACTATTAATATTTAACATGCATTGAAACTGGTTAAAAAAATATAAAACTTGGTCTTTATGTTCACCTGGAGGCAAGCCCCATCAAGCTTACAATACAAGGATTTTAAAGAACTCTCAATAAATATATTTACATTGTTTAATTATGCAAAGATAGACTCAAAACATGAAACGAGTAAAACAGAAATATCAATGCCAACCTTATTCATTAAATATATTACATCTCTTAGGGCATTTCACACCTTTTTATACCACCTATGACATACCATTTTTACATTTTTATGATTTAATGCAGTGAACTGAGCCAGTCTATATCCTATGTCATTTTAACATCATTCCTCTATGAAAACTTCTAGAATAGACTGGCTTTTGTCTCTATGAAATGACACTGGACAAAACCGAAGGAAAATGTATATACTGTACATGTAAATATCTTTGTTATTAGTCTAGGGGCTAATCTAGAAAACTATGGAACACCAAATATGTCTGCAAAGACATTTCAAAAGCATTTTTATTTCATTCCAAAACCTGACAGTATCTAATATAGAATCATTATTTTACCAAATAACAAAATTATATTTCAAACTTTGAGAAAGTAAAAACAAGATGGAAACTGGAATTAGACATTTGTAAAAGTGGACTCTGCTATGCAGACATAAGAATTTCTACAAAAACATTTCTTTGCATGGAGAAAAACATCCATGATGCTTTATAAATGATGACCACAATTAACATTCTATAATTACAGGGATCATCCTACAAGGCGATTTGAGCGATATCGTCACTGTAAAGTCAGCCACTTCGCCTAATTATTGCCTCCAGGCGAAATCCGAATCGCTGAGTTTTTCTGAGTGTTGTAATCTGTTTACTTCAAGTTGTAAAACTTGATGCATATTCTAGATTAAATTACCGATAAATCCATAGTCAACCCCGCCTACTCACCTGTCAAACTTCAGCCAATCGTATCATTAATATCCCACAATGTTAATCAATAATGTTGTTAGCCGCAGCCATTTTGAAAATTTTCAATCAGCGTGTAAAAAGCCGATAAACTTAGCGAGTGCATGATCTTATGCATCAACAGTATATTATTTATTGATTTTATTAAAACTTACTTCAAAAAATATTTCAAATACGGCCAATTTCTATAAATGAATTGCCCGGGCACTGTGGATAAAAAAAAATACGATTTCGTGGACGTCTGAACTGCCGTACAAAATTATTGCAAAAATATCGCCAATATCTACGAGTTTGGTATTATTTTCGAAAAGATTAATAAATATATCAATTAAATGTATAAATCTGAAAAATTTGATGCAAGAATCGGGCATTATTAAAGCACGAGAATCGAAACATGAATGAAAATTTTCACGGCGTTTCGATCATGCACCTGATAAACTTACGAGCTTCGAACGTGTAAATTTCGGATAAAAATTTTAAGGCAACTTTTTCATAGCTAAGTTAATACTTTATTTATACATTCATGAAACTAATAATGCAATAATCAATTTCCTTAAATAATTACTGTTTTATAAGTTATAGCAAGACCCACAAAGTGGAAATATATAACTATAGGCTGGAAACTGAATTCTATGCCGATTCTTCTCCTTAAATTCCTCGATTTCTCCCTAAATTCTGCAGAGGGAGAAGTCACTTCTCCCTAAAATTTTGACCTAGGATGATCCCTGAATTATTCTGTTTTCTTTATAAATATCTAAATCCAGTTTCAAACTTGCTTCTAATTTCTTGAAGCTGGATATATATTTTACATCTAGTTCTTTGTAAATGCAGAATTTTTTATGCCAACAACTAGTTTAGAACTTTGATTTTTAACCCTTACCCTGCTAAATTTCTATAATGAACTTGTCCATCTTTCAATTTAGACAGTACCATTAACTGTTAAAAGGGGTGCTTACCAAAAGAGATTCTGAATAGCGAACAGTGCAGATCTTCATCAGACTGCATGGATGTCCAGGCTGAGATCTACACTGGCCGCAAAGTCAGAATCGATGTGTCCAGCACGGTAAAGGTTAATGAACTTAATGATGTATTTAATGAAACAAAAGGTGTGCTATTGTACTACCTATAAAATTGTTCTAAATAAACCCACACTTGGTAAATTCAATTTGAACTCCTCCCCAAAGATACCTTTCCCTAATATAAACAATGTTTATTTCACCAAGTTCCTGACTGACAGCTTAGTGATCAGATTTCATGTGCATCTCACCCAGAACTGACTATACTAACTTACTCTGTCCAGTTTAGCTCCAAAAATCAAGTGGAATGTTTAGAACTTCAGATACATTTGGATTTTCTAACCAATGCCTGTCTTTGCATTGTCCAAAAAATTGTTAATATCACCTAATTAAGCCATCTGCCTCTCTTTCAGAAGTGTCCTCCCTAATTTCGATCTAATTTTCCTTTCTCCAAGATTTGTTTTCTCATTTCCTGTTTTAAGATTTGTTCTAACATTCCCTGTATCTAACTTTGTTCTCACTTTATCTTCATTGACTATGTTACTATTTTGTTGAGGAGCTATCACATTACCCTGTCCAACTGTACCTCCACCAACACCACTTGCATTGCCAGGAATTTTGGAATCATTTCCTTGACTTGGCTGAGCCGGATTTCCTTGAATTGGTGGAGCCGGATTTTTATTTACACTTTTCAATTTATTTGCATCATCAGCACCAGTTTTTAGACTGTCTAATTTAGAAGCACTAGTTTCCATATTGTTCAGTCTGGAAGCACTTGTTTTTGGACTATTTATACCAGGAGCTCCAGCTTGCAAGTTTTCTTTAAGTGCTTGCGGATGTTGTGTAGGATGAGCCGTTGTTGGTGTTGTTACAGCAGCCACAGGTGGCGGGACATGGAAGAAATACAACTGCAAAATAAATATATATTCATGTATTCGCATATTCAAAGAGTCAAATATTTTTAAAACAGAAACTAATGTGTCCATAGGACATTTGGGAAATTCACTATTATGAGTTATATGGTTTAAGTGACCTAAAGTCACATGTTTAGAGTCAAAGTGGAAGGCTCATATTATGCAAACTTTTTCTAAAACATGCTTTTTTGTAAGATTTTGCAAACTGGTCTTTGAATATTAAATTGACATATAATTTTTTTTTTTTATTAATTAATTATTCCAAAGGTGTAAAACATCAAAGACATTTCTGAAACAATGCTTACACTCAACCTTCTGCATAGGAGTGTTTCTTATATACATGTAAGATCCTGTTTCTCATTCCATCTGTCATTTCACAGTGTAATTAAAATTTGTAAGTTAATGAAAAGATTCAGTTTGGCTTCCTTGAAATATACCAACGTATAAATGAAATTAAATTTGTGGAAACAGATTTCAGTAAAAAAATGTAAAAAAAAAAACTTGCTGACTTCCAGGTGCATCATCTTTTCCTTCAGGCATGATTGGGTCCTTACGCTATTATATTTGATAATGGTAAGGCCTGAACCAGCAGTGGTGAGAAGCAAATGCTCTAAAGTCTGCAAACAGTATCTGTATCACATACACATAAATAAGCTTACCACAAAGCCAGCAGCCAGTCCAAGATGGAAGAGGAAAATAAGGCCTAAGAATATGGCTGCCACATTTTTTGTCTCATCTTTGACAGCTGGCCAGAATGTGATTACCAGGACGCCACCAGACAACACAGCACCAACAATGACGAGAACCCACTTAAACCATGCTATGTTAACAACCCAGAGTATCTGTAAATAAAGAACGTTTCCTTATTCTCTTATTCATACCACTCGGGTGTAGTGCACCTAGGTATTACACCATTTTAACAAAATGATATTGTAAGTATATCTTACTGTCGTACAATACAGAGGCATGGATTGCAAACATATCAGTTAACTTTTTAAAACTTAAAACTAACGAGTCTCACAAATTAAAGGTTTCTAGACTATGTACAGATTTTGAGAATTTTTTTTACATTTTCTTGTATTTAAGATTGTTTAAAATTATTTCTCAAAATAGTATATATCATTTTTAACCTTTCTATATAAAATTTCCACATTACTAATATAAAGACAGACTAAATTTTTAAGTTATATGTGCATCAAAATTTAAACTTATAAGATTTTTGTCAAATTAATAAAATTCGAAAAAGATGCATAAATTGCCAAATATTATCAGCAAGTCATTAACAGTTTTAATCTATATAAAACATATATAGTCCTTTCACGACATGGGAAAGGTATCTAATAAATAAATTATATAGGAAATATTTGCAGTATAACAGAAGCATTTATGTTATACACATAAAAGATCAACTCTAAGGTAAAGTAGAACCAAATTTTGTATTTGAAGAAAGGAACATTTTCTACATACATGTTACCAGCAAGTTTGTTTGTTTGTTTTGGGTTTAACGCCGTTTTTCAACAGTATTTCAGTCATGTAACGGCGGGCAGTTAACCTAACCAGTGTTCCTGGATTCTGTACCAGTACAAACCTGTTCTCCGCAAGTAACTGTCAACTTCCCCACATGAATCAGAGGTGGAGGACTAAGACTAAAAACTGGAATGTTTTTTTTTCTGTTTTACAATTGTCTGTTATGGCACGACATTTTCTTATGAATGTAGCTCAATACAAACAATTTATATATTTAGTAAATTAAACGTTAAACATATTTGATAAAGATTTTCTACATCTAAAACAATACATGTATCTAAAGATATCATATTCTAGAGGAAGGATGGGCAAGGGATACCTTTGAATAAAATGGATACATATATAAAATGTTGAAAGTCTTGTAGGATAAAATACTTTTTTACACTAATATATGAAAAAAACAACATATTGTTTGGTTTGCAAAGTGTCTTAGAAGAAATTTTTTAATGTCTTTTTTTGAAAGGAGGCTTGAAACAATTTTTTTACGATTATAGCAAAGTTAACAGATGCTCATTCAAAATCATGCAATGGTGTTATGTTTCCCCTATTACTCAATCAAAATTTAAACATTTCTTTTACAACCACTTCAGAAACAACAAACTGTTTGCTATATCTACATACTGCACACAGAAAATATGGGGGAAAAAGTTGGGTAAATAAGGATAAGACTAAAAAAAAAAAAAGAGGGCAAGAAGGTTAGTTGATGCTCACCTGACCTAATCCTTACCTAGAATGACCTAGTTTCTAACACGCACACGATTTTAATAACATCAACATTCTGACCATGCATTACTGTAAAGCAGGTAGAATGTGTTAACCACTTTTTCTATAATTTGTCAGTGACTTTTTTTACCCTAGATAACAGAGTCTTAAAATTTACATCAAATCTATAAACAAAATTTCAAGGAGATCAGGTATAAAATGTGGCATCAAGTATGCAAACATGTTTTTTTTCTATATTTTGATCAAGTGACCTTGTCTGTGTTCTCATTTGGTCAAGTTTCTTACTGAACCTTAATTTCTTGACAAAAATAGACAAAGTTGAAGCTTTTTCTATAACATGACATAGTGACCTAGTTTTTGACCTCAGATCAGTCATCATCACCCAGTTTGAACCAAAACCTATATTTTACACAGACAATTACTGTGACCAGGTTTCATGAAAATCTGTTGCAAAGTAAAAGCTCTGGAATGCTTACAAGATTTTCCACTATTTGATGTACTGGTAGTGACACAAGTTTACTTCAGATACACAAGAAGTTGCAAACTTCACTTAGATTTCACACAGACAAACATTCTGAGATAGTTTTAGTTTTATAAAGATCAAATTCAAAAAGTTTTTCAATTATTTGACATAGTGACCTAGATCTTTACGTCAGTCAACTCAGTTCTGAACATGACCCAGATTTCATAGACACAAACAGGTAGGAAAGGTTAACAAGGTATTTTGTATGATTTGACCTAGTGACCTAATTTTAACCTACAATGACCCAGTTTCAAACTTGATCTTAAGCACTTACGCCAAGTGAGCTAGTAAAAAGAAAACTATCTACGTAGTACGTACAAAAACCAAACTGCTTCATGCCACCAACAGTTTGCTATCTACTCACCACTATACTTACAGAGATGGGTATATATATTGCTAGAGAATAACCATACACGCACAGTATCTCCAGGAACGTAAACCCAGCCTGCGACTTCCTCCACCATAGAAAGGCATACATCATCGCCGGTATAAGCCACCAGTAACTAAATATTGCAGTGGCTGCAAATGTCACTGAAAAGTGAAAGAAAATATGCAAATAAAGCAAAAATTGCCATCTGGAAATTACTGATTAAAGAAAATCGCTGCAATGTCTATCAGAAAAAAAAACATTTCTTCCCATCTTAAAACAAAGGACAGATGTATGATTAATACTGTCCTTCAGGAAATTAGTTCAAACTATCTTCAAGATGCTTCTTCTATTGCATATTAAACAATGAACTGTATCATACTCACATTTAATGGGACATAATTTCACAGAAATGTGTATCTGAATAGACTGAAGAGTTATCTCCAGTGACACAAAAATTCAGTGTCTGAAATTCTCTGAATACAGTCTCTCTAGTCAAAAAACAATACAAGACTTGCTTAATTTGAATCAAATTTCAAAGAGCTATCATTCTGATGAGCATACTTTATAAATGAATGGCTAATCCCGAAGAGCTAAATGAAACTAGATATTATTTGCAATCTATAGGTGATGCAAAAATGTGGGTAAAAAGTACATTTTAATATGAACATATCTGTTTTCCTATTAATCTGTAGCCTGCTGACGGCAAGTGATTTTGCCATTGTGAGCAGAGCAAACCAAGATCAACCTGCATGTCAGTGCAGGCTGACCATGGTCTGCATTGTTTGCAATTCAGCCAGTAAATTTTCAGTGAACACCCCTTTAAACAATAAGTGGTACTGCCCAAATTGAATGATGGACCAGTCCATTTGGGAAATTTAGCAGGGTAAAGATCAAACAAAGAAGACTGAAACTGTGATGTTACTGTTCACAGAAATCATTGTTTGTACTTTAGAATTATTATGCCATAACAGCAAATGCATTATTCCACCGTAAGTTGACACTAAGCAATGATAATAATGATTATCTTCAAGGACAAAATCATGTGTGGGATAAATGATTTCTTAAACTTACCTTTATGGAAATCATATCTCCAGTGATAATCTTTCCCGGCTGAGGACAGGTAGTTGGCGAGATTTCCTGCTATAGCTGTGGTGAACACTAGCGTGGTACAGATCCAAAATGGGCCTGAATATATATACAAATAACACAACTTAATATACTGATCATGAGATGGAGCTACAAACTAGAACCATAATGGCCCTATATCCCTCATCACAGATTTACAGCTAAAACAGGTGAAACAAGAAACATTTCAGACAAACTACTTTGATAACTTGTCTGTATTTAGAGTAGAACATTTTTCAAAGTTTTCAACAGAGCTACATTTAGAAATCTAGATCTGCACCAAGCAGCCACGTAATTCTGGATCAATCCAGATGGCTTTCACAATTTCAGTATAGGGTCACTCAAGAAACATTTCTGTCAAAAAAAAAATCATAATCAGACCAGTGGTTCAGAAGATGGCATTTGAAGATTTTTCTATTTTCAGTTCTGATTAACCTTCACGGCCACCAGAAAATAATCTGAAAAATCTTGGTAAAGGGTAAACCAAAAACATTCCTGCAAAATTATGCCAAAATTGGGCCAGAGGTTTCTGACTAGTAGCTTTTTTCAAATTTCAATGTAAACATTTATAGTGAACATTTACTATGCCCTCTAGTGGCAAAGTTTATGACAAATCCGAATCTTGGTCGAGGGTCATATGAATTCATTCATTTTTTCAAATAATGCTTAATGTCAAAAACATGATTGAAGATAATTTAAAGATGACAGAAAAGTAAGTATTTTACTAAGTAATAATGTTTTCTTTTTTTTTCTTTTCAAATCATTTTTACTAGTGAACAGCACAGAACATTACAATGACATACAAAAAGTACTGGTATGCATATTCTAAACAAAAAAATAATCTAAACAAGAGCATCACCTTGCTGGTGCAGACACACATCTGATTTTTTGTCTATGTATAATAGAAATATTGTCCTACTCATGATTTTCTAAGTCCAAACGGGGCCATAATTCTTGATAAAAGCAATGTAGAGTTATGGTACTTGCTGTGCAGAGTCACCTTTTAATGGCAAATAACTGCTTTAAGTTTTAAAGCAATAGCTTTGACCATTAAGGAGAAAAGTTGATCTTTATTTAGAAACACAAAACCTGATATTTTCTAAGTTCAAATGGGGCCATAATTCTTGCAAAACAGCAGGATGGAGTCATGTTTCTTGCTGTACAGAGTCAGGTTTTGATGGTGAACAAGTGTTGCAAGTTTTAAAGCAATAGCTTTGACAGTTTAGGAGAAAATCTGACCTAAAAACAAAACTTAACCATGAAATCTGATTTTCTTAGTCCAAAAGGGGCCATAATTCTTGCAAAAAGCAGGATGGAGTTATGTTTCTTGCTGCACAGAGTCAGGTTCGATGGTGAACAAGTGTTGCAAGTTTCAAAGCAATATCTTTGATAGATTAGGAGAAAAGTTGATCTAAACATAAAACATAACCAAGAAATTTGATATTTTCTAAGTCCAAAAGGGGACATAATTCTTGCAAAAAGCAAGATGGACTTAAGTTTCTTGCTGTACAGAGTCAGCTATTGATGGTGAACAAGTGTTGCACGTTTTAAAGCAATAGCTTTGATAGTTAAGGAGAAAAGCTGACCTAAACGTAAAACTTAACCAGGCAATGCCGACGCTGATCAAGTGATTATAATAACTCATCTTTTTTTTCTTCAAAAAATCAGATGAGCTAAAAAACATAGATATGAGCGAAATTAAATATTTTCATAAAACGAATTACCATAGAGATCTGGATTTGGACGTATGTTTAGCTGCAAGTAGTTTCTCTTGGGTAGTGGCATCATTGAACCCGCCACACGATGAAGCACCTGATGTGTTTCAACATCGAAGAACTGTTGGTAATATTCAAACGTCCAAAATGAGGGTGCTCTCTTACCTCCATCATCCTTGAGTAACTAATGAGAAACTACAATTTAATTCAACAATATTTTTAATATATATACACTTGAAAATGAAAAGACTCTTCAGCAGGATTTGATAACAAACAGGAGCTGTCCATTAGACAGCCAACGCTCGACTTTTCGAACTGCTGTCCCAGAAGCCGGAATATTATCCTAAATGTTAAAATATCAATAGTTTCAATCCAGTATTTGCATTAGTTTTGGGGATAGTAACTTGCTTGCAAAACTGAGACTTGACCCAGAGAGGTTGGAAATTGACTTACAAAAAGAAAAAATAAGTTTTAAAGTTATATGCCTTTAAGTAATAGCTATTATGTACTTGCACGCAACACTTTAACCAGGATTTTCTGAGTCCAAAAGGGGGCATAATTTGGCTAAAATGCAAGTCAGAATTATGGGATATAAAGTCAAGTACACCTAATAATTCAAAGCTGTTCTTTTCCAATTACTGCTTTTTCAGAATAATTATGAATATAATGCAAATGTGTCTGGGATGCAAGCACTTCAGTTTTACAAAATGGTTGATCGAGAACTGGGTAGTCAGACTAATATTCCTACTAAAGTCAACCACATTTTGAGGATATGCATTTTTCAAACATACCTGAGATTTATCCCCTGACTCCTCATCATCATCAACTGCAGATGCTGGGAAATTTGTAAATGTGTGTGTATGTCCTGCACCTTGATCGAACAGGACATCATCTCCGCCACTGTCATGGAACTCTAAACCATCTTTACCACTCTAAAATACAAGCTAGGTAGGTATTTCAATGACCTTGACCCCCTAATGTAAAAGCTTATAAAAATGGACAAACACATGCATGCATTAATTTAGCTGAAACAGTTTGTTCATTCATCTTAACAGCAGTCTGAACTTGGCATTACAAATTTGTAGAAAATGTTCGTGCAAACTAAGAATACATGGATCACTCTCAGAAATTCCTTCTTTAACTGTATGAAAACTAGTCATGCTTATTACCTTAGGGATTAAGCAAGTTTTTATCATTTAGATGATTCATAATATTTGATACTAAAATATGTTCCATCAATTTGGATGCAATGCAAGAGAGAGATAGGCCTGTAGTTGCTGGCTTTTCTGCATGGGTCTTTTTTGCATACGGGGCAACAATAGCCGTCCTCCAGTCTTGTGGTACACTGCCAGTACAAAATTTTAGATGTTTTGCTTTGTGACAGAAGGAATAGGAGAGATTGCCGTGATGTCACGCATTAATACCTGTTTATCTGGTGGTGGGCAAAACAAATTTTTATGTTTTTACATCGTTTGTGTACATGGTGTATGGGATCGGAATTTGTGATTTTTAATCACTTTTCCACTCATTTATGGATTTTCAAAATTCAAAAAGTTTTGAAATACTTACAATTTTCATATTTTCGTATTCAAACATATTTTATAAATGAATAACCATTTCAAATGACATATAATTTTAATAGCGGTGTAGTGATGTTCAAAACTTTTAGAAAAACACTGTATTAAAGTTAAGCGTTCATAATTAATCCATTGTATTGTTAGGCCGTTAATAACGGCGTAAGAAAAACATCTCTATTTACAAAAAAAAAAGGACGTTCAGCTTCTGCCCACCCGATCACTGTCTTATCAGTTCTAAAAATAGAAAATAGAATGGATTTGTATACAAACACGATCTCTCCTATTTTATCATCATTATATTATGGCAATGAAAAATGTTTGCGACTGTCCCCCGGAGCATGTGCAATAGTGCCAATACTTGCCTTTCTATAAATAACTTTAACATGAGAGAATACACAGGAAACCGGTCAAAACCTGTTGCCATTTTTCAAACTTTTATACCTCATATTTAAGACTGCTTCTTTACAAAGGTATTGTATAATTCGGTAACGTATCGGGACTATCCACTAGCACTAGAATCGCAAATTTAGCTTTGAGTGGCCTATTTTCATAAATATTGGCCTAATTTTTCATTAATGTAAAAACAGAGGATGGGGCGCAATAAATAAGAAGGCACCATTTCTTTGATATTTTTTTATAAACTGAAAAGTAAGGCATATAATTATGAGCCACTCAAAGCTAAATCTGCGGTTCTAGTGCCAGTGGGACTATCCGACAATATTGTGTCCGGATTCACTGACACTCATCGGATAACGATTCTCATATCCTACAGGCTAGCTTTAATTCTGCTTATGAGTAGGCGAGGTAGGATGCTTGTTTACCTAGTAAAATAACTAAAAAATTATCACTTTTCTCCTGTTGTAATTTCTTACCATAATAATTTTGTTGTCTCCACGTCAAGCTAGTTTACAGAGAGTTATGTCCCTTCGATATCATTAGACGCTTGAAAAATATCATATGGTCAGGTTTTCATGAGCGTTTAGTACAACATGTCTCGGTTAAACAAAATTATGACATTCCGATCGTTCTGGAGGTCAAAATCTACCATTCCAGACAAATTAAAAGGTGGCTTGCTTGAGAAAATAGGTAAGACCATCAATCACAATTTATACTTTAGTCAGTGTCTATTTTCATTTGCACTCAACATTCTGACTTTTCGGATTAGTTTTTTTCGGACATAACATGTACATTCAGACGGCCCCATTCTGATTGTGATCGGGAGGCGCTTGTCTTGGACAGACTGTTAAAAGATAGGAAGCGGCTAGAGGTCCGGTAGCTATCAAAAACAGTATATTAATGGGTATATTAAAATTGCACTGTCCGTCTGTGTGTGCATGCGGCTGCCGTCCATGTGTGCATGCGGCCATGTAAATTCTTGTCAGGGCTAAAATGGTTGTCATAATGAGATAATGTGTCATGCGCAAGAGCCAGATCCATAGCAAGGTCACAATTTGTGGTCAAAGGAAAGCAGTGTCTGTTTTGTGTCTGGTCCATAACTCTGCCATCCATGAAGGTATTTTGGAATAACTTTGCATAAATGTTTACCATAATGAGACAATGTGTCTTATACAGGACCCAGACCTCAAGCTACAAGGTCAAGGTCACACTTAGAAGTCAAAGGTTAACAGGGTCTGTTTCATGTCCGGTTCATAACTGCCATTCATCAAGGGATTTTGAAATTACTTGTCTAATATGTTCCCCATATTAAATGAGACGACATGTCATGTGCAAGATCCAGTCCCCTAGCTCAAAGGTCAAAGTCGCATTTAGAGGTTAAACGTTAACATACTCAGTTTCTTGTCTGGTCCATAACTCTGCCATCCATAAAGGGATTTTAAAATTACTTTGCATAAATGTTCCTTATAATGAGATGAAGTGTCTTGCGCAAGACCAAGATCCCTAGCTCCAAGGTCAAGGTCACAGGCAGGGCTAGCGCTGGAATGGGCATTTTGAGCAAAATGCTTAAAATGCTAATTTTGGCTCAAGACAATTCAGAAATGGCTCAAACTCTAAAAAAAAACCTACTTTAAGAATTAAAATCAGTCAATTTTATATAATGTTATTTTGGACCAAAGAGTGCCATGACAGACTGTGACAAACATGCAATAAACAAGAGGCAGAGTCCATGGTCCATTAAAACCATCAAGTGACAATAAACCTGTGCCCTCAGGAGTAATTAAAAGCATCTCTCACAGTTTGTTTAGCTACATTGGCACTGATTAATGAATACACATGGATCAAAGGTGTTTGTTTGTGGTACAATCATGCCATGATTGAAGTTCCTTGATTGAATAAAATATTGGTCCTTCTGTTATTATCTCCTCAAAAGACAAGATTATTGTTCAAAAAAGATTGATTGAATAAAATTATTTGAATGAGTAATTCATTATTGATGGCAATAAGTATATATTAAAATGTTTTTAAATTAATTTCTTGCTTGTCATTATGGTCTATTTCTTGATTGGTCCATAACTCTGCCATTTATCAAGTGATTTTAAATTACTTGACACAAATGTTCCACATAATGATTTTAACATAATTTATCATGTGCAAGACCCAGATCCCTATCTTCAAGTTCAATGTCACCTTTGTCTATCTGTGGTATTTTTTTTACTATGCCCATGAAGGTGGGCATATTAAAATCACACTTTCCATCCATGCGTGTGTGTGTGCATGTGTCCGTGAAAATTATTATCTGGGCTGTAACTTCAACATTCATCGTGGGATTTAAAAATAATTTGACACAAATGTTAATCATATGGAGGTGTGTCACGCTTATGATTCAGGTCTCTCAGATCAAGGTCAAGGTCACAAAATGATGTGTGACTTTTTAGCTCAACTATTCATAGAATAGTAGAGCTATTGGACTCGCCCCGTGCATTGGTGTTCGCATCCCAATTTGGTTAAGTTTTTGTATGTAAACTGGTATCTCAGTAACCACATGTGGAAATGGATTGAAACTTCATACACTTATTCACTGTGATAAACTGACTTACACTGCACAGGTTCCATAACTCTGTTTTGCTTTTTTACAAAATTATGCCGTTTTTTCGACTTAGAAATTTTTGGTTAAGGTTTTGTATGTAAGCTGGTATCTCAGTATTCACTTATGGGAATGGATTGAAACTTCACATACTTGTTCACTGTCATGATTTGACATGCGCTAAGCAGGTCCCATGTCTCTACTTTGTTTTTGTTTTCAAAATTATGCCCCTTTTTCCACTTAGCAGTTTTTGGTTAAGTTTTTGTATGTAAGCTGGTATCTCAGTATCCAGTAATGGGATTGAATTGAAACTTCACACACTTGTTCACTGTCATAATCTGACATGCAATGTGCAGGTCCCATAATTCACTATTTTCTCAAAATTATGCCCCTTTTTCAACTTAGCAGTTTTTGTATGTAAGCTGGTATCTCAGTATCCACTGATGGGAAAGGATTGAAACTTCACACACTTGTTCCCTGTCATGATATGACATGCAGTGCAAAGGTTCAATAACTCTACTTTGCACTTTTACAAAATTACACCCCTTTTTCAACTTAGCAGTTTTTGGTAAAGGTATTGGACCCCTAATAGTAATGTTTAAAAAATGGCATTTGTTTGGTATATTCTAAAAGTTGACCATGTTTCACACTGTGTTGCAAATTTTAAACAACTTTTACCTTGCCGTTTTTTTTAAATTTTGTATAATTTATGATATTTCCTCAAGCTCAAGTAGAGACAAGTTTCAATGTGATGGCCACTATCTAAAACGTCAGACTATTGTTAAACAATTATAAAACACAAAATAAAACTGTAAATATCATTTTTTCTAGAGTGCCTCAAGTAAACATATTTAATGAGACAGAATTCTAACTCCAGCATTGAAAAATCAAGGTCGAATCCTGTGGGTCAGTTAAAAAAATTTGAATCTTGCTCACTTCATTCAAAAATAACCTTGGGGCAGAAATAAAACCTACCTGCATTTCTTCCACTATGTAATCTAAAGAATGAAGGCAAAATAGAGAACTTTTACCATATTTAACTCAGTATTTTTAAAGATGTCTAACTCTACCCCACCTGATTCAGAGGTAAATTCACTTTGAATAGCAGAAATCGCTTATAAAATGAAAATTTTCCACTTTTGTACAATACATCCATAATAAGTCTTGAAAGAAGTAAAAACTTACTAGAAAAAAAGGAAAATATGGGGGAAAAAAATTTTTGGTCCCAGTGGGGCTTGAAGTTGAACCTACACCCCCTGAAAATTGCAGTCAAAGTAGGTTTATGGTAGGAATTGAATACTCTTCAAATAGGAGGTACTCTATTACGGGTCCAATACCTTAAATTCTTATGTAAGCTGGTATCTCAGTACCCACTAATGGGAATTAATTGAAACTTCACACACTTGTCCACTGTCATGAGCTGATAAGCACTGTGCTGGTTTCATAACCCTGTTTTGCATTTTTACAACCCCTTTTTCAACTTTTGTATTCATTTAATTGACAAGGCTGTTGAATAGTCCAGCGTTGCTGTCCTCCGACAGCTCTTGTTTTGTTTCTGCTTCAGAGGCATTTGTCACTAATTGTGACAGCTCTTGTTTTAACTTTTTTTTGGTCAAGTTGCATTTATGTTCCCCCTCAGCTCTTGTTGATTTCTATGGTAACCCTGTTGAATTAATTCAAATGATAAGGTGTATATTATGAGTAATTGACATACTGCTGGGTCCTTCCGAAACTAAAGAATTCCTGAAGATTATGGAATGACCAGAGGTTTTTTTTGTTGATATGTACATGGGAGTTTATGAACAAAGTAAAATTAAACTTTGTTTATAAACTCCCATGTGTATACTTTGTTCATAAACTCCCATGACTGTATACATGAACAAAAATCTCTTTCCATAATCCTAAATGCAAAGCACAATGCACCGATGACTATTTCTCAGGCTATTTTTTTTACAAACTTTTCTTGCTAGTATACACATGTCATTTACTGGAAAATAAAGTATAAAGAATGAAATTTATTTTTACTTGTAGTTGGCTACTTCAGGAACATTTTAAATGATTATAAAGATGTTGCTGTGGAAACAGCGAAAGACATGAGGGAACGGCCAATAAAATCTGGGATCTATGTTTCACTTATTACGACAACAGTGGTACTGTGCAAGACCAATCCTGGGGAGAAAGAGTACCATTCTCGTCTTACCGAGAGCGTAACAGATCTCATGCTTGTCGGCGAACGTATTCGTAATCCAAAAAGCGAATCTGCTGTAAACAGGTTAGCAAGTTATGCAAATGATGGAAGGCTTCGATGTTACAATATAGGCATTTGTTCACTAATGTGTTTAAAAAGTCATGGACCAGACGTTAAACTTTATTCTGCCAACTGCAAATATGTAAAGCCACATTGGACAGAGTTTTATAAAACTATTGTGGATGTTGGTGTATTTGGGAAATGGATCAAATTAGAAGAAGCTATGAAAGACTTTGATACCAACCCAGAGGAATGGATGGAAGACGGACAGCCTAACCCAAAATTTAAATACTATAAAGACAGTTTAGTGTCATGGGATATGAAATTAAAATAATGCTTGAGAAAATAAATTTTAAAACATTTCTGTACTTACATTTTCAAACATTTTGTTAGCTCACCTGAACCAAAGGTTCAGGGTGAGCTGTTAGTATAGGTGGATGGTCTGGCCTCCACATTTTCACTAAAACATCTTCTCTGAAACTACTGGTCAGAATAACACCAAATTTGGTCTGTAGCTTCCAAACAAGGCCCTTTGTTAAGTTTATTCGAATGGGGGCACTTTTCCCCTTCTAGAGCTGAAAATAGAAAAACCTTTAATCAACTTCTTTTCATGAACCGCTTGATGGATCTTCATCAGACTTGGTCTGTAGCATCATTATAAGGTCCTGTCCCAAATTTTTTTTCAAATGGGGGCACTTGGCCCCTTTTTTGGGCTGCTAGAGCCAAAATTAGAAATACCTTCTTCTCATGAACAGTTTGAAGGATTCCATCAAATTTGGTCTGTAGCATCATTATAAGGTCCTCTTGCAATATTGTTCAAATGGGAGCACTTGGCTCCTTTTAGGGGCCGCTAGAGCTAAAACTAGATATACCTTTGAACGACTTCTTCTCATGAACCGCTTGAAGGATTTTCATTAAACTTGGTCTTTAATATCATTATAAGGTTCTCTCCCAAATTTCTTTTAATGGGGGCACATGGCCCCTTTTAATCACCACTAGAACCAAAATTAAAAATACCTTTAAACAACTTCTTCTCATGAACAGGTGGAAGGATCTTGAAAGTTGGTCTATAGCATCATTATAAGGTCCTCTCTCCATTTTGTTCATATGGGAGCACTTTACCTTTTTTAACTAGAACATAAAATAGAAATGCCTTTAAATGACTTTTACTCATGAACCACATAACGGATCTTCATCAAATTTTATCTATAGCATCATTATAAGGTCCTCTCCCAGTTTTGTTTAAATGAGGGCATTTGGCCCCTTTTAGGGGCTGCTTGAGCCAAAATTAGAAATACCTTTAAACGACTTCTTATGAACCAGCGTAAGGATCTTCTTTAAAGTTGGTTTGTGGCATTATTATAAGGTCCTCCCCCAATTTTGTTTAAATGGGGTCACATGGCCCCTTTTAGGAGCTACTATATCTAAAAATAGAAATGCCTTTAAACGACTTCTTCTCATGAATCTCTTGATGGATCTTCATGAAACTTGGTCTGTAGCATTATTATAAGGTCCTCTACAAAATTTGTACAAATGGGGGCCGCCGCTCCTTTTTAGGGGCCACTAGAACTAAACATAGAAATGCCTTCATAAGACTTCTTCTAATGAAATGCTTCGTTGATCTTCATCAAACTTGATTTGTAGCGTTATTAGCTTGACTTTTCGGAGAAAAAGTAGAACTATTGCACTCGCCCTGGCTGGTTAAAGTTTTGATAAAGTCAAATATCTCTGTTACTATCAAAGGTATTGACTTGAAACTTAAAATAGTTATTTACTATAAAAGTCTACACCAGGAGAAACAGTCCCCATAAATTTGGTTTGAATTTTGACAGAGTTTTGCCCCTTTTTAACTTAGAATTTTTTGTTTAAAGTTTTTGATAAAGTCAAATATCTCTGCTACTATCAAAGCTTTCGACTTGAAACTTAAAATAGTTATTTACTATAAAAGTCTACACCAGGAGACACAATCCCATAAATCTGATTTGAATTTTGACAGAGTTCTGCCCCTTTTTAAGTCAGAATTTTTGGTTGTTAAAGTTTTTGATAAAGTCAAATATATCTGTTACTGTCAAAGCTTTTGACTTGAAACTTGAAGTACTAGTAGTTATTTGCTATCAAAGTTCAAAGTCTACACCAGCAGAAATAATCCCCATAACTCTGATTTGAATTTTGACAGAGTTATGTCCTTTTTTAACTTTTTGGTTAAAGTTTTATAAAGTTTTTACTAGCAAAACTCTAATTCAGAGTCAAGCACTGAGAAAAGTAGAGCATGCTGTCTTATGGACAGCTCTTGTTATCAGGCTCTTTACCAAAAATTTTCAGTTGGGGACACTTGGCCCCTTTTAGAAGCTGCTAGAGCTAAAATTAGAAATTACCTTTAATCAACTTCTAATAAGTAGCTGGATGGATTTTCATCAGACTTAGTATGTAGGACCATTATAAGGTCCTTTCTCAAATTTGTTCAAATGGTGGCAGTTGGCCCCTTTTATTGGTTGCTAGGGCTAAAAGTAAGACTTCTTATCATGAATCTTTCAATGGATTTTCATCAAACCTGGTCTTGGTTTTTCATGAATTTCTCCTTTATTTTGTTAGATCAAGATATATTCATCATCCTACTGCTCTTCAGGATTGTGGAAGGAACTTTGGCTTTTTTTTTTAATTTAATGAGCAAAAAGTTCAAATTTTCAGACGAAAATTCCTATTAAGTGCTGTAATGTATTTGTTGATTTTTATGCTACCTAAGATCTTCTAAACTTCATATGAATCTAGCAAAAGTGAAGTCAAAATTGCAATTTTTGGAGAAAATTAAAAACTAATCATCCAGATATTTGAAAAATTAAACAATTCCTGTGACTGTCTTGGAGTTCTGTAGAATGGAGTATATATGGCATTTTCTTGTATTTAGAGAGAAATTAAGGAAAAAAACAGGGAACAGTTCGCTCAGAAATGGTTAAGGGCAATTACTCTCATGTCCAAAAATACTCTTTTTTTCCAGTAGTTACTTCCCTTTACACAGCAAAACACTATGCTCCTTATGATGGGTTGGCAAATTTCTGATAAATAATAAGTATTAGTAGCACTTGTCTCTGAATTTCAAATGCTGTTGAGGTCTCGGAGCAGGTGTTGGTCAATACTGGATCACAGTGTCACAGAAAAATAATGTTTTGGAGGTAAATGAAGCCTTATTCCATAGAAACATTTATAGGTATACAAGATATGATCAAGTTGGAGCAATATTTATGTTAGTAAACTAGCTTTTTTGGTTAGGATTTTGAAACAGAAATCTTTGTTATCTAAGACATTAAATGCTTGCATCTTACAGTTTAGTTTAGTCTTACTATTTTAAATAATGAGGTAAAATTATAAGATGAAAAAAGAAGAAACCCACTTTGTCAGTCTGTTAAAGGTACTGCAGGCAAATGGCTGATCATTTAAAAAATCTGTGTAAAACACAAATGCCCCCCACTCCCCCATAATGGCTTGTCCAATTTTCAGTCCAGTGATCACTGTGACCTTGACCTTTGACCTACTAACTCCAAAAACAATAGTGGTCATCAACTTCATAAGCCTAATCATGCTATCCAGTTTGAAGATACTGGATCAAGTGGTTCTCAGCTTATTGAACTGAAACTGTTCTCATGGTTCCGGCCCCTGAGACCATGACCTTTGTCCTACTGAACCCAAACTTAATACGGGTCATCTACTTCATAAGCCCAATCATGTTACTAGGATTGAAGAGTCTGGGTATAGTGGTGTTCGAACTGCTGAACAGAAACTGTTTTCAAGGTTCTGGCCCTTTGACTTACAGACCCCAAAAACAATAGTGATCATTTATTTTATAAGCCCAATCATGCTTGAATGGTTCTCAAGTTATTGTGCAAAAACCATTTCAAGGCTTCAGGCCCCTGTGACCTTGACCTTTTATATATTTGCCCCAAATACTACAGGGATCATCTACTTGATAAGCCAAATCATGCTCCTAAGTTTTATGGTTCTGAGTGAAGTGGTTCTCATGTTATCGAGTGGAAACCTTGTCCAAGTTTCAGACTCCTGTTACCTTGACCTTTATTTATTGAGCCCAAAACCTACATGGGTCATCTACTTGATAAGCCCTATCATGCTACCAAGTTTGAAACTCCTGAATGAAGTGATTCTCAAGTTATTGGGCGGAAACTGTTTTAATGTTTAGGCTCCTGTGACCTTGATCTTTGTCCTATTGATCCCAAAAACTACAGGGGTCATCTCCTTGATCTTGCCTGGAAATAGAACTTGTAAACTTCTAGATTGGTTGTCACAGTTTCCCACTATCAGCAATGTAGGATATAATGTAAAGTAAAAAACAGACTAAAATGTCTATAAAAATTACCTTTGTGGGAGTAAAAAGCACTTATTTCCCAGTAATAAGTCCTCTACATTTGCCAGATTTGCTGCGGAGGGAAAAGCAATTTTTTGTTGAAATTTGATTGAAGAACCTGCATTTCTTCTGTAAGTCAGGTTTTGTGAAAATATTTCTTTTTCTTAAAAGTTAACAAAGGATCTAACTTTTGTGTCTGAAAGATGGACAGACAAACAGTCAAATGGAGAAAATAGAAAATTACCTATTTACCAAATTTCATGGAAAAATCTTTTGTACTTAGTTGTTACAGACTACACAATTTTCTTTTATTTTTGGACTGTTTGTTACCATAACCATACTTATTGAAACCAATGAAATTAAAGGATGTGCATATTGCCATCTATCCATGTATCTAGTTTAATGAAAACAAGAGCTGTCCATTGACAGTGCACTTGACTCTTCGAACAATTAATTGAAGTATGGATTCCTAGTTATTTTTCGAATGGTCTAGCTAAAAAGTTGTGAGTAGAAAAGTTATGTACTCTTGCCTGCACATAGAGACCGTGATGGAAAGCAAGTGTTCAAAGATTCAAAGCCATACTCCAAACGTAACTAATTTCTATGTAAAACAAGAGCCATGTTAGACATGGCCAATCCCCCCGCTGGGCATATTATAATTGAAGGCTAAAGTTCCTGGCAAGTTAGTGTCTGAAAGTATTAATTTTAGGGAAAGCTTTGAAGAACCATTTAGCTGTGGTCCGCATCAGGGGTTTTAAAGATGTGGAAGATAGAATAAGTCAGTGGTGAGGTGGTGTACTGCTAAATTTTATTAATTTTCATGAACAGTAAAGCTATGACGTTTTTCTATATGTCTACTGTAAAAAGAAGGAATGGAAAGCTAACAGGGAACACTAGTGCCAGAATGTCACAATATATGCCCGTCACAGCAAATTTGTTTACTCTAGCAGCTGTATTTGCAAATGGAATTTTAATTTTGTGGTTGTTTAGTAATCATTGTAAGTCTTATGTTTTTCTAAGTCCACAAAAAAACTCCTTACCAGGTAGAGATATCTTAAAATACACCTAAAATTGGAAAGTAACATCCATGTTGTACCACAGAAAAGTGGTCTTGTTTTTTGCCTACGGTCAATTATAAAAATGTTACAATATAAGTTATTTATAGTAACAACTAAGGGAAGTTAATCTTAAAAAAAAAAAAAAAAAAAAAAAAAAAAAAAAAAAAAAAAAAAAAAAAAAAAATTGTAAGTCCACACAAAAATCTTTACCAGGTAGAGATTGGTCAAAATACACCTCAAAATTGGATGTAGCATGCATGTTGTACTACAGAAAAGTGGTCTTGATTTTTCCCTACGACTAGTAATGAAAAAGTTACAATAAAAGCTATTTAAAGTAACAACAAAGGAAGGTAATTCTAAAGAAAGGAACTGCGCATGACACTTCGTCTCATGATGGTGTATAATTGTGCCAAGTTACATCAAAATCCCTCCATGCATGAAGAAGAAATGCTTCGGACAAAGTCATTCTTGTATCTGACCTTTGGCCTCTAAGTGTGACCTTGACCTTAGACCTAGGGACCTGGATCTTGCGCATGACACTCTGTCTCGTGGTGGTGAACATTTGTGCCAAGTTATATCAGAATCCCTCTATGCATGAAGAAGAAATGCTCCGGACAAGGTTTTCATTCTTGTATCCTTTGACCTTTAAGTGTGACCTTGACCTTAGACCTAGGAACCTGGTTCTTGCGCATGACACTCCGCCTCGTGGTGGTGAACATTTATGCCAACATATATCAAAATCCCTCCATGCATGAAAAATATATGCTCCGGACAAATTTTTTTAAGAAAATATAATAAAGGGGAATAACTCAAAAAATAGGCAAGGTAGAGTTATTGTTCTTGCACACTGCACTTCCTCCTAATGTGTTCTATCAGTGTATGAAGTTTGAAGAAAATCCCGCCAGTACTTTTGGAGTTATGCTCCGGACAAAATGTTTTCAGAAAATAAGATAAAGGGGAATAACTCAAAAAATATGCAAGGTAGAGTTATTGTTCTTGTACACTGCACTTCCTCCCAATGTGTTCTATCAGTGTATAAAGTTTGAAGAAAATCCCTCCAGTACTTTTGGAGTTATGCTCCGGACAAAGATCATTGCGGACGGACGGATGCACGCACGGACGGAGAGCATTTCTAATTTCCCCTTCGCCTTTGGCGGGGGGATAAAAAAGGGCCATAACTGAGCCAAAATCCTTGTCCTAGTTACGTAGTCTTGCCTACATAATGGAGACTATCATGATGGTAAACAAGTGGTCTAAGTTTAAAAGCCGTATCTCGAACAGTTAAGACAAAATATGGACAGGTACAAAAAACTCAACCGATTTCCAAGTCCAAAAAGGGCCATGATCAGTTAAATATCTTTGCTATAGTTACATACCCTTGAATACAGATGGAGATCATGACAATGAACAAGTGTTCAAAGTGTCAAAGCCATACGTCAAATAGTTTTGACAGAACATGGACTTGTACAAAAACTGAACCAATTTCCAAGTCCACAATTTTGGGGACATTATTCAGCCCAAATACTTGACAGAGTTTTATACTCTTGCCTACAGATAGACACTGTATAATAATCAAGTGATAGAAATTTCAAAGCCATATGTCAAACAGTTTACACAAAATATGAACATGTACAAAACAACTTAACCAAGATTTGTAAGTTAAAAGGGGCCATAATTCAGTCAAAATCCTTGACAGTGTTATGTGCTCTTGCCTCAAACTGAACATGCTGATGGTATACAAGTGGTGAAAGTTCAAAGGCTTTATGACAAAAGGTTTTGTCAAAATATGGACTGGTATGAAAAGCTTTAACCAAGGTGTGATACTGACACCATATCGAGTAGGATAGCAAATAATTGAGGAAAAAAATGTCTGGTACTTTTTAAAGTTATAACAGGATCCTACTTTGTCACATTTTGTTTTATTTTTTACTGTTTAACCACATTTTTTTTTCAAAGAAACAAAATAAAGGATGTGCATATTTTCAATATTGCAATCTAGCCATGTACCAGGTTTCATGAAACAATATCTTGTACCTTTAAAGTTACAACAATATGCCACTTTGAGTGACTAACAGACTGGGGGCAAGCATGACCGGTTGAGGACTAGTAAACAGAAACTGCAAGCAAAGTAACAAAAAACTACAATACTTGGAAATTCTATAATATTTATTTAATCATATGCAATAACATTCTTTTTATAATTATAAATTAAAAAGGTAAATAATATGTAATATTTAATACCGTAACTTGTATGATCATCCATACATAATATATGTATTTCTCATATAATAACATAACAGTTTAATATCTGGTCTTCAGAAACAACTCAGATCCGTACATCAAAGTATTTTTGTATCTGTTTATATTCTTTGTAGACTCTGAAAGCAACAAATTTGTATATAGTTTGTAATTTGATCATTCAGTCAACATCTATTCTAGTCCAACCTGCACAATCACTTCTCAAAAATCAGAACTAACTGTGCAAAGTAGTGTGTAGAATATTTATGCTTCCAAACTACTAACTCTGGGAAAATTTTAAACTCTTCAATAAATTCTACTGAATATAGAAAGTTTTCTTCTTTTATTGTAATAATCAATGTACCTATGTAAAAATAAGCCAAAATGATCAAAAATCAATATGAGCGAGAGAAAGGTGGCAATTACTTCCAAAATACTAAAATTTCATAATCAATTTAAACCAGGTAATATAGATCAGGAATACAAAGGCAGACAGTACACATTGTAATTTAAACAAATCTATAGACATAAAATATATATCGATTTTAAATTGAAAGGTGAATACAATCTTTTGTACCAATTATTCAATACAACTTACATTAACACACAGTGTTAAACTTTAGACTAGTATTCAAAGTGGTTAAATGGTTTCTTATAGACATCACTTAAAATCACAAAAAAATGTAGCTTACTAAAAAGTTACATAGGACATCCATGAAGAACTGTTTGCTGTGCAATGACGTAGACTCATAGAATTCTACAGCATTTCAAACAAGGTTTACAGCTTTTCTCTTGACACCTCATTCCTCTAGTACCCATTGCCAAACAAGGGAACAACATACCATTTTTCATGTCTTTGGTATTATATGTCCAAGAAGCGAACCCACTGCCTCCTTCAAGTGAAAGAGGGGAAAAGGGCTATTTGATCTTCATACTAATAATAAAGTCACACTCGGAGGTCAAAAACAATTGTTGGTAGGGGCAGGCAATTTTGGTTGGTTTGTAATGGAGCATGGAAAACAAACAATGTTTCAAAGATGGCCTCATTGTGAATATTGGATGAAATATTTTAGCACTTCTTTTGACTATTATTCTGACATATTATCAGAGTGAAATCATGTACAGTTACGTTACATTTAACATAACGATAATAATGAAAACTCTGCTCAGTCAACCAGTCTTATGTACATGTACATCAAACAAAAAATGTATTTCACACATACAGAATTGGAATAGTCGATACAGTCAAAACGTAATACAATATATTTAGATTTTTCCATCTACTGACTGCTAACATACACGTATACTGAGCAAAATATATCACAGGTCGCTTTTAAAACTGTGAGAAATACTGGCATAAATCTACAAATAAATAGATTTTATTATGATCAACAGAGATATTTTTTAAATACAATATGTTACTAATAACCACACTATAGTAAATAAAGTCAAAACTTCGTATTAACTGAAAGAGAAGTTGAGAAGTCCCCATTTATACATTATTAACATTCAATACAGCTGCTAAAATGTGTGCATTAAATGGTTTGGATTGGCAAAGACTTCAAAAAGTTAGTTTTATGAACTTGTTTTATCTAACTTTCCTTAAATCTGAAATGTTCTAAATTTAAATATTATAGACCTTGGTGAAATATATGTAAGAAAATTTGTAAATGAACAAGTATTAAACATCAGCCTCTCTCATGTTTTAAGTGAAGGTACTGGTTGAAAAATGCTTTTTCAAAGGTAAAGGTAAAAAGCCACTTTCCCGGCAGAGTTTAATAATTCATATTTAGAATGAAAAAATTCAGTACATTTTGTTATGAAATATTAAATATTCATAAAAAAACAACAACATGAGAATTGTTGATTTTGGTCATCATTTTCAAGACAACTGTTTCCATCAATATTATACCAAGATGCTAAATCAATTTCTTATCTAAATGTCTGCATATACAAATTAAGAAGAAACAAAATTTCTTCCTATTTACAAAATTTAAAATATAAAGAAATGCCACAAAATGCACGTGTAGACTTTATGCAGTACAGACCTCATTTCAAAGACTGTAAAGAAACTGCTATAAGAGTTTCCACAAAATCTCATCTACAGAACTTTCATTAAAAACCACAGTTCCATACATTGTCATCTTTAGTCAGGATCTAAAATTTGAAATTTGTTTGCCATTCAAAACTTCAGGTGGAATTTACTCTAAAATCTTTACTCCATGTTTAGTATTTTAGTATAATAAACACTGCAATACTTATATGATTAACAGTCCTATATTTACTGAACATAGGATCAGTTTTTAATGCTAATTTCTTGTCCTTAATATGGACCGATCACAGCCCTAACTTTAATCTATACTATATTTTATCACAGCAAGTGCGCCCTCCATCAGCAACCGATTACTTATGTCTCTACCGTCTGACACAAACACATCTTCTTCATAATGTTGGCAGTTACCTTCCTGATTCATCCTTTAGAGCACAGCATTGTTTTAAATGTCTGTTCTCCTTCCCATGCAATTGAAAACCAACCCGATCCGTTATAAATATTCAGACTTACTGACACAAGCCATTTCTGTCTAAATTATCACACTACGATAAAATGCAGAAAGTGAGGTTGGCTAGCCCAAGAATTTAAATAAATTATCACAGCATTATCTAGGTCAATGTTTTCTCAAGAGTCCCGGTCCTGTTTCTTTTTCTTCAAACGTTTTGAACGTTCCCAGCGTACAGTGTCACCTTCTAGAGCACCTAGTTCTATTATCCGTTGCTGGAACGAGGCTGGAGCACCAATCATTGGGTCGGTATATTTTGGATCTGAAAAACATTATCATGTTAGTAATCAATTAAAATTTTTAAAATTTCTGCATCGTAAAAGAAATATTCATTTTCAACCAGGAAATACTGGTTATAATGATATACTTCTAACTATAAACACATATTTTGCACCCCCACCCTCCAAAGGAAAGAAATAGCTGCAAGAAAATGCTTAGATCTATATTTGTCATTCTTAAAAATGCATTTCTTGAAATATATATATATGTATGTCAGTAGACAGGTCAACATTTTGACCTTGAAAATTGTTTCAGCTCAATAACGTAAGAACGCTTGTCAGAAATATATAACTTTTAGAGCTGTTGAACTTTTCATGAACAGATTCAATTGAACCAAGTCTGCTGATTGTGCTATTCCCTTTCAAAGGACCTTACAGATTTTTTTTAAATTACAATGCCTGGTCAGAAGCTAAATGTTATTTGACTCTGGTTGAGAAGTAAACCTTAAAGTAATACGGTTCAATTGCTGCCAATATCTGTACAACACATTGGCCGACAGACATGAAGGCTGAAAGCTGATGGTCAATTCCAAGTTCAAGATGGTTTCCAGGTTCAGTAGGTCATAATATTATGTCAACTGTCACACTATCTAGTACTGGACACAAGGCTTGTCCTACTGGACATGGCTTGACACACAGGCAAAGGCTTGCCCTAAATATAAAGGCCTGACCAATTGGAGAAGGCCTGACCTATTGCAGAAACCTGTTTTCCCAACACTTGCCTACTAATTAATATAGCCAGCTACTGACTGTAACACTTGTAAAATATTCACAAAGTACCAACCTTCTTGTTCTTTTGTACTGTTACTATTTTTTCTCCCTGAGACATTGTTCTGCACCTGAATCGGCCGTATATTATTGCCTGGGTACTTGCGTTGAGTGTTCAGTGTATTATTTGACGATGACATAGAATGATTAACACTACTGGATGACGACACAACTTTGGATGGAAAAGAGTTTGTGTTACTGTTCGATACACTGCTATTTCTGTTGCTACTTTGTTGTTGCTGTTGTTGTTGTTGATGTGAAACAGCTGATGACGATCCTACTGGTGGTGGCTGCCCCGAGCTGTTGTTGTTTGGGCTCCATAGCGTTCCCATGGCAACAAGGTCATCCTGATCTCGACCTGCAAAAATATATATTACATCTGAAATTACATGATTAACATGTGCATTCAAAACATACCATGACATGTACTATAGCATCAACATGTCTAAAAACTGTATACCTGTAACACAAAAAGAAATTTTAAATAAAACAAGAGCTGTCTCCGTAGGATGACACATGCCCCCGATGGCACTTTGAATGAATAGTTATGGCCGATGTTAGAGTTTAGGACCTTTGACCTACGGAGCTGGGTCTTGCGCGCGACACATCGTCTTACTGTGTCACACATTCATGCATAGTTATTTTAAAATCCATGCATGAATGACAAAGATATGGACCGGACATGCCCATCATTGCACTATCATGAAAAATGATCTTTAACGTCTAAGTGTGACCTTGACCTTTGAGCTACGGACCTGGGTCTTGCGCACTGCACATCGTCTTACTGTGGTACACATTCATGCCAAGTTATTTGAAAATCCATCCATCGATGACAAAGATATGGACCAGACACGCCCATCAATGCACTATCCTTTAACGTCTAAGTGTGACCTTGACCTTTGAGCTACGGACCTGGGTCTTGCGCACTGCACATCGTCTTACTGTGGTACACATTCATGCCAAGTTATTTGAAAATCCATCCATCGATGACAAAGATATGGACCGGACACGAAAATTGCGGACAGACCGACAGACTGACAGACCGACAGACAGACAGACGGTTCAAAAACTATAATTATGCCTCCCTTCGGGGGCATAAAAAAACAACAAGAGGGCCAAAATTGCCCTGTATCGCTCACCTGTTATCACTGCACTTAAGGACAAGAAGGGCAAAAAATCATAATCAAGATCAATCAAAAGAATTATGAGAAAATGTAGTTGAAATTTTCTTAAAGTCACTTTGAAATTTTCTTAAAGTTACTTCGAATAAAAGTATTTTCAAATCAGGCCAGTAGTTTCATGCCTGAAGGATTACATCAGAGGAGGATAGGAGCAAAATTTTGACTGATGAAGCCCAAAGGACAGGAACAACAAAGGGAAGAATTTAACCAAAAAGAAAAAAAAATTCTTACAAGGTACAGATATGTCAAAATACACCTAAAAATTGGAGGTACCATCCATGTTGTACCACAGAAAAGTGGTCTCTGTTTTTCCCTATGGCCAATAATAAAAAAGTTACTAAATAAGCTATTTATAGCAACATAAAAGGGAAGTAACTGAAAAAAATTTATTGCAAATCAACAAAAGAAGGATCTGCCAAATAAAAACAAGAGCACTGCAATCGACGCAAATGCAGAGCAATATACACACAAAACAAAGTTGTATGACCTTTGACTCCTATGTGTGACCTTGACCTTGAAGTGAGCCATCCGAAATATGTGCTCTGCACGTCGTTTCGATGAGGTCAACATTTGTGCCAGGTTTCTTCGAAATCCTTCAAGGGGTTCAAGAGTTACAGAGCGGAAGGGAAATTGCTAACCAACAGACATACAGACAGACGGACACTGAGGTGATAACAAAATATGTCCCTTCGGGCGTATAAAATGGAATCGAGATCTTATGGTGATACAAGTTGTGTTCAAGTTTGGTTAAAATCAAATCATAAATGAAGCTGCTATTGTGCAGACAAGGTCAAAATAACTAACTAATTTTGGCCCTTTCAGGGGCCGTAACTCTGGAACCCATAATAGTATCTGGCCGGTTCAAGAAAAGAACCAAGACCTTATAGTGACACAAGTTTTGTTCAAGTTTGATTAAATTCAAATCATAAATGAAGCTGCTATTGTGCAGACAAGGTCAAAATAGCTAATTCTGGCCCTATCAGGGGCCATAACTCTGGAACCCATACTGGAATCTGGCCATTTCAAGAAAGAAACCAAGATCTTGTTGTGATACAAGTTGTGTGCAAGTTTGATTAAAATCGAATAATAAATGAAGCTGCTATTGTGCAGACAAGGTCAAAAAAGCTTATTTTTGGCCCTTTCAGGGGCCATAACTCTGGAACCCATTAAGGGATCTGGTCGGTTCAAGAAAGGAACTGAGATCTTGTAGTGACACAAGTTTTCTGCAAGTTTAATTAAATTCGAATCATAAATAAAGCTGCTATTGTGCAGACAAGGTCAAAATAGCTAATTTTGACCCTTTCTGGGGCCATAACTCTGGAACTCATGATGGAATCTAACCAGTTCAATAAAGGAATAAAGATCTTACGGTGATACAAGTTGTGTGCAAGTCTGGTAAAAATCAAATCATAAATGAAGCTGCTATTGTGCAGACAAGGTCAAAATAGCTAATTTTGGCCCTTAAGGGGCCATAACTCTAGAACCCATCATAGGATCTGGACAGTTCAAGAAAGGAACCAAGATCTTATGGTTATACAAGTTGTGTGCAAGTTTGATTAAAATAAAATCATAAATGAAACCACTATCGTGCAGACAAGAAATTGTTGACGCACAAAAATAGCAAATTCTGGCCCTTTAAGGGGCAATAACTCTAGAACCCATGATGGGATCTGGCCAGTTTTTGAAAGGAACTGAGATATCATGCCAATACACGTTTGGTACAAGTTTGATCAAAATTGCTTGCAAAATGTTGTCTCTATCTTGTTCACAAGAAATTGTGGACAGACGAAGGGTGATCACAAAAACTACGTGACAGGTGAGCTAAAAAAACAAGAGCTGTCACTAATGGTGACAAATGCCCCCGCAGCGCCTTGACCTTGACCTTTGATCTAGTGACCCCAAAGTCAGTAGGGGTGGTGTACTCAATAAGTACTATCAGCATATGAAGTTTGAAGGTCCTGGGTGAAGTGGTTTGCGAGTAAAGTGCCTTCATGCAAAAAGTTAACGTTGGCCCTGTGACCTTGACCTTTGACCTGGTGACCCCAAAGTCAGTAGGGGTGGTGTACTCAATAAGTATTATCAGCATGTGAAGTTTGAAGGTCCTGGGTGCAGTGGTTCGTGAGTAAAAAGCCTTCATGCAAAAAGTTAACCTTGGCCCCTGTGACCTTGACCTTTGACCTGGTGACCCCAAAGTTAGTAGGGTTGGTGTACTCAATAAGTACTATCAGCATGTGAAGTTTAAAAGGTCCTGGGTAAAGAGCCTTCATGCAAAAAGTTAACGTTGGCCCCTGTGACCTTGACCTTTTACCTGGTGACCCTAAAGTCAGTAGGAGTGGTGTACTCAATAAGTACTATCAGCATGTCAAGTTTGAAGGTCCTGGGTGCAGTGGTTTGCGAGTAAAACGCCTTCATGCAAAAAGTTAACCTTGGCCCCTGTGACCTTGACCTTTGACCTGGTGACCCCAAAGTCAGTAGGGGTGGTGTACTCAATAAGTATTATCAGCATGTGAAGTTTGAAGGTCCTGGGTGCAGTGGTTCGTGAATAAAAAGCCTTCATGCAAAAAGTTAACCTTGGCCCCTGTGACCTTGACCTTTGACCTGGTGACCCCAAAGTTAGTAGGGTTGGTGTACTCAATAAGTACTATCAGTATGTGAAGTTTAAAAGGTCCTGGGTGCAGTGGTTCATGAGTAAAAGGCCTTCATGCAAAAAGTTAATGTTGGCCCCTGTGACCTTGATCTTTGACCTGGTGACCCCAAGTCAGTAGGGATGGTATACTCAATAAGTACTATCAGCATGTGAAGTTTAAAGGTCCTGGGTGCAGTGGTTCGCGAGTAAAGTGCCTTCATGCAAAAAGTTAACATTGTGACGAACGAACAAACTAACTAACGAACGAACAAACAGACGGACAGTTGAAAACTAATATGCCTCCCTTTAGGGCGAGAGAAGTGCCTTCATGCAAAAAGTTAACCTTGGCCCCTGTGACCTTGACCTTTGACCTGGTGACCCCAAAGTCAGTAGGGTTGATGTACTCAATAAGTACTATCAGCATGTGAAGTTTGAAGGTCCTGGGTGCAGTGGTTCGTGAGTAAAGTGCCTTCATGCAAAAAGTTAATGTTGGCCCCTGTGACCTTGATCTTTGACCTGGTGACCCCAAAGTCAGATGGGATGGTATACTCAATAAGTACTATCAGCATGTGAAGTTTGAAGGTCCTGGGTGCAGTGGTTCGCGAGTAAAAGGCCTTCATGCAAAAAGTTAATGTTGGCCCCTGTGACCTTGATCTTTGACCCCAAAGTCAGTAGGGATAGTATACTCAATAAGTACTATCAGCATGTGAAGTTTAAAGGTCCTGGGTGCAGTGGTTCGCGAGTAAAGTGCCTTCATGAAAAAAGTTAACATTGTGACGAACGAACAAACTAACGAACGAAAACATACGGACAGTTGAAAACTAATATGCCTCCCTTTAGGGGCATAATAAAATAATGTTTCACACCTGCAATTCATTAAGGCAGAGGAAATGAACCTGCACACTAGGTGTGACAGCTTTTTTCTAAATCCTTAAATGTGAATATTGTATGTATTTCACTTGCATGAATATAGAAAATGATACTAAAGGGCATTAAATATGCCATATAAATTAAAAATGTTGTATGAATAGTCTTTAATCCACTGGACTTCATCAGTTTTTTGACATAACAATGTCAACTTGACCTATAAAACAATTATACTTTGATATGCTAAAAAGTTTCAAATGCATGAACTTCACCCATGTCAATATTATGAGACAGCTATTATTGTATAGTTACCTTATAGTAAAATCCAGTTCATTTTTGTAACCTTTTAACCTTAACCTGAAAAATATCTTCACAAAATACTTCCAAAATTCTTTATGAAAATTGCAGGTTCTGTATTTTAAAGTTAACCAATCTATCTGTTAAATTCAAACCTTCTTTACCCTTTATTCAATCAATTTGTATCCAAAAGCCAATTAATCATTCAAAAGCTTGCAAATTATAGCCACAATTATTTGAACTTAAACTATATCCGATCCAATAAAAGAGAAAAACTCAATCTTATCAGTGTTTGAGGTATACATACCCCATACAGATCTTGAATTTATTACCCCAGCGTGATCAATTTTTTCTCAATCACTTAAGTTACTCCTATTATAAACGAGATGGTATCAATAATTATGACCGATAACCTTTAAATTGTTTATACGCTAACCTTGCATAACATTGAGTATATCCAATCGTACCGCTGCTCCCCGAGTCATCTTCGTACTGGACGAATAATTAGCCATTTTTTTCTTAACATATACAACACAACTGTTCTTGTCAATCCCTTTTTCACTTTTTTCATGAAATAAGTCTTAAAATTTTGTAATTTCAATATCCTATTGCTAAAAATGACAATGTTCTAATGACTGCCTCTATTGTTACACCGATTTCTACATGAACTGTTACGGTCTCAACTCCGATATATCAATATACATTACTGTTATACGGCTATTGTGCAAAGTCTAAAAGCCGTGCATTAAGAATATTTCAAATTTAAAGCCGATTTAAATGGTATATCGGTACTCAATGCATGTTTTGTTTAAATAAGATTTAAATGAATAAAATCTTTCTAAAAAAGCTTGGTCCAGTATATTTATTTTTGTCCATTACTTCGACCTTCTGAATAGATTATACATGTTAACCTTATTACAGATTAAAAGCTTCTGTTGTTTATATATTACTGTATGTTATTGAAAGTACCTACATCAATTAAAAGAATTTAAAATTTACACAATTCATCTATTCATTTAATTACTTTAAAGCTACTCGCCCTTAGACTAGGTGAAAGTTTTTAAGATAATCATTTCCACCAAGTTTGGCATAGAATGGTACAAATGCAAGCAGGATGGAAATCTACTGCATTATTTCAAAGGCGTTGCAATGGTTTACTACCTTCTGCACAATATTTTTGGTTATTTATAAGAATATATCCTGCAAAAATCTTATGTCAATAATTATAACTCACTTTTTCTGGCTTCTTGAGAGAAATCATTTTTGGCCCAATATATAATTATGGGTTAGTCCCTTTAAAAGAAGTTATAGCATAAAAAATGTTACATAATGCCACCTATTAATAATGACAGGTGTGCTTATTCATATCAATTATAAATACTAAGCATGTGTTTTTATATCTGCTTAACTACCATATTTTCATAAATGATTCATATATTGCGACATAGAAACGTAATCATAACACAACAATTAAGAAATAATGACTGGCTCTCTCTGTCTATCATAAGAAAGATTGCCAAGTTTAATCCGATTCTGAAGACATTGAAATTTTAGTTACTATTTTACTGATTTTTTAAAAAGCCTACTTGGCAACTTTCTCTAAACCCATAGCTGATTTCAAACCTACATTGATGTGGGGCAAGTGGGTTTCAAATCCAACAACCTTATCCACTCAACCACCAAATCTCCTGTGTAATACAGTAAAATTATTTCAGTATGAAAGTATATACTGT
Source organism: Mercenaria mercenaria (assembly GCF_021730395.1). Taxonomy (NCBI): domain Eukaryota; kingdom Metazoa; phylum Mollusca; class Bivalvia; order Venerida; family Veneridae; genus Mercenaria; species Mercenaria mercenaria. Next base: position 101,671,042 of record NC_069363.1, read on the forward strand.
TTACTTGATCAAGGTCAATGCTGCTATTTTAAAGAATCTATAGAGATCATTCAGCACCAAGGTAAGGCTGCTGTCCTCCATTATTGATCACTGAATATAGAGCAATAAACTGTTCCTTTGATGGTCTTGTCTACAACAAACATTTGAAGGTCACCAGCTGCCAACATAATCAATGGGTCAATGAAGTTTTTAAGCAACATCTATATTTATACCTTGGTTCTTAACCTTCAGCCTGCTGGCGGCAAGTGATTTTGCCATTGCGACCAGTGCAGACCAAGATCAGCCTGCACGTCTAAAGAGAAAACAAGAGCTGTCTCCATAGGATGAGACATGCCCCCGATGGCACTTTGCATGAATAGTTATGGCCGATGTTAGAGTTTAGGACCTTTGACCTACGGACCTGGGTCTTGCGCGCAACACGTCGTCTTACTGTGGTACACATTCATGCCCAATAATTTTAATATCTATGCATGAATGACAAAGATATGGACCGGACACGCCCATCAATGCACTATCATGAAATATGACCTTTAACGTCTAAGTGTGACCTTGACCTTTGAGCTACGGACCTGGGTCTTGCGCGTGACACGTCGTCTTACTGTGGTACACATTCATGCCAAGTTATTTGAAAATCCATCCATGGATGACAGACATGGACCACACAAGAATGCACTATCATGAAAAATGACCTTTAACATCTAAGTGTGACCTTGACCTTTGAGCTACGGACCTGGGTCTTGCGCGCAACATGTTGTCTTACTGTGGTACACATTCATGCCAAGTTATTTGAAAATCCATCCATCGATGACAAAGATATGGACCGGACACGAAAATTGCGGACAGACTAAAAGACCGACAGACGGTTCAAAAACAATATGCCTCCCTTTGGGGGCATAAAAATAAGGCAGAACCTTAAGGGCATCCTGAGTAGACATCCTCAAAAATCAAAGAAAACCATTTTTTCCACTGTTTTACATCTATTCAACTTGTGAACATTACCTGGTACAGCACCATTTGGTTTAGATGAGTAAAGTTGATCTGGTTTCATGATATTAGTTCTAATGCCATTTGGTCGAAAATGATGCGACGGTTTTGCTGGAGGTAGCGCTGATGAAAGACTTCGTAAAGGATCTTCACGGTCCTTGTCGAATGGAACCACTGAAAATAATACAATTTTGTGTTTTGTTTTTTTCTTCAAAAGGTAACTACACTTATAACTAGTTGTTTCTTGGACTTTAACCAGCAGCTGCATCTTATTTAGTAACTGCTGTAACTGCAGTCAAATTCTGACATGGTCTGAATCTATGCTACAGCTCTTATCTTTCTAGTTGTGATTAAGTTATAAGTTACAACCAACATGTTTGATATCCACTTCCTTGAAACAGCAAACATTTCAATCTCTTATGGATCCCTGGAAACAGTATTCTTATCTAAGTTATTGACTTTGAACATGTTACCATGTTTACAGACTGGGTAAAACCTTTTTTGCTACATTTTACACAGTATGGACCATATGGTAACTTTCCAGTTTTTATTGGTAAAAGAAAACTAAAAGTTATGGGTTTTGTACACTGCAGCTTTGTCATTCTGCCAAGTTTAACCTTTAGCATGCTAGATAAATTGTCGTCTGCTGGAAATGTCGTCTGCTAAAATTGTAAAGTTCATTCAGTTTGCTCCAAAATTGGAAGAAATATTGTCAGAGTAGCAAACAGCTTGGAACCTGATCAGACGCCGATTTAATCGGCGTCTGATCTGGTTCCAAGCTGTTTGCAAAGGCTGTTAAATTCGCCTGCAGCAGGCTAAGGGTTAAACAAAATCCTGCTAAATTTCTATAATGAACTTGTCCATCTTCCAATTTGGACAGTACCATTAACTGTTAAAAGGTGTGCTTACCAAGAAGATACTGGCTGAACAGCGAACAATGCAGATCATGATCAGACTGCACGGATGATCATGATCTACACTGGTCACAAAGGCAAAAACCAATCATGTCCAGCATGGTAAGGGTTAAAGGGTATCCTGCTTTCAGCACTTGTATAAGTTTTTCAGGCCAAGTCCACAAATTTGCAGGATACATGTTTTAACTGTTAAGCCATTATACTATTTAAATTAATTTTTGCAAATTTTACATAAATATTAAATGTGAAAGAGGAAGCTTTTTTCTGCTGCGGGGGTAAAAACTAATCAAAATTTATTGTCAACTTCAAACAGAACTTGAAAATAAATACATGGCATTGATTTTCACTGCACTGGTTTATTAAATGCATGGAACAGAATAGAACTTTTCAATGAAATAACTGACTTACCTGAATCTATTGTCAGGGACCTTTGTTTTCCTGATTTACTACTAGGTCGTCTGTTGTTTGGATTTTGTTCCAGTTCCTTCGATCTTGACCGTGCCAATTCTCGACTTTTTTCCATGTCTCCAAAACTGTTCTGACGTACATCCTCATTTTGTTGTCCCCGACTTCCATTTACTTCATTCCCATATAGAATATCTGCCGTTGAGTATGGAACTGTTGGTGTACTGGATGAACTGTAAGGAATAACAATTTCTATTTTTAGAACAGGCGTAATTAACGGTAATCCAACCCTCTGACTGACCAGTCCCCGTTCGGTACTATGAACCAAGCGTTGCCTGGACTGCAACACTGTCTCCATCCTGCTCAGAACTGAACTGAAATCGTTATAAAAGTTATCACATCTGTATTATATTACGTGACTCAAAGCTGTAAACGATGTACCAAGATTGCTAACATCTCCTGAATTTTTAATGAAGATGAACTTTATGAGCTATCAATATGTCTAAAACATAGCTTTCTTGTATGGATGTTACTTAAAATACGTTTTTTAATTGACGCAATATCATTTAAAAGTTACGAGTGCCATTTAAATATAGACAGGGACTGATTATAGAAACAATAAAAATGAAGACCTTGAAATCAATGTTTAATTGTAATGACCGAAATGACCGAAATAAAACCCTGGGACTGGAATAAAAGTGAACTTAGATACCTTGAAAATAAATCAATTTCAGGGAAGTACAGTTAGCAACAGAAACTTGAAAAATTATTCTGAGAACTTGGTCATTTTTTTCTGTTTTATATATATGAATCACGTGTTATAAAAAGACACAATAAAAAAAATTGATGAACTGTCAAAATTGCAACCTTGTTGGTTTAAAACATCACACCGACACAATAATTATGTTATATATGGTGACTTCTGTCTTGTATTTCAAGAAGCAATGATGTTTCAGCTTTCATAAAATATATGCATATTGCTGTCTGACACCATTTATTAAGTATTTGCCATATTTGACAGTGGTACTAACATCACAACAGCGCTTAGAAATCTGGTAACTTAGCAACCAGTACAGAAAGGTAACATAGTGATTGCAGCAGATGCCAGAAAGTTAAGTCAAACAGCAATATGTAACACCCTACCATGACTAAGACTTTTTTCTAACTAATTGAAAAATCAATGTCTCAGCTAGCCAATTATCCAGAATCAATAGCTTCACTTGTTACCTAGTCCGATCAGCAAGTATATTATGGAATTTAGACTAAATAAAGCCGCCTCATTTTCTACGGGATCTTAAACAATCAATATTTATTGCTACAGTAACATTCTGATAACAAGAGCCCGTCCGTTTAGCTCAAAAGGGAGAGCGCAGTTCAATCCCCCGGCGGGGCCTATGTTCTCCATGATGATTTGATAAAAGACACTGTGTCCGAAATTATTCATCCTCCACCTCTGATTCATGTGGGGAAGTTGGCAGTTACTTCCTAATTAACTAAAGTTTTTTACTGGTACAGAATCCAGAAACACTGGTAGGTTAACTGCCTGCCGTTACATCACTGAAATACTGTTAAAAACAGCATTAAACCCAAAATAAACAAACAAACAACCAAAACTGATAACAGAGAGGTTCAAATTTGATATCAATTACGTATTTGTATAGATTCGCCTCCCCCACCCCCTTCCCCTACTCCCTTTAGTATTTCATTTTTTATTTCAATAAGCACCTGAGGAGTCAAAATTCAGAACACTCTAAGTTATTCATATACTTTAATTTGTAGAAAAAAAAGCAAGTAGCATGTAACTCCATTAAATTTAGCATAAAATTTTTTAAGACAAAGTGAAATTCACGTGGTACTTGACACCTGCCCAAAACATACAAGTATTGAAATTGCAACTTCTTCAGTGCATCAATTTGTCAATTCCTTTATTTCTAGCAAATTGAGAAGAAAACTTCTGTAAAAATACTCCCTCCTCTGTGAATTGCCAACTCAAAACCTTTAACATCAGTACTGAATTTAGTTCTATAATCTATACCTTCAACAACAAAACCAACTCAAAATCTATACTTCTGAAGACAACACTGACTTTTAACAACACTATCAATTTTCAATATAAGTTGAACAACAATACTGACTTCATCTGCAATACTTGGTGCACAACAAAACACAATAATTTATTTCCAGCAACGGATATTTAAGAACTTCTAATCTTCCACTGAATGATATCCCATGATAACTAGTCTTTAATGTCTTAAAGCAATTTCCCTTTCTTAGACCAGTGTACTATAAATAATTCCAACAAATATCAAAAAAAATAGTAACAACATTTTCTTACAGAGTCTTCTAAGTCATTCCAAGTGCTTAGCTTCAATAATAAAAATTACAATCCAATTAAACAAAAAGTTTTGCGATAACTGCAAGGTAGCTTAAAAACTTTTGCGATGTATTTTCTACGAAATATTTGTGAAGCAACTTAAACTTACTACACCCGCCGTATTGTCTTCACTCGTACCGGGAACATCCACGGACATTCCGGATAAATAAACGACGCCTTGTTCATCAGCAGACTCTCTGACTTTTCTCTTACCAACATTAATCCTTCACTAGAAGTCGTACGTAACTGCGACAAACATACATTTGTGTCTTCCATGTGCTTGGTGAATTATATTAACATATTAATTTGTTATGCACACATTTTTGTGTAAACAGTGAGAATAATAATTCGCTGAGCTGTTGAGAGTTAAACATTATGGTTCAAGTGTTCTTGGTAAGTGACAGGTATAATGTAACCCATGATCGGTAATTGCTCCTGCCGGGTTCTCTATTCATCGTAAAATAGAACCCCGTTATTGAATATCCAATACTTTAATGAAAGCAGCACACGGTTTTAACTAAATATAATTTCCTCAAATTCTTTTCAATATGCTATATATATATGACTGCGTATACATATTGATATTTGGAATAAAAAGCCTTTCAAAACCTCTTTTCAATTTTTCACTTTTGCATATCAGAACTGTCAAAAACTTTAAAAACGGCAAAAAGAAACTAGCATGAAATCTAAGATAACACAACACTTATTTTCAAATCAAGTAATTTTGTATGCCGTCTCCAACGAATATTCTGTCAGTCTACTGAACTATTCACCAATCTGCATATATAATTCTATCTACATCTCTTCAAATTACAAAATAAATTCTAACCATACTCGGTCTTCTCTGCATTGGTTTGGATAAACATAAAATTACACAATTTTTAAATAACTTGACGGAGATAGTGACAGATATTTAATCTAAAAGCTAAACAATTTGAAGACAGCTATTTAGCGTGCAACAAGTTAAAACAAGATTCAAAATAATTTATAACCACAAAATTACATTAAATTCGATGTCTCTATCACAGTGTAAATAAAATTACATTTCAAGAGCCATCGTTATTATGTTCAGTAATCTTGTCAATACCCTCGGCTTCCATTTCAAACTGATAACATCAAAATAAAACAAGAGCACCGCCTTGCGGGTGCTGACGCTCATCTGATTTTTTTTGTATAATAGAAATATTGTCCTATCCATGATTTTCTAAGTCTAAAAAGGGCCATCACTCTTGCAAAAAGCAGGATAGAGTTATGTTTCTTGATGTACAGTGTCCACTTATGATGGTGAAAAACTGTTGCAAGTTTTAAAGCAATAGCTTTGATAGTTTATGAGAAAAGTTGACTTAAACATAATATTCAACCAAGAAAATGATTTTTCTAAGTCCAAAAAGGGCAATAATTATTGCAAAAAGCAGGATGGAGTTATGTTGCTTGCTGTACAGGGTCAGATTATGATGGTGAACAAGAGTTGCAAGTTTTAAAGCAATAGCTTCGATAGTTTAAGAGAAAAAGTTGACCTAAACATAAAACTTAACCAAGAAATCTGATATTTTCTAAGTCCAAAAGGGGCCATAAATCTTGCAAAAAGCAGGATGGTGTTATGTTTCTTGCTGTACAGGGTCAGCTTATGATGGTGAACAAGTGTTGCAAGTTTTAAAGGAATAGCTTTGATAGTTTAGGATAAAAGCTGACCTAAACATAAAACTTAACCAAGAAAACTGATTTTCTAAGTCCAAAAGGGGCAATAATTCTTGCAAAAAGTAAGATGGAGTTATGTTTCTTGATGTACAGGGTCTGCTTATGATGGTGAACAAGTATTCCAAGTTTCAAAGCAATAGCTTTGATAGTTTAGGAGAAAAGTTGACCTAAACATAAAACTTAACCAAGAAATCTGATATTTTCTAAGTACAAAAGGGGCCATAAATCTTGCAAAAAGCAAGATGGAGTTATGTTTCTTGCTATACAGGGTCAGCTTATGATGGTGAACAAGTATTCCAAGTTTCAAAGCAATAGCTTTGATAGTTTAGGAGAAAAGCTGACCTAAACATAAAACTTAACCAGGCAACGCCGACGCAGACGCCGACGCCGACAACCGCTCAAGTGATGACAATAACTCATCATTTTTTTTCAAAAAATCAGATGAGCTAAAAATAAATAAATAACTGTGAATTGTCAAGTCCCATAAAAAAATCATAGCATTGATAAGAGAATCAAAATTCAAATTTCGCTTGGAAATCTCATAGACTTTTATTTACATTCTTTTCAATTTTGCTTTCAACAGAAAAAGGTGTACTAGTTACCAGTTAGCTTGAAAGACCGCCAGCTTCTGAATAGCAACATGTACAAAGTGTTTCTTTTGTTTTTGATAGATTTAACACCACACTGACAAAAGTATACGTCATATGACAACTTTCCAGCCATTGACTGTGAAGGAAGACCCAAGTGCCCCTCAAGAGCATTTATCAGGCACAGGATAGAACATGGGTAGAATCAACGACCTCCTACAAACTAGTTCTATGTCTTCCTCACATGAAAGAATTACATGTTACGAAGATGGCTGTATATATAAGCTTCATGTGAGAGCTGTAGGGAGGCTTCTAATTTCTGAACACAACATCGTCTTATTTCCAAAATGCCGTAACTAGCTTTTTGATAAGTTTTGGAAGCGACATTTAAAGATTTGAGTGTCAATGACTTTACACTTAGTCTACAAACAGCCTTACTGAGGTGCAGAACAATTTAAAGTTCAATTATAGTTATGTAATTATGTTTTTCTTTTTCATGAAATACTTTTTTGAATCAAGACACAATACTGCATGCAAGCATAAAGAATTTATCTACCAGCTGTCAGGCTTGTAGCCTACTAGAAATAAGGGACATAACAATTACAGACTATCATTAAAACTTTCCTCACTGATTAACTCCCTTTCATTGTTATAAATATAGAAGAAGAAAAATTACGTCTGAAAGCTGCTACTTCTTCTAAAATTACTAGATGATGTTGACGGTCGTGATCGAGGCGTCGTCTCGTCTTGACCTAGTAATGTTATAGAACATCTAGCACCATATATACAACGCAGAGTGGAATGGTTCTGCCTCAACAATGCTGAAGTTCGTGGACGTCCATTTCCAGATACTAGCATTGTGTTGAGACTACTCAAGGTCACTGATTGCAATCAGGCTATTTATAGCTACACAAACTGCAACCTCGGCAACGTACCAAATCCTAGTGTCATCCAAGAGTAAGAATGTGCATAGTTTTTAATCCAGCGATAGTTAAGTCTTTAAATTTTAATTTCACAAATAGCGCACAACCTCTGGAAATTATCTTTTTCTGTATGAATGTGTAATTCCCTGTCTTGACAATTACAAAATCCGCTTTAAAGTCATTTCTGCAGTTCCAAAAGGTGCAAACCACTTAGTAAAAAAAAAAAAGTGAACTAAATAACGTCAACAAATCTGAAAAGTTATAAAATGCAGGTTAAATGAACCTCATACAAAATGCACAAATTAAATTGTATATATTTCCATCTTTGCAGAACGAAATTTGTTTGACTTTGATATTGATTCGTCTATTGTAACTTTTACAACATTTACATTTTGTATAGCCTTTTAAGAAACACTTTCACTGCAGTATAGAAATTTATTTGAAAAGTCAAACATTTAGTATCATCTTTAAAGGTTAAAATTCTATCAGCCTTTCAATGGTGAAATCCACAACATTATTACTTGATACAAATTTGATAGAATGTAGTCTGACATTTAATGCACTAGCTCCCACATAATAGATTTTTCAAAGTTTTGTTACATTCTCCTAAAATGTCCGAAAACATAATTATGTTTACATCATTATTTATCTTTTTAAAACTATCATCATAATGTTATTCACCTCGAGAATGAAATCTGCAATTTGTTCTTTTGGACTCAATAATTCTATACTGTCCTTAATTGAAAAAGTAATATTAGTTCTATGCAGATATTATCTCAAAATTTCTCCTTTTCAACATTTGTTTTCACTGAATTTACCTCAGCTGTCATTTCTGACAAATATATAATTTTCAACAGACAGTATTCTTTTCTTTTCTGATAATATAAATCCAAAATGTACAATTATACAGTCATTTTAATTTTGACGACAAACAAAATATAAATTCCGATTAAAGACACATGAACAATCAGAATAATATACTGATGCTAAATTAAAACAACTTATTCAAAAATATCCGAACTTTTAACCTTGACAAACATCCAAAATGTCGCATGCCAAAAAATGTCCATCAAAATTTACAATAACGGCTTAAATTCAATGTCAAATTTCTACAGGTACTAAGTTCAGCTTATTCTGTAAACAGACATTAAGCTTTTCTTTCTTTTGTCAACTACAGTAATTTTCTTGTGAAGAAAGTAAAGATAATATTATTCTAGTATATGATAAAAGTTGTGACACACACAATGAAAGTATTTCAGACTGTAGGAAATGAGAACTTGGCTTAGATAACTTCGCTAACATTTCTCCAAAAATAGTAAAAGCAAACATTCCAAACAAGTTTATTCTCAACTTTCAAAGATTCAGCAAAATCTTTGCTAATTGCCACTAATTATACAAGTAATTACCATTCTCAATGTTTACAATCTTTTTTGTTGCATTTTGTATGAGTTTAAACCTAGCTACAAATATCTGTCACATAAGAAACTATCTCCTTTGAAAACAGTTACGCCATCTCACAATTTTCTCTTGTTTCCAGTTTATTTAATCATCGTTCCAATCATTTAAGTCCGAAAGCATTATCCAAAACAGAAGTATGTTAATCCTAGTGTACAACTAAAGCTTCGGCTTTTGTTACTTATCTCCATGAAGATTTTTTTTTCCGTAAAATTATTATGAAATACAATATCTTTTAGGAATAGCAGTTTAACGTCCTTAAGTTACTCTCATTGATATATGATAGTCTAAAACTGCAGGTTAATTGCGATATTTGGCTTTACCCGCATGACTGCTGTCAATTGTTACAAACATTAAAATTTGTTTGCTCACCAATCTGTTTATACAACAAATGTTTATTCCACAACTGAAGGTAGATTTAATCCTAAATAAGGTAGACTTGAAAACCAATCTGATTTTCCCTGATTAATCGCCTTAGGTCAAAAATTGAAAGATCGGCTAGTTAATACGGCCAGTAAATATGACAGTAATACCTGACCAAGTGTATGTATCACAAGGTTTTCGTAATTATGTTTCACCAGACTGACTTGTCCATAAAGGCAATGAAAATAAGTTTTGTTTTATTCATTAGATACTATACTTATACCAACAAGAGCACTGCCTTGCGGGTGCTGACGCTCATCTGATTTTTTTTGTATAATAGAAATATTGTCCTACCCATGATTTTCTAAGTCTAAAAAGGGCCATCATTCTTGCAAAAAGCAGGATAGAGTTATGTTTCTTGATGTACAGTGTCCACTTATGATGGTGAAAAACTGTTGCAAGTTTTAAAGCAATAGCTTTGATAGTTTATGAGAAAAGTATACTTAAACATAATACTCAACCAAGAAAATGATTTTCTAAGTCCAAAAGGGGCAATAATTATTGCAAAAAGCAGGATGGAGTTATGTTGCTTGCTG